>NC_133548.1:1232121-1535151 GCF_048773025.1 Camelus bactrianus
CTCCCGACAGCTCAAGCCACAGTCCACTTCTCTGGTTTCTAAATGTGGCCTCTCCCTTTTGGGCGCGTCTCTTTTTAAACAGTCACCGAGCTCCCCCGTCAGGGAGCTCCTGGGAGCGGAGTCACTGCCCTCGGTTTTCCCATTTCTGTTTGTTGATATCCAACCTCTGTCCCCTGCCCTAATGTTTCTATTTCTCTACTTACACATCAGTGGGTGTCATTTTTTAAATAAAAGTGTTGAGCAGAAAAATAGACCGTTTATAGTTCCTGCTCCCCAAAACGACCAGTCTCAGTATTTTGTCAAATTTGAAAAGCGAGATGTGAAGCACTTTGCTAGCAGTGCTTCCTTGGGGTGCCCCTGTTCTCATTTCCTGCCCCCACCTGCTCGGCTTGTCGCCCCAAACACGGATCCGACCCGGCATTCTCTCTCTCCACGTGGCCCGGCGTCACCAATCACTGTTACTCTTCCTGCGCCTCTCGGTTTTGTTCAGTCCGCTTTTATGAAACTCCCTCACGTCAGCGGACAGAGCCCACGTCCCCCGTCTTTAAAGGCTGCACAACCGCTTAGAGCGAGCGTCGGCTGCCGTCCTCTCCAACGGACCTCCGTGTCTTAGACAATGAATTTCCATTGTTTTCATGAAGGTAGAACTTAGACCCAGTGAGGAGCGCACGTCTGCACGTACGACGCGCAGGTTTGCCCCTCGAGCACCGATGCAGCCACCGCCCCGGTCACGACGGACCGCTGCCACCGTCCAGAAAGCCCGCCCTGCGCTCCCGGTGGCCGCCCGGCGGCCACCCTCTCTTCTGGCAGGCTTCGCCTGCGTGGACGTCTTAGAACTGGAACGCAGAGCGGGCGCTCTCAGCACGTCGCCCTGCGCACCGGCACCTGTGCATGGCTTTATCGCCGCGGAGGGTTCCAGGCGGGAACGCACCCCAGGGGACCCCGGTCTCTCGTTCACAGACCCTCGGAGTGTTTCCAGCCCGCGGCTCCGAGGGGTGGAACTTTTCATGGGCATCCTTGTGCGCGTCTTTTGGTGAAGCCGTGTCTCGTTCCCTTTGGGGGCGGGACTCCGGGGGAGCGCACGATCAGCTGTGCAAGCAGCCCTCATCTTCCGCGATGGGTGGCCGTGCCGCCTCGCCTCCAGCCCCCCCGGGTCCGCGCCGCCGCCGCGCCCACAGCCTGTGCGTCCCCGCGGGGGCGCAACGCCACTGCCCTGGTGACGGAGGTGGCCAAGCGCCTTTCCATGAGCCTGCTGATCATTTAGACACTTTTTGGGTAAAGAATGTTTGCTCAGTTTTGTTAGCCCCTTTTTATTGTGTTTTTTGGTTTTCTTCTTTTGTGACAGATTTATTGGAGTTCTTCATAAATTCTGGCTGAAGTGCTTGCTCTGTGTGTATAAACACATTTGTATACAGGTAAATGTGTACTTTCCTCCTAGCATTTAGTTGCCTCATCATTAACGTATTAATATTAATAGCACCTTTTGATAGGGGAATTTGGGAGGGCTTGAACTGAAGTTTTTTTTCCTTTTCCAGTTTTCAGAGGTAGAATTATTACAGTCGGACCGCACATATGCAATGTATCGTATGTAAACACATATACACCACGTACTGCTCATATTTAAAAACTTTGCATATATGTGCTGATCACTGTTTACAAGAACAGATTAGAGCTTTAGCTTTTTAAACTTACATATTATCAAAGGAATAAAGCCAACCACAATACAAGAGTCAACAGCATGCGGTGATCCAGTCACGAAGGACAGTCAGATGTGCTGGCACATATTCAAGAAATCAGTCCTCTTAGTTATAAGTCATAAGTAGTTCATTTGTGTCCTTTTTTTTTTAAGGTTCCACATATGAGTGATATCACATGGTATTTTTCTTTCTCTTTCTGGCTGACTCCTCTTAGAATGATGATCTCCAGGTCCATCCGTGTTGCTGCAAATGAATGGCACTATTTTATTATTTTTTATGGCTGAGTAGTATTCCACTGTATACATACACCACAGCTTCTTTACCCAGGCATCTGTTGGTGGACATTTAGGCTGCTTCCATGTCGTGGCTGCTGTAAACAGTGCTGCTATGAACAGTGGGCTGTGTGTATCCTTTTGAATTAGAGCTTTGGTCTTTTCCAGGCAGATGCCCAGGAGAGGGATTGCTGGATCACAGGCAAGTCTATTTTCAGTTTTTATGGACCCCCATACCGTTTTCCACGGGGCTTCATGGCTGAGCGTCTTTGTCATGGTGGTTAGGGCTTTCTTCGACTTCTCTGAAAAATCTCCTGGTTTCCCTCCTAGGAGCATTGGTTTTTTTTACATTTATTTTTATGGTGGATCTCAAACCTGATTTTGTTTGCCAGGAGAGGCAGGACCAGGGCCTTAGCGGTCCCTGAGTACTGGGTCTGCAGAGCCGGCAGGGCTGCCGGATAGACTACATCTCAGGCGGGTGAGCTGTAGCGGGAGGTGGATAATTTTAGAAGGGCTGGCTTGTCCGGGAACACTTTCAAGACATGATGGACCTTTCCTGGGACTCGAGTGACATGGCCTGGGGTAACAGGCCCGCCGGACTGAGCCTGGCGAAGCGGGCTGGGTGGAGGGCTGGACGTGGAGGGAGCATGCGGGGCGGCTCCGTGCTTCATGGAGTTTCGGGGATGGGGAGCCGCTCCTGACCCGAGGGCGGGGGAGGATGGAGCCTGGGCGGCACCGACGCCCCGTTTCTTTCAGTGCCACCAGCCCCAGTCGGTTCTACTTCTGAAACCCACCTGGCATCTGGTCTTTGCCACCTTCCCTGCCCCCACCAAGCCCCTGCAGCTCCTTCTGCACACACGCACTTCATGGACGTCAAGTCCCTTAAGTGTACGCTTCTGTGGGGGCTGAGCTTCTCACTCCAGCCCCGAACCTGGGGGTGGCTGCGGACCCCTGCCACCCCTGGGGCAGCCGGGGAGCTACACGCTTAGAGTGGGGATGTCTTAGATTGAGTTTGCCTCGCCCTTTGCTGCCCGAGGACCTTCTGAGTGTCACTCCCTTCCAGCTGGGGGTGAGAATCCCGTAGCCCCCCCACGTTTCCGGACTTTCCTCACACCTTTCCTTCTGGCTTGCAAAGCAGGCAGGTCCCTGAACGTCGCCAGATGCGGACACAACGGCCGCAGGGAGGCAGCACTGAGCCCCCGAGCGGGCGCTCCTCCCGGAGACACGCCGTCTGGGGCCGCCTCCCCAGATGCGTAATAACCATCTTCCCGCCGCTGAAGGCCTCGTCCTCTCCGCCCCCGCCTGGCCACCCGCAGCACCATTCGTGCGTCTGTGCCGGGAGGTTTCTGGGGCAAGGGACAGGCCACCGCCGAGTCCGTGGGTGACACAGGCAGGTTCACTTCTTGCCCCTGCGGGTCAGCTGGGGCTCTGCCCTGCGTGCCCTCCCTCTGGGAGTCAGGATGAGCCCCGGCGGGGACATCAGGGGCTCCTGGAAGAAGGGGACGCCAGTGCGGAGACCGCAGCACCTGTTTGCCGGCTCGGACCGCCCCCGCGGCCACGCCCAGCTCCCAGGGGACTCGTGCCAGGCCGCCACCTGCCGTGCGCAGGGCTCCCGGGGCAGGGGCCAGGGTCGGCAGGAGCCGCGTCACGCTCGGTGGCGGCCCAGTGGGTGCCTGAGACGGGCTTTCAGCTCCGGGGTCCTCCGCCTGTCCTCCCGCCGGCGCCCGCGCTCCAGGCGGCACGTTGTCCTCTGAGCGCTGATTTGGTCGCGTCCAGTTAATTCGATGTGAAATGATTCATTCTCGTCACCTGTAGCCACCGTTTCATGAGTCCTGCAGAGTGGTGTGTTTCTAACCCTGCCGTTCCTCCTGCGTTCACAATCTGGAATTCTTCCTCCCACGGTGTGACAACCGTAACAGAGTTTGTTAGTATAAAAAGCAGGGTGAACGCAACATTCTCTCCCTCACTTACTCCTGTTCAAAATAATGAATCGATTCGCAGCCTCCTCCGAAGGCAACTGATAAAGGTTGGGTTTTTCGTATTTTTTCCCCTTTAAATGAAAGAAAACGGTATGATTGATCAATAAAAAATGTATGTGTTCAGGTTGTACCACGTGATGTTTTGATACATATACACATATACATACATTGCAAAATGATGACAGTCATCAAGTCAATTCACACATCCGTCACCTCACAGGTGCCTTTTTGGGGATGAGAACACTTTGCAAGCTGCTCTCTCAGCGAAGTTCAAGCATTCAAGGCAGCGCTATTACCTCCAGTCACCGTGCTGTGCATTAGGTCCCTGGCACTTACCTGTCTTAAAGCTGAAAGTTTGTGCCCTTTGACCAGCTCCCCCCATGCCCCTCGCCTCCAGCCCCTGGTGAAGAGGGGAATGCTGGTTTCATGGTTCTGTTCTTTGCTACTATGAGTTCAGTATATTTTTTAGATTCCACATGTGAGTGGGATCGCACAGTAACTGTCCTTCTGTGTGTGGCTTGTTTTACTTTGCAGTGTCCCCCAGGTTCACCCGCGTTGCCACAGTTGGCAGGGTTCTCATCCTTTTGTAAGACTGTATAATATTCCAGTGTGTGTGTGTGTGTGTGTGTGTGTGTGTATACACACACACACACACACCACATCTTCTTTATCCATTCATCTGTTGATGGACACCCAGGCTGCTTCCGTATCTCGGCTGCAGTAAACGTGGGGTGCGGGTAGCTCTCCCGTATATAGTTTTATTTCTTTTGGGTATGTATCCAGACGAGGAATTGCTGGATTGGAGGGTAAGTCTATTTTCAACTTTTTGAGGAACTTCCACACTGTTTTCCGTGGTGGCCGCGCCGATCTGCATTCCCGCCAGCAGCGTGAAGGGCTCCCTCCGCTCCATGCCCTCTCCAGCGCTTGTTACTTGGGTTCTTTTTGACGACGGCCGTTCCGGCAGGTGCGAGGTGGTGGCTCGCTGTGGTTGGGATCTGCCTTCCCTGGTGGTGATGCTGAGCATCTTTCCACGTGCCCACTGGCCGTCTGTACGAGGCCTTGGGAACATGTCTATTCGTGTCCTTTGCCCAGTTTTAGCTGAGTTATTTGGTTTTTGTGGTTGAGTTATGTGAGTTCCTTGTGTGTTTGGATATGAACCCCTTATCAGATAAAGTTTTGCAAATATTTTCTCCTGTGTGGGCTGCCTCGCCCCTCACTGACGGCCCCCTCTGCCGTGCAGGAGCTTTTCAGATTGACCTGGTCCCACTTGTTTGTTTTCGCTTTTGTTTCCCACGGAGCCGCCGTCCTGGGCTTTCCCTCGGGGGCTGTTGGGTCAGTCTCCTCGCTGGTCACAGGGCTGTTCAGATTTTCTCTTCTTCATGATTCAGACTTGATTGTGTGTTTCCAGGAATGTATCTCTTTCTTCTAGGCTGCTGTGGAGAAATAAGAAATACATATGGTCTCTGTGTCCAGCTCCGGCACAGGGCCCCCAGGCCCTCGGAGTTTTGTGAGAGATGGGAGTGTCCTTTGCCGCCCACTACGAGTCCCTTTTGAGTCCTGAGTGTATGCTAATGAGGTGACAGGTGGCGCCTGGACAGCCTCCGGGTGGGGCTGGTCCTCAGAAAGACTAAGTGATCAGAGGGTGGGATGCGCAGGCCTGCCCTGAGCTCTGGGAAGGGGACGCTGCAGGCCGAGTGCTGTGAACGCTCGTCAACACGAGGGTGAGTGCGCTTCCAGGCTGCGGAGCCCGTGGAGCTTCACGGAGAAGGGGCACCTGAGCGGGCGTGGAAACTGCACCCCACACCCGGAGTCCCAGTTCCTGCTGCCAGCGACACCCGCGCGGCAGGCTCTGAGCGACACGGCCGACTCTGCCGCCGACAAGGCGGTGACCAATGGGAGCCCAGATCTCCAGTTTTTGTTCTTCTGCGCTTAGGCTCTGTCCCACCAGTACATGACTGAGTTTTCAGATGACTTGAAACAATCCGTCTCCATTGGTACCGCCTTTCGTGAAGTTTGAGATAACGCTGTTGGGAGGGCCCTTAGGGTAGCAGGGACACCTCAGAGCACCACTCCCCAAGGTCCTTGGTCTGGGAAGCAGCCGCCGTCTATTCTTTTCCTTAACAATCCCTTACGTGTTCTGCAGATTGAGAAAAACAGGCGAAGGGCTGTAAAGGGGGACATGGAAGGCGCGTGCTCTTCCTTAGGTGGGCGGGCCTGCGAGGGCTTCTGGTGGCAACAGGCTGGCGTGCTCGGTCCTCGAACGTGAAAGGACAGCGGTTATGCCCCCCCAGCCCGGCCCTGCTGACTGAGACAGGGCTTCCCGAGGGCAGCTGGAGGAAGAGAGCTCTCCCATCTAATGAAGGTGACGGCCGGGGCCGGGGCCTGGGGGGCGTGGAGTCTGAACTCTCCAGGTATTTTCGGTGGCCTCCTGGGCCTCTGTTGTCCTGGGCCCAGGGACAGTTCTGTCTCCATCAAATCAATGGCTGATAAAACGCAGGGAAGAGAAGGGTCCAGAGAGAGGGAGGCGATGGGCCAAGGAGGAGGCTCGAGGCAGGGAGACCGCCAGCCTCACCTGGTGGGGAGGCTTTCGTGCCTCCTGCCGACATCTCCATCAGCCCCCGAGGTCTGCAAAGCGACCAGAACCAGAACAACAGTGACCAGAGCAGTGGTACTGACCAACGGCAGAGCAGTCGTAAGGTGTGGAGCCCAGTGTGTCGACGTGAGGCCTCTATTGATTTGCAACATGCAATTTAAGACGAAGCAGAGTGTTTGACGTGTCTCTTTAGCTCCCCCCACCTTGTTCCAAGCGGAATACCAACACTGCGGCCCCCGGGGTGAGAGCGCAGGGTTCCGGCACTCCCACCTCCGAGCGGGCCGGTCGCGGGCAGGCTGCGTGGTGGCGGGCGCGGCCTGGCCGCAGTCTGACTCAGGGGGAGCTGGCGACTTGGGTATTAGGCTGATTCTCCTCAGGAACGAGCAGCCGCATCAGGCGTCATCCTGCAGGGGTGGGGGTGTCCTGAGGCCCCGATCTCAGCAGTGACGCGCACAGCCCGCCCCGGGAAACCAGCAGGGCTCACCGGGGGCCTGAGGTCGGCACCTCAGGTCGTGCACTGGCAGCAAAGGGAGACACAGCCGCTGGACTGGGGGCCCCCCACGAGCCACAGCCCGCACAGCGGGAGCCACAGCCCTCAGAACAGCCACAGCGGCCCACGGTTCTGGTGGGAGGAGGGGGGAGGAGGTCAGAGGAGCAGGTGGAGAGAGGGGGGGTGCTCAGGTGTGGAGCCTCCGGGGTCAGAAGCCTCTCTGCCCCTCCAGGGTCGGGTGAGATCTGGGCACCTGCTCACTCCTGTTCCTGTCTGCGGCGTTTCCCCGGGGGGGGGGGCTCCCTGCCCTGCATTTTCTAACCCCACTTCTTTTTCTACCTTGTGGTCAGTTCCATTGGTGGAACGTTGCTCTCAGTGAAGGAGAACGGGTCCCCTTCTCCTGGGGACGCGTGTGGCCGCACGGAGGAAGTGGCGGCTCGCTCAGAGACTGGTCTCGGGAGCTGAAGCTGAGCCCACAGCCTGGATCGTCCCCGTGCGAGGTCGTCCTGCAGCCTCTTCTCTTGCTCTGGAGGGGCCTGGGCCCTCATCGTCGCCGTCCACCGGGAGCCCCTGGCCAGGGGCTGCTTCTGAAGAGCCGGGGCTTCGGCTCTGTGGCCTCCAGGTGTCTCATCCATGTAAGACTTCTCTGGAGGTGCTGCGTGTTGGCGAGCGAGCGCGTTAAGACGCTTGTCCCAGGGTTCTGCCAGGGGCTCCCCGTGGGAAGGGGCTCCTGCGGTAACAGGTGTGCTTCCAGCCCTTTCAGACCTCTCTGCTCAGCCCGCCACCGGGGGCAGGGTCCAGGATGCCAGTGGAAACTGGATGCCAGTGAGACATGTACTTTTTAAGTATAATACGTCCCCAGTATCATCTGCGTGTCAGTGTCGCATCTGTGCTCAGGTGGGGACAGACGCTGTGCTGTTCTTCCCGCTGCCACACGATGTCACTCCAAGACCTCGCAGGAGCTGGAGTGCAGGCCAGGAGGCAGCGAAATCCCAGGGCAAAGGCCGCTCCTCTTCCTTGAAGAAGTTACATAGAGAAGCGGTCACATGGAGGTGACTGAAACAGTCTCTCAGCCCACCCGGTGGGCTCCGAGTAACTGCCCCGGGCGGGCTCCCTGCCCCGGGACGGGACGGGACGTGTTCTCAGCCGCACGCTTTCTTAGAGCAAGGCTGCATTCCCTTTGGCCCTTTGATTGCCTGTAGGTTCAGCGAGTCAGGCAAAGCGGGTCTCGGTCTGAACAGGGAAGGAGAGCCCCTAAAATGTTCCTGCTGGACTGTCGACCCAGCAGTGGCCTCTGCCCTTGCTGTGGTAAAGCCAGCAGTAAACAGCTTCTGAACAGGCACCCGTGGAATATGTGTGTTTCTACAACATACAGATGTTCCTGTGCAGTCACGCATTGCATGTTAGTTTTTGAAGGTGAAACGCATGCATGTTTTAACACCCTCTCCCTGCTCCACCTTGGGGACCACATCTGTACCCCCCTCCTCTGACAGTCCAGCGAGCTTCTCCTAGGAGAAGTCTACACCCACGTGCATGAGCGCACCAGTCTGCATAAAGCTCTTAAGACTCCGTGTCAGAGCTTATGTCCACCCACGGCTTGCGGGCCCCAGATTAAGGGCTCCCTACAAGGGGAGGCTTTAAGGAAGAGGGGAGGTGTCTCCCCTTCACATCCATGGAGGGTGTCCCATGATTGCACGGGGTCTCACTCCTCTACCTCCTGAAGCCAAAATAAAATGAGAGCAAAGGTGCAAGGGCAGCATTTTTTAGAAAAAGATAATAAAGTACTAACAGAGTTAGCTGAGCAAGGAAAGTTGCAGGCTTTAGAGAGGATCATGAATGAGCAATGTCCCCAACAGCGGTTCCCTTCAGCGAACAGAATGGGCAGAGCTGATGGTGTGTGACTTGGAGGCCAGGTCATGAAGGGCAGGTGCCATGCCACAGTCCAGTGGGGAAGCCCACATGTGAGGAACTGAGGCCTCCAGCCCACAGCCATGTGGGTGCACCATTTGAGAATGGGTCCTCCAGCCCCAGGCGAGCCTTCAGATGATGCAGCCCCAGTCAACACCTTGACAAGAGTCTTAGGAGAGACCTTGAGCCAGGATGACTCAGGAAAATTTAGAGCCAGACAGAAAAGATTGAAAACAAGGTAAGTATTCAAATGGAGATGCTAGGAAAGTGCCAAAGGAAACTGAAGTAATTAGGAGGAAGCGGAACAGAAGTGAGACATGAGTTACAAAAGAAAGCTTTTTTTTTTTTTTAAATTAATTAGATAGATGGATCTCTGAAAAACTGAGCCACAAAAAGGAAGCAAGATGGAGATAAACAAAATACAAACTGGGCAAGTTTGAATGACGTAGATAGAACAGATTTTACAAAAAGGAACATGGAGAAGAGATTTTGCTGATAAACTTGGTGTCTGGAAGAAATGGATGCATTTTTGAAAGAAAAAACATGAAATGGTAAAATTCACACGGAGAGATTTGGGAAACTCGAGTGGCTCCCTGCCATTAAAGACAATGAAACGGTCACCAGAAATCTCAAGCCTGGAAAAGCCCCAACCCCGGGTGGCTTTACGGATGAGCTCTAAGAAGGGCCCACTCTCACCCACATCCTGAGAATCAAACGGAAGGGAGGCTGAGCAGGTTCATGAAGCCATTATCCCTTGGCTTCAAAGTCAGGCAAGGGCTATCAGACAAAGGAAAATTACAGACCCACTTCATTACGAACAAAAATGCACCATTTCTAAATCTAGTATTAGAGCAATCAGACAGGTTATTTAAAGAGTAACAAGCCATAACCAAGCAGGGCTTGTTCCTAGACCGTGAAGGTGGCTCACCGCCAGTGAACACATCCACGTGGCTCACTGCAGCAATGGCTCCAAGGGGAAAAGAAGGCACGTGACCATCTCAGCCTGCGTAGCAATAAAGGTTTGATGAAATTAGTTATGACGTTGCTGCCCAGAAGTTGAGGGACAGAGGGACCTTCTTTAACCTGATAAAATCTGCCTATCAATCTCTCTAGCAAATATATTTAGTTAAGAAATTTAAGAAACATTACTTTTTTTTAAAATCTTTTTTGCTGGCGGTGGGGAGGTGATTAGGCTTATTTATTTATTTTAATGGAGGTGCTGGGGATTGAACTCGGGACCTCGTGCATGCTAAGCACACGGACTACCACTGAGCTACACCTTTGCCCCAGACATATTAAATTTATGCATAAGATCAGCATTGCATCGTGACTACAGGAAAAGACAAAGGGGTCATTTGCAGATGACATGGTCATCTACGAAGAAAAGCAATCCAGAACCAGCAGAGACAGAATGAGAGAATTCAGCGAGGTCTCAGGGTATCTGCTCAGCATTCAAGAAGTAATCGTTTTCTTCATCGGGAACTGGAAAGTGAGATAATGTGCACAAGGACAAGTGTCAGCTACCCGGGATCGCTCCTTACTCAGGCTGGTCCTTCACCGAACTACTCAGCTGGAGAAAGCCTGCACTGACACAACGTAGCAATTGACCGCATGGTACACGGCAGTGGACCTGCACTGATAAAACACAGTGGTGGAAGGAAGACGCCGGTCCTCTCCCAGCTGGCCTACACAGCCCACTCTGACAGCTCCCAGAGGGCTCTGTGAAGAACTTAACAAGCAATTCTGAAATTACATGGAAGCCTGAAGCTTCAGGGGCCACAGCGAGGGGAGAGTCCGCCTCCCCGACCTGGAGCCTGGGCCCTGAGAGGCCGTGCTGGGTCCGAGCGGGGAGGCAAGGGGGCCAGGGACAGTGGGCAAAGTATGCACCAGACAGACGATGGACTGGGTTCATATAAAGAAACGTGGCTTCGACACAGGGATCTCTATTCAATTTCTTGTAATAAGCTGTAGTGGAAAAGAATCTGAAAATATATGTACGATTATGTATGTACATGCATAACTGGATCGCTTTGCTGTACACCTGAAACTCACATTGTAAGTCAACCACACCTCAATAAAAACAAAATAAAATAAAAGGAAATGTGGCTTTTCCCCTTTACACAAAGTTTCACAAATACAATATTCTGCAAGTGAGAGGAACGAAGTAAGATCTGAGGGGCAACGTGGTTGTCCATTTAAACTGAAACAGGAAGAGCCAGACTGTGTTGCCAGGAGGTACACGTCTGCGTGAGTATCTTTGGAGGCTCTTGTGGGGGGGGAGCCCCTCCCTGACAGGGAGGCAGGATGAGAGTAATCGAAACCAAGTCAGGGAGAGACCGTTTTCAAAAGACACCGGTGACCCCGGCTCTCGTGACTAACCACGCTCATTCGGAAGACGCAGGAGGAACGGGGTGGGGAGGAAGCAGAGGCTCTGCGGCTCACGGGGTCTGCTGACGTCCCCAGGGCGGGCCTGCTGCCGACTGCTCGGAACGAGCCTCCTCGGGTCGACTTCCCACCAGAGCTTCCTCTGCTCGGCTTTGATGTGGGTCGGCCCCAGCAGGATGGAGCCCTGTTATCAGTTTGTCGAGGAGCCCGCGCTGCGTCAGTTATCTGGGTTTCTGTCCTGTTTGGGGCTGTTTGCCTTTCTTCTTTACTTCAGAGGCGTTGCGTCTAAGTATGCTGTCCCTGGGTCATACTTGTTTTCGACGGGTTTTTGGAGATATTGCGCCACCGTCTTTGGGTCTGGGATGTTCTGAGGGGCATCTGGAGCCAGCCAGATATCTCCGTATCTGGGAATCTGCTGTTTTCACAACACTTTAAACCCCTTTGGAATTCAACACCGGAATCGCTGTGTGTCCTGGGCTGGGGCTCGCTCCCCCTTGAGCCACGTTGTGTCCCTTTGGCTGAACTTTCAGATTTTCCTCCAGGTCACGGGGAATTTCACATAGTGAGACTGTACTTCAGCTCCACGTCCGGGGGTCTTCACCACGCGCACGGGGCTGGTCGCCCCTGCCCTCCGCATCCGGGAGCGCCTCCCCGGCTGATGCGGCAGCCCTGCGTTCGCGCCTGCTGCGCGGGCCTCCCAAGTCTTCTTTCTTGGCGTCAGCTCTTCCTTGTCTAGCCATCCCTGTGCCGCCCCGTGTTTTCCTACTGCCGTTACTCGGTCTGCGGCGCCTGACCCTCGTCCACGGGCCTCTTCAGCGCCCCTTCAAAGCTTACTCCAAGGTTTAATCGTTTCACCTGTGAGTCCCCTCAAGCTGATTCTGCCACGTCTTACTTGCATTACAGCTCGACCACCTGTGGGAAATGCACCTTCGTCTCCTGGATAAGGAGCGATTTATCTGGCTTTTCCTTCCTTCCTCCCTTCGCTCGCTCCCTCCTCCTCCTTCCTTTCTCCATGGTTTGTTTGCGTAGTTGTCAGGTTTGGGCAGCCCCGTCTACACCCTCTACTTTTGTTGAACAAAGTGGGAAGTTTCTTGTTTCCTCTGCCCCGTGTTTGAGGGCCGGGCTGCGGGCTCTGGCTGGACAGTGGGGCACCTGCAGCCCTGCCCCATCCTGCCCAGGGCGGCCCTGGGCACGGCGGGTGGAGGGGAGCTTCGCGAGCATGGCCAGGGGCTGCTTGTACCTTCCAGTCCTTAGGACGCGTCCCCACCTGGTGGGAAGCTGTGAGCTGCCGCCACGGGGGCTGCCCAGGCTTCAGATGCAGGGTTTTGCTGGGGGGCACGTTCCGGGCTGGCGCACGCGGGCAGAGCTGGTGGCCCCTGTCTGTGTCCCGCTGCATGTTCCTCTCCGACTCCATGAGCAACGTGAATGAACTGGAACGACACCGTCTCACTCCTCCCAAACGGGACACCGCCTTCCCCTCTCGGACGGTCATCTTACACCATCTAAACGTGCTGGCCAGGCAGAAAAAAACTGGCCATTAAGGAAAAGTGAAAAGGGCTTTTTAAAAGTCAAAAACTAAACAACCACATAAACACCTGTGGAAAACAAACCACACTGAGCACAGGGAATCTATTTCCCCAGCAGACGGAGGACTTTGAAGGCAATGAAGGGAACGCCAAGACAGTACAGTTTATAGTAAAGAGGAGACCCCTCGCAAAAAAGAAATTAAAGCAAAAACGAGATGCTTTCTTCCACGGGCGAAATTCATGAAGGCTTGAAAAATAAATGGTGACGCCGTCATGAGGCTGTTTCCACAGGAGCCAAGAGCTGGGAGCGAGCTGAGCGCTGGAGAGGCCAGAAGGCAGAAGAAACCAGTGCTCATGGGCCTGTGTGTGCTGAGATGGGACGAGGCTGCAAAATCTCCTTTTCAGTGAAGCCTCTTTAAGGACGTGGATTCAAGAGTCAGCGAAAAAGAACTAGGTTTCCCGGGAAATCAGAATCTGAAAGGAAACGCAGCTGCAGAGATGGAAGGTGGAACTGGGAGAGGCGAATCAAAGCGTCACACTGGGAGCTGGGAGCACTGGGCACTGTAGCATCCTTCCTTGCATTTCCAGAGTTCCGCTTTTTGGCACAGCCATCTTGTATTTTAGGAGTCAGAAGTGTTATAAAGATATAGCTGCTGTTAATCACATTTGATTAAACATATTTTGGCTGCAGACCTCAGGTGTCCGGGCTCTGTCTTCACCTCTCTGTGTGCAGGGAGGAGCTGGGGGGTGGGGGTGTCTAGCTCAGGACCTGAGTCACTCGGGGACCCAGAACGGAGGCTCTAGCTCTGGTTCAGGAGGGCAGTGGAGCAGGAGGGGCGTGAGACTGTGAGTCCCCACCGCCCCGTGTTCCCTGCTTCCTTCCCATGTCGGCTGCACGGTCTCCTCGGAAGGCTGCTCCTCCCCTAGGGCCGCCTGGTGGGCCTGTGGCCTCTGCAGACACACTGCGTCCCCTGCGCAACACGCTCCGTGTCGTCAGTAGGCCACAGACCCCAGCCCACCCTGTCCCGACCGACCTCCAGGTCTCCCCCACCAGCTTGCAGGACCCACAGGCAGCCCACTCAGCCGGCCCCAAACCATCTTCTTCCACTGCCCCCCACCCCTCCCATATGGGTGAGCAGCCCCAGGACCTATCCAGAAGCCAGAGGCCAGGAACCGTGCTGTGCAACCCCCGCCCCCGCCTCCACGCCAAGCATTGCACTCACCCCTCGCTCTCCTGCACGACCGTGATCCCCTGCAGCCCACACAGGGTTTTGTGACCTGTGCCTCCATCAGGTCATCAGTGCTGCCTCCGTCTGTCTGTCCACGGAGGAGAAATTGCCTGTGCATGTGCCCACAGCAACGTGAGCAGACTTGCAGGTCTAGCAGTGCGTGAGCGGGTGTGCGGGGCTAGCTGTAGCAACAGCAACAACAGAGAACCAAGTGTCTGAACCAAGGGGAATTCGGCCGCACTGCACACAACAGAAAAGTATGGCAACGACCAAACAGAGAAGATTTGTTCTCCCACGAGAACAGCATTCTAGTGAGAGGCCGCCAGGCTAGGATGAAAACAGCCAAGTAAATGCAAGTGATGGAGGAGACTTTTTACCTGTTGGAGTCCGGGGAAGCCACTCCGGCTTGCATGTGATGTAACTTGAGTTTTGAGCTAACCAGAACATTAGTCTTATGGCCTGTCAATCACGTACCGCACGCCGGCTTTAACCATTAAAGCAAAGAACGCATTTAACAATCAAAATGGAGTCACTGTGGAGCAGGCATCCAAAACGGAGCTGGGCGGCCACTGTGGATGTGGTTTCAGACACGTTCCTGCGTCACTGAGAACTTGGATTTTCTGGACGTTGTCGGACTCAAGGGCACCACCAGCCATTCTCAAAACAGCAGCTGCAGCACAAACCTTAGTCTCAAGGTCTGCCCTTGCCTGTGCAACCATTTCGGCCCCCAAGCAACCCTCACTAACAAGCACCCCGACTGCTCGCCAGCTCCCACCTTAATTCTTGATGAACAGTTCACGTAACCGTGCGGTTTTTGCCTGTGTAAGGTTCCCGCACTTTGCAGGCCGGGAACATAATTCAGGTGCTTCTGAATCTGTGTCTCCCATGCCAGAGCCTCAGTTTGGCTGGAATACAGCTCTTTTCTACTCCTGCAGGTTGTTTATTGATGGTTTCCGGCGTACAAGGGAAGCAAAAGGGTGGCATTCAT
The DNA here is from genome assembly GCF_048773025.1 of Camelus bactrianus. Lineage (NCBI taxonomy): Eukaryota > Metazoa > Chordata > Mammalia > Artiodactyla > Camelidae > Camelus > Camelus bactrianus. The sequence goes on from NC_133548.1 coordinate 1,247,189, forward strand.
CAAGTGGAAGCAGGAACGTGCGATCGGGGGACAGCCTCGAAGGCAAACACAGGACAGAGAGCAGTCACTTGGTTGTTCTGAAAAATGAAGTTCCCCAGACCAGAAAGGCAACAGAGACCACCTCATGTGAGCTAGATAAACGGCGGGCTTCTGCCGGATAGCCCAGGGAGCCGAATCCGGTATCTTGTGGTGACCTGCGATGAAGAAGGACGTGAAAAGGAGTGCCCGTATGAACATGTAGGGCTGAACACCACGCTGGGCACCAGAGGTGACGCAACATTGTAACTGACTGCACTTCAATTCAAGAAAAAAAGAATAAAAAAGAAAGTCAGAGGAGGAAGCAGTCTCAGAAGGGGGGAAAACGTGGAATTAAAACAGTCAAGGAAAAAGTTTTTTAATTCACTTACTTATTTTGGGGCAAGGAAACTGTTCGCAGCGTGGCTAAGGTGGGAGGGGGCCCGGGGGCGCGCGCGTTGCTGCTCGACCCGGGGGGCTGGCACAGCCGGCAGAGCCCCGGCCGCAGGCGGCACCTCGAAGGTGGTTGGAGCCGCCCAGAGACAAAGCCCAGGCCCCCGGCCTCCCCGGCGGCCCCCACCTGCTCTTCCCGAGCAAACACCCACGTGCAGCTCAAACACGGTGGTGCAGGGGAGGAAGGCCAGCTTCCAGGTGACTTTTGTGAGGCCACCACCCCATGGGGGACAAGACGTGACAAGAGAGGGTGACCACAGAATTTCAGCCCCTCCCATACAACAGACTTGGTGCTGAGACGCTGAATAAAAGTCCTGGCAGATCGATTCCCACGTCACACGCACAATACAGTGGCCACAGAGGGTTCGCAACAAGAACGCGAAGCGGCTGCCCCGTGATGGACGTGGGAGCCCTTCACCACTCGGGTGGAAGGGGACGCACATCTGCTCGTGTCCTCCTTCCTGGGAAGTGCTGGTGACAGGCACCAGCACCGAAGTGGCGGGAGGGCGGCCACTGGGCCCCCGGGTAGCATGATGGCAGCGCGTTTGCTCATCGATGCTCGCGTGTTCCCGTGGACACGTGTGCCCCGGCTCCAGTGCCGTGTCTTTCCCGCCGAGTACGGGAGTGGAGCCGTGTTCGGGACACCCGTGCTTACACCGAGGATGCCAGGGCCCAGGATGCCGGGGCCCTGGCCGCGGGGCTTCGCCCGCGGGGCCTTGGGGGCTGCGGCTGGGCTGACCTGAGGAAGTGGAGGTCCCGGCGGGGCCCCCGGGAGCCTGGCCGCCCCCTTGGGCCCCAGGAGCTCTGCTCAAATCAAACAAATGAGTGTCTCCTCCTCCCTAAGTCTCCTTCCTGGACGGAGGGATATCAGTAAATTCCGGGCAGACGGAAGAATGTAAACAGCTGTCCTGCAGGTCATGTGTGCGTGTGTGTGTGTGCGTGTGTGTGCGCGCGCGCACGTGTGTGTCCGGGCCTGGGGAAGCAGGGATTTCTGTCCTCTCTGTTTGAGAAGCACTAGGCACAGATTCTCTGGATGTTCACGCTTTTTAAACAAACATAAGAAAGATTTTTAATAATGGAAAGGAAAGCCTGCAATGAGATGCGCCCAACCCCTCATTCCTGCCGAGCTGGGAGCAGAGCGCGTGCCCGCCTGCGTCCTTCTCTCCCCGGAACCGGAGCGTCGCAGCTGAAGCGCTGGTGCCAGCCCCGTGCCCCGCACCCCTGCAGGCGGTGTCGGCCACCTGCGTGCTTCACTTTCTTTCTTCGTACGTGAACGCTCGCCAACGCCCTGTAACACGCAGCCCCCGCCCTCCTGCCCGGCTTGTGGTCCCGCCGATGCCACCTTTCCTCCGTCAGTCGTGTCTCCTCCTCAGAAGGTTGGCGCCCTGAGAACAGGGTCGCTGTGGCTTTGGTGGTGTTGGTCACTGTTCTGTTCTGTGCCCACAGCAGTGCCCCAACCATAGCAGAAACTCAATCAATATTTGCAGAACAAATGGGTGGACTTGCCTGACCCTCAGCTGCTCTGGACGGTGGTTCTGGAAGCTAACTGTGGCTTCTGGGTTGCAGGTGGGACCCCCAGCTGGTGCAGGACCAGAGAACAGGCTTGGATCGGGAGAGCCGCTGGGGTGCTGTGCCCTGGGAGGTGGCGGTGGCATCTCTGAGCACAAAGGGAGACCCCCAGGGGCCCCGGGGACGGGGGGAGGGTGGCCAAGCCGCCTGGCTGAGGCACAGCCGGGCCTCCAGAGGTTGAGTGTCTGTCAGGGGCTCTCGGGTGAGAGCAAAGGACGGTCCTTCTAGAAACACGTGAACTGAGCCTTGTTTCCTCTTGTTTTGTGTTTGTGGTTAGAGCCAGGAGCAGGGCGAGTGCGAGGCCCCGAGGCCCGAGTGTGTGTGCAAGGGGGCACGGCAACGGGCGTGACACAGGTAGAGCTGGGGGCTGAAGGGCAGCGCTGGTCGCGGTGCAGGGTCGCAGCGGTGAGGCTGACGCGATGGAGACGGTGCGGGAGGAGCGGGCCCTGCGGCCTTGTCGCCCGGCTGCGTTTTAAGTGCCCTCGGACGCTCGCAGCGGAGGAGCCGTGGTGCGTGGCGCCCTACCCGGGCCGCCCGGGCCCCGCTAAACCTCCCCGGTCTTCATCCAGGCCTCCGGGCCGCTGCTTCCTTTGCTCTTTGACCCTCTATTTCTGGCAAACAAATGTTATTTTTACCTAAACATTTTCTTAGTTAGTTATCTGATTGAGCCCGGGGCCTGCTGCCCCCCCCCCCCCCGTTCAGGACATTCCTGGTCTCCTCGGAGGGCCCTGGGCTCCCCTGGGCGGTCGAGGGGTCCACGCCGGCCTGGAGGCTCCCAGGGAGCAGGGTGGTCCAACCCCTGTGCGTCCCGACGCGCCTGCCGTGGGGGGTCAGTCTCAGCCGGTGAGGGGGGCGTCTGCTCGTCTGTGGGCGACCCCGCATGCGCTTTGCCGGCGTCTGGACACAGCTGCGAGGCGGCCTCGTCTGTGTCACCTTGTTGTGGTCTCAGCTTGCTGGGACAGTCTGTGTCCAACAGGGGGATGGGCGGCCCAGCGGGGGTGCCAGCCGCTTCCCTGGCCGCGGCCTTTTCTCGTTCCCTTTCCTGCCATTCCCTCCCTCGTCCCCCTTCCTTCCTTCCTTTTTTTCTTTGCCATCCAGAAAATCCCATCATTCTTATTTATTTGTTCTCCCCCCATGTTTTAATTGAAGTACGCTCAGGTGCAACGCAGCGTCAGTCTGGTGCGCGCATCGTGTTTCAGTCACACATGTTCATGCAGACACTCCGTTTCATGATCTCGTCCAGGATCCGCAAGATGTTGAGTGCAGTTCCCTGGGCTGTGCTGAATGAGCTTGCTGTCCATCCGTGTTACAGAGCTTTCCCTCTTCCTCTTGCCTTCCTTCCCTCTGACTTGTAACTCCTCTGTCACTCAGCCCTCACCCGCGTGCTCAACCCTGAAGCTCCGGGCAGGCAGACGTCCCCAGCGCGTCCCGGGCGGCCTGGCACACCTCCCTGATACACTCCTGCCGCAGGGGCCTCCCCCTCCGGAGAAGCAGTGCCTTTGCTGTAATCTAAGGCTGGTGCAGGCCACCTCCCACCCCCCAACCCCACACCACCCCCATGACCCCCATGACCTCCGAGAGAGAGGCTGAATCTGCAGGCTCCACCCTCGAGTCTCCACTCACCCCTTCCCCAGGGACCCTGAACCGAGCAGCTCCGGGGAGTGGGGACCATGGTGGGTGGCTCTGCCACGACCTCCGACCTCTGCAGAGGAGCCCAGGCGGCCCCGCACACAGCACCCCCGGAGGCCCAGCTGCTCTGGCGCGTCCACCCCTGCCCTGGCCGCCGGGCCCTCCGCACGCGGTCCCCGGGATGAAGTCCAGATCAGTTCTTCTCGTCCCTGGCTTAACAACATCTCACAGCCGTCTAACCTTCCTGTTACTCAGTTACATTGGTCAATTTTTATTGCTAAAACTATTTCTCATTCCAAACCGCTCTGGAAACTTTTCAGAGCATTCTATCTCTTAGACATGGATTCATGATTTCTTATTTTTTAGCAGCTGAAACACACTTATTATATTAATTAGTGTTTATTTTATTTTTCTGAAAGTTCCAAAACCTCATGAACTTCTGAATCTGTTCCTTCCTTCCTTTCTTTTCTTTCTTTCTTTTTTTTGCTCCTGATGCTCAAAAAAGGTAGCCTTTTCCCCTTGGTATTTGTTTTTGGTTGTGGTTGGGAGCTCACATGCAATGAAAATCTGTTTGTGGAGACATTGGAGACACCAGTTTAGAGTAAGTTCTTCCAGAAATAATTTGCATGTCTGTCGCCCAGCTCAGCTGGCCTTCTGTGAACTCAGGAAATTGGAAAGCAGGTTCGCAAGCAGAGGGTTTGAGCGGCAAGGGTGCCAGCTTCGTCCGTGAGTCCCCGCGTGGGCCGGCGCCGCAGGCCCTGGCCTGCCACACCGGCTGCGGGCCGGGCCAGGGCAGGGGTCCCCTCCCAGCGTCTGTGCACGTGTGTCTGACTGGCTTTCTGTCTTGTGGTCACTATACCAAGACTTGGCCATCCGACACCTGACGTCGGGTCACTGGACCCGGCCGACGTCCCTTACGCCCACTGGTCTCACTGGGTGCCTGTGTTGAGTTTCCTACGGCCGCGGCCGCCAAGCACCGCAGGGACTTAGCAGAAATGTGCGGTCTCACTCGCACAGGCCTGGGGGTCCGAAGCCCAGGATCACGGCTTTTTCCTGAGGCTGTGGGTGGGGTAGAGACTGGGCCAGGCCCCTCTCCTCTTCGGGCGGCCCGCGGGCTGGCCATCGGAGGGGCCCCTCGGTTTGCAGACACGCTGCCCCCGTGTCCGCCCCACCCTCACCTGGTGCGCCCCCGGCACCCAGGTGAGCCTCAGTGCTTTCTTTTCATGAAGATACCGATCTAGCTGGATTACAGCCCACACTGAGGACCTCGTTTTGGCCTGGTTAGTCCTGTGAAGCCTCCATGTCCAAGTAAGGTGACATTCTAGGGACAGGACTTCGGCGTGTGGCTTGGAGTGAGGCGGGGAGGGGGGCCCAGTTCCACCCGCGGCAGCTACAGCAGCGCCATCGAGGGCCTCACGGCTCTTGGCGTCTGATGATCCCCTGTGTTCTCGCGCCAGGCCAGCCGGGCTTCGGGGAAAAAGGGAGCAGTCATGCAATCAGGAGGGAAGGAACGCACGCATTTCCAATAACGGGTGTGACCTCCGCTGCGGATCTTCCCGGCTCCCACAAACGGCAGGAAGATTATAAAGGAATTTGGCAATTTCTGTAAAGATAAACTCTTTGAAAACTAAAATTTATACAGAGGCAGTGAAGAAGAAATAGAACATCTAAATAATTCTGTCTGTTAAGTAAGTTGAATCCATTACTGAAGTCCTCCCGCAAGGGCAACCCAGGCCCAGCCGGCTTCCTCAGAGGACCCCGAAAACACTGGAAACAGAGCACCAACTTCACATACATTTCTTCCTGAAGAACAGACAAAGCGGAAGATTTAAAAATTTTTTATGAGGTTAGCATGACTATGATCCCCCCAAACCTTGAAGGCCATTGCAAGAAAGAATTTAGAATCCGCACTGTGTCGTGAATATAGATGCAAAGCGGCTTAACAAAATACACGCTCATTAAATGTAACAGCATCTGAAAAAATAATGTATTATGATCAAGTGGAACTGATTCCAGGTTTGCAAGGGTGGTGTAAACATCAACAAATCAATCAGCATAATTCATTACAGAACAAGGAGGAAATTTCATGTGATCGTCTCAGTTGTTGCAGAACAATTGTTTGACAAGGCCCCACAGCAATTCGCAGCGGAGCTCCTAGGCCTCAGCCTTGCTGGCGTTTGGGGTAGAGCATTCTGTTCTGCCTTGTGTGGTATTTATTTTCAGTTTTTTAAAAACGGAAGCGCGGTTGATTCGCTGTGCTCGTTTCCGGTGGACAGCAACGCGATTCAGTCGTGCACACACGCATTCTTTTCCGGGCTCTTTTCCATCGTGAGTTGCTGTGAGCTACTGAACGTAGTTCCCTGTGCTGCACAGCAGGACTTGTCGTCTGTCTATCCTGTGCATAGTAGTTTGTATCTGCTAATCCCAAACCCCTAATTTATTCTTCACCATCCTCCCGCCTGGTAGCCATAGTTTGTTTTCTATGTCTGTGGGTCTGTTCCTGCTTTGTAAATAAGTTTATTTGTGTCATGTTTTGAATTCCACATGTAAGTGATATTAAATGGTATTTGTCTTTCTCTGTCTGACTTACTTCACTTAGTATGATAATCTGTAGGTCCCTCCATGTTTCTGCAAATGGCATTATTCCATTCTCTTTTATGGCTGAGTAGTATTCCATTGCATACATACACCACGTCGTCTCTGTCCAGTCTACGGCCATTTAGGCTGCTTCCATGTCTTGGCTGTTGTGAACAGTGCTGCTGCGAGCACTGGGGTGCAGGTGCCTTTTCAAATTAGAGTCTTCTCGGGATACATGCCCAGGAGAGGGATTGTTGGGTCATAGGGTAAGTCTACTTTTAGCTTTTTAAGGAACCTCCATGCTGTTTTCCATGGTGGCTGCACCAGTTTACATTCCTGCCAACAGTGTGGGACGGCTCCCTTTTCTCCGCACCCTCCCCAGCCTTTGTCGTTGGTGAACTTTTTGGTGACGGCCCTTCTGAGCAGTGTGAGGTGGCACCTTGCTGTGCTTTCGAGTTGCATCTCTCTGATAATTGGCGATGCTGGGCGTCCTTCCGTGTGCCCGCTGGCCCTCTGCATGTCTTCTTTGGAGAAATGGCTGTCTAGGTCTTCTGCCATTTTTGGATTGGGTTGTTTGTTTTTGATATTGAGCTGTATGAGCTGTTTGTGTGTTTTGGAAGTTAAGCCCTTGTCGGTCACATCATTTGCAAATATGTTCTCCCAGTCCATAGGTTGTCTTTTCATTTTGTTTATGGCTTCCTTTGCTATGCAAAAGCTTTTAAGTTTGATTAGATCCCATTTGTTTATTTTTGATTTTATTCCTATTGCCTTGGGAAACTGACCTAAGAAAACACTGCTGTGATTAATGTCAGAGAATGTTTTGCCTGTGTCCCCTTCTAGGAGATTTATGGTGTCATGTCTTATATTTAAGACTTTAAGCTATTTTGAGTTTATTTTTGCATGTAGTGTGAGAGAGAGTTCTCACTTGATTCCATGCATCATATGATATTTAGAAATAGCCTCGTCATCTACCCACTAGAGGCCAGTAGAGCCACACACCTAAGTCACGACAGCCAGAATGTCTCCAGATTTTGTCAAATGTTCCAGGGGGCAAACCTGCACCCAGTTGAGAACCACAGTATAAAAAAAATGTAGCAAACTATGACTAGAAGTAAACATTCCTACCTGATTTTTAAATCTACAAATTCACAGCAAACATTAAATATTGGAATAGTAAACATTTTACCCTAAAAGCATAAACAAGACCTGGCTGCACTTGATGACCAGATCCATTAAACGCTGCCGTGGAGAAATCCAGTCCGTTCAATAAGGAAAAAAAAAAAGGAGATAACATTATAGATATTGGAGAGGAAGAAGTAAAATTGCTATAATTCATGAATAACATAATTTTTTAATGTATGAAGTTCAAAGAAGTCTATTATAATCAATACGTTTGTCTAGCAAGATAGACACCAGATCAGCATAAAAATTAATCATGTTTTGACTACAGGCAACAATCCCACAGAAGATGAAATGGAAAATATGTCATGAACAAGGACAGTTTTAAAAATCAATTACCGGGGCGTCAAACAGAAGGAAGAACTAACGAAAACTGCGACATACGCTTGAGGGGCGTGGGCAAGTAAAGCCGAGCGTCGTTCATGGAGCTGAAAAGCCAAGTTATAAAGGTGTTGATTCTTCCAAGACTTACACAGAGTGTCAGAAGGTTCACTTTGTTTAAGGTGATCAGCTGGTTCCAAAATTTATATGGAGAGTCCAAAGACCAGGAAGAGCCAAGGTGATCTTGAGGACCAAAGCTGGAGGATTTGTCCACTGACGTCAAAGCCTAGCATGAAGGCAGAGTGTGTAAGACAGAGAGGGTGGTGAGAGACAGGCAGTGCGCGGGGTGCAGAGGCGCGGCCCCCGCCCCTCGGAAGTGTCCGTGCTGCCCTGTGCCCCGGGCCCTGCCACGTCCGGCTACTGGGCATTTGAAAAGTGACCAAAGAGACTGAAGAACCAAATTTTAAGTTGTATGTGTTTGTAAATAATTTAATTTAAAATAGCCACACGTGGCTCATGGCTACCGCGTTGCCAAGCACGTTTGCGGGGAAGCCAGCGACAGCCCCGCGTCTCATACGACACCTTTATTTGTAACCAAGGTGATGCTTCAGTGCAACATGGAGAGGCCGCTCTTTTCAATAAATGGTTTGAGAGAAACAGACCATCCATATTAAAGACAGGCCGCTTGCCCCTCACCTCACACCACGCTCAAAAGTCAGCTCCAGATGCCCTGCATTTCTACAGGTGGAAGGTCAGAAAGGACAGCGTTCTGCTAGGAAGCCTCGGGGGACGACTTTCTGATGGTCCATGTTCTCTTAAGAAGTAAAGTAATAGTTCGGGATATTTAAAATGTGAGAAATCTGCCATTAAAGAGAAACACTGAAGGCAATAAAAGGCACCTGGAAGAGCTGGAGAAGATGTTGAAAAGGCATGTATTTGACAAAGAGCTAGTGTCAGGCTGCTGTGAGTAATTTAAATATAATCATAATGACTTCTATGAATAATTTTTAGAAGACAGACAGTCCAGTGGAAAACAGGCCAAAGGTTGGAACAGCCGTCTCACAGAGAGGACAGGCAAGTGGCTAATACACAGAGCAGAAGCTGCTCAGATCCGTAGGCATCAGAAAAATGCAAAATTATAGTCACCATGCGACACTGTGCTACACGGGTGACGGCGGAGAAAACGGGGGGCTCGAGGCGCCCGGGGGCCGCGGGAACTCTCCCACGCTGGCGAGGAAGCGAAACTTGGCTCAGTCGCGTTCGAAAACTGTCTCCTCGTGATCCAGCAAATCCCCCCCGATTACTGCACACCCAACAGACGTGAGCGCTGACGTCAACCAAGAAGTCAGACGCGAGAGCGATCAAAGCCACTTTGTTCCCAATAACCCAGACCTGGAAGCATTTCAAACGTCCATAAACGGCAGAGCAGATCAGGAGCCTGTGTGTTTGTCCCGGGGAACCGCCCACGAGGGGAGAAGGTGTGGTACGTCGCGTGCGACAGGGTGAACTGTTTTCCCAGACCTGCACGTTGAGCAGGTCGGCCTCTAGAGACTGTGTCTGTACGGGTCTGCGCTTACGAGCGACCAAAGCAAGGTGCCACTCACCTCTGGTGACACAGGGGAGGGTGGCGGGTAGATCTGAAGTCCCCACTGGGAGGAGACACATGGGAGCCTTTTAAGCCCACAGGTAATTTCAACAGAAAGGTCGAAACTATCAGAAAGAACACCACTGAAGTGCTGGAGTGGGAGAACGCAGCCACAGAACCAGAGTGCCTCCCGAAGGGCCGTCAGCAGGCTTGACGTGGCTGAAGGGAGACCCTGAACTCAGACAGGGCCAGAGGAAGGCACGAGCTGACACACAGAGCGGGAAAGAGAGTGGGCCGGAAGGGACAGAGCCTCCCAGGGCCAAAGCAGGGGCTTCAGAAGTGGGACAAAGGGAGGCAAGATGCAGTTGCCTTGTTTGTAACTGTCCTACAAGGTGGCTGTTGAAGCAGTGATGGTAATGATGAGTGGGAGACGACAGCGCCCGTAAACGGGGGACGCTGGCAGCCGCGGCAGCAGACAGAGGAGTGAGGTGTCCCCTCTGCAGGAGAGAGCCACCTGCGCGGCTCATTCGTACAGGTGTGAGCCTCTAAGGGGGCTCTGAGAGTTGGCCTCCTCCCAGTGGCTTTGGTCCCAGTGCCCTCCTGTGACCGAGCCCAAGCTCGCGCCACTCGCTGCAGGGCCAGCCAGTCATTCGAGAGGCGAGGCGTTGGGGCAAGAAGGGTGGCTTTATTCGGAAGCCAGCAGGCGGAGAAGGTGGTGGACTGGGGTCCTAAAGAGCCATCTTGACTCGGGGTGGGCCTCGGGCTTCAGGAGGAGAAGCCACGGGAACTGGGGGGGGGGGCCCTCAGACCAAAGGGCAGAGGCGGGCGCAGACCTCCCGGAGCCACCTGGCCTCCAGGGAAGCACGCGCTTCTCTGTTGCCCTGGCTGCTCCGCAGCGGTCCGAGGCCCCTGCAGAACCTCAGGCTGTTAGCAGTTACTTCTGTGTTGCGGCTCTTATCTCTGCTTGTTTGCAAGGTTTCTGGGCTGAAAGCAAACTTATCTGCAAGTAGGAGCCATAACTAACCCGGACCGTGGGATGGGAACTTTCTTCAGGGAACTTAATGAGCTATTTGGGCACAAACAACATTTCTCTGATGTTTAACTCTTGACGCGCGGGGCTAAAGCAACAGGACGCGGGGTCACAGGCTGGGCGGGGGCAGGCCCAATGCGGCGGCGGCGCTGCGCCCCTCCGTTTCCCTTCCTCTTAAAAGCCTGCATTTCCCACATTCCAGGGGGCGTTTTAAATATTATAAATCTACTCATCACATCAAAATGATGCTTTGTGAACTCTTAGAGCTCAGGTGAAAATATTAAAATCTGGTTGATTGATATTGAGGGAAGCAGTGAGTTGCGCCGTGTGGGAGACAGGCGGTGTTTGTTCTTCGTCACAGAGACGAATGGTTTTGAAGCCATGTTTTGGTCTCGGCCGAGGAGGGCCTGAAACAGGGCGTGAGTGCGCACAGGATGGGGGCTTGGTGAGGGGCTGCAAGGCAGCGTCTCCCTTGTACGAAGGGGTCGTCACTTCATGAGCTTTTCTGGAGGTAGGGGGTGGATTTCAAGCTGCGCTGGCCCGAGTGCCCCCCTCCTGCCCGTCTCCCACCGCCAGGCCAGGCCGGAGCAGCGCTTTGGGAAGGCAGCTGGTTCGTGCCCCTTCTGCACCCCCCCGCCCCCCTGCCCAGGATCGGCAGGAAGGCTGTAAAGCCGAGAGGAATGTTCCCAGAGGAGCGTCCCCGGCAGACGCATTTCAGCTGCCATCAGCCCTGATCTGTAAAGACCCAAATACCTTCCGATAAACCGCCTTTGGGAACTTCATATCTTCAAACATTTTTGTCTTTAGTGGAAATATTTCAGATCCAGCTCATCTGAAGCACTAATCTCTCCCACAGCTGCTGCCTGGAGATAAGGCGCTGTCCAGGGGCCGCGGCGGGAAGCTTTCCTGCGGGGGCAGGGGGGCCGGACAGGGCGCCCCGGGCTCCGGGAGGCGGCCGGGGTGGCGGCGGGTGGCACCGCTCTGCCGGGGGTGGGTGCCGCTTCGCATTGCTCTATTACTGAACGTGAAAGGGCCACAGACGACGGCGACTCAGCATGAGGTTTCGTCTTCTTCCACAAAAGGTGACAGGAAAACACGCATCGGTTGAGTGCGCAGTCCCACTGGTGGCAGGGACGTGGGAGGTGCGGGTGAACGCGGGGCGGGCGGCACCTGCGTGCCTCTGCAGGGGTGCTGCTGCGGGGTTCCCCGCGCCCTGAGCGTCCTCCGGGCCGAGCCTGCCGGGCCGTCCGCTCGGGCAGACACTGCGCCCTCTGGCGGTTGAGGCGTCCAGGTGGCGGCACCTCCGGACGGAGCCCCGGCCTGAAGAAAACCCGGACAGGAGTGGGATGTGGTTTCCTGCCTCCCCGGGATGCCCACGGTTTACAGTGGCGACCCACCTCATCAGTGCCGTGTCTGCAGCCCCCAGGGCGGTGCAGCCTGCCGCAGGGCCAGCCCCGAGCTGCTCCCCTCTCTCCGGGGAGGGACCCTTACCCCACATGCTTCCCTCTTGTCCATGCTCCCCGCTGACCTCCCAGCACCTGCAGGCCCAGGCGGGACGAGGGAAGGAGACGCTTCTCCCCCTGGGCGGGCGGACCCCTCTCTTCTCTGCTGCTCGGCGGTCGTGCCGTCAGCCGGCTGGGGTCTGGGGCTGAGGCTCTCTCTGCCCTCAGGTTCTCAGGGGCAGTGGAGGATTATCAAGCCAGAAGGCCGAGAAGAAAGCATTGCAGACGACATGTTTCACTAGTAACAGGGGCAAGACGTCCAGCTGGTCTCTTTCTTTAGTTTCAGAACTATGTTTTATCTAAACCAATAGATCTGAAACAGCATGTCAACACGTGATCAATATAATAACATTGCTTCCAGGGTTTTTTTTGACATGACACTTCCTAATAGTTAAGTGTTGACAGCTACTTTTGGACGAGGGTGGGGCTAACTAGGTTTATTTCTTTATTTCTTTCTTTGTTTATTTATTTATTTATTTAATGGAGGTGCTGGGGATTGAACCCAGGACCTCGTGCATGCTAGGCACGTGTTCCACGCCTGGCTGTACCCTCCCCGCCAAGAGCGGACCTCTGTGGGCGCCCCGGGCAGTCCTGGTCTGGTGTCCCGAGACTGAGCCCGTCCACCCCAGGCTGGGTGTTCCGGGCAAGGCAGACAAGGCGATGACAGGGCACCAAGACTGGAGACCCTGCACCGGAGGCTCCTGGCCGGGGACACAGATCAAGTGAGACGTTCCCTGCCCCCCCCAGAGACCCACCCCCCACCGCCTTGTGCTCTGCCTCCTAAGAGCATGTCCTGCGTCACCCTTTTGCCCAGATCCTCTATATTCTGGCTTTTTCTCAGAGCTGAGAAAGGGCACCGACACATTGTCTCCCCCTGAACACCCCTCCGGGGCCATCCGGAGGTGCAGGCCGCCGGCCAGGTCAGCACAGCACAGCCAGCCCGGCCTCACCCCTGCCCCCGGGAGGGTTCGGACGCTGCTTTTTCTGCCTCCGTGGAAAAGGGTGCAGGACTCTTGACCTGAGTGGCGTCGGGCCGAATTGGGAGGAGGAGATGCTTAAAGGGACCATGGTGGTACCAGACGTGGGACATCAGGTCTGCCCGACCCCTTGGTCCTCGCCCTTCCAGCCGGAGAGCCGCTTGGGCTGGTGAGAAAGACAGAAATGGCCCTCCTGAGGAGAAAAAGGGGTCTTGCTAATCCCCCGCCTGCCCCAGGGCGTGGTGCCCTTGACATGGACGTAGGACAGCTTTGTCCTGACCGGTGTTTCAACAGGACCTTGGGACAGTGGAAGCCCAGACGCTCCTGGCCGTTTAAAGAGCGTACACGGGGAGAAACTGAGGCAAGAGCGTGACGGCCAGCTGAGCTCTCAGGGGACTCCAGTCCGCCCCGCGTCTGTGAAGCCGAGGCTGGCGCGTGCCTCGCGGCTTTCCCTCCTCCGCCCAGACGCCCGAGTTTCCCCCGTTTGGGGCCATGTGTGGGCGTCCCGGCTGTTTTTGGTAGAGTATTTTGGGAACTTCAGCTCTTCCTTATTAAATTCAGTAAGCCCCTGCGTCTGGCTTAGTAACTGAGGAAAGGGTCACTTTGTGCGGGGTCGGGGGTGGGGAGGGGTCGTGTTCTGAAATGTTCTTTTCGAACTAGAAGGGGACGGGCTGCGACACACGGAGCCGGCCACCAGATGGCACTGTTGCACGGCGGACCGAGTGCAGTGGCTGGTGGGGACGGAGCCTCTCCGAAGACACAAGCCAAGAGCCATGACCGCCGGGGTGCCCAGGCGCGCGGGCAGAGAGTCCTGGGCAGCCCGACCCGACGGAGAGCCAAGGGGGACCCAGGGCAGCGCGCCCGGTGGGGCAGTCGTCATCGGGCTGTGTCCCTCCTGAGCCCAGGAGACCACGGAGGATGGGCCTCTTCCCCTGTGGAGTCGTCCTCTGCGTTCCGTGTGCAGGATGTGGCAGCCCCGTCTCGGAGCTTCCCACCCGGAGCCTCCCTGCCCCCCGAATGCAGGCACTGTCCCACCAGGTGGGGCAGAGTCTCACGCGTGTAGGTGCATTTTTAACCCCCCCCAAACCCCCGGGGCCTGCGGGGTAGTGACCTCTGGACCCCAAAGCATCAGCGCTGTCTGTGTGCTTCTGAAGGGACACAGAGCCCCGGGCCCGCTCTCGAGCCTCCTCTTGCTGGGGGTCCAGTGACCGAGGGGATAATTACAGGCTGGGGGCAAAGTCCCTGCCAGGCCTGCCCCGAGTTGGGTTTGGGTTGAAATTCTGTTATTCATCTGTTTCCCACACTGTCCAGCTCTGACTGGCGTGTGGCCACAGGCTTCTTTGTCCCCATAAGTCCAGGGGAGGGCCGCAGCTGTCTGGGGAAGGCACCTCTTCTGAGGCGATGCTGGCAGGGTCCTTGCTCGGGAAATGGGTGTCCTACTCGGTCAGGGGGTCAGGACGCTGAGAAGCCTGGAAGCCAGGGAGGGATGGGTCGGTCGTGCCGCCAGGAGACAGGACGGATCTGGCTTCTTGGCTCTGGTGCTGGGACGACACCTCTGCCTCCCCCAAACTGTCCACCTCGGGGTCCCCCCCACAGGAACGCGGTGCAAATAGGAAAGATGGTTGGTGGCTGCAAAACCTAATGACATCAAAAATAGTCCTTACATCCTGCGCGAAGCACTTGATGAAACGCAGCCTCTTTTCTTTACAAAACCCAGCGTCAAACGGAGGTGCAAAGAAACCGCTTACGCTGGAAAAACCTTACGTTTCAAAACGTGAACTCAAACCGCTGCCACTCAGGAGGACCCTGAGACTTCCCTGGTCGTGTGGTCATCGGCTGAGATGCTGGTGGCCCTGGGCGGCAGGGGTAGGACACAGAATTAGCCTTAGGGGAGAAACACAGTCAGGAGAGCTGGGCGGACGGGCAGGTGCTGGTGGACCCCTTGCTTGCTGTTGACAAATCGCCGGGCAGGGAGGCTGAGCTCGCTCCCACCGCGTGGGTTGCGCAGGTCTGGGGGCTTCCCTGGGGCACGGGACTTCCAGTGGGAAACAGGCAGGGTCCCGGGCGGGCCTGGCTGTGACTGATGGACCCCTGCCTCCTCCCCAGGCCGGGACGAGGGAGGGGTCTCATTCGTGGTTTTCCTCTGTGTTTGGGCCGCGGCTCCGGGTCTTTTCAGGCGAGCGCTGCCCTCAGCACTTCCTCCTCTGTGCAAATTTCTCATTTACATGATTTGTCCATATTTCTACCAGTCCTCTTTGTTTTCGCCTTTTCCATTTGAATTGCAAATATCCTTTGGGGCTCCAGGCCCCTTTGGGATGTGCTTCTTAACTGGAACGCGTCAGCGCAGAGATGTCCATGAACAAGGGTGTCTAGGAGGCGCTCTGTGTCATGGAGACTGCAAAACAATGCAGGACAAATGATCTGGAAATAATCGTGTTTTCCACCTACAGGGTGATCGTTTAAGATGCGGTGATACAATTAAACTGTGGAATATTATGCGACAATAGAAAAGAGTGGGTTACACCTACAGGTGCGACCTTAAAATATTCCTGTTTTGCAAAGAAAAAGACGTCTGCATCCACGTCCAGGCCAGGCAGGAAACCAGGTGAAAGCTGGTAGCGGAAGGGAGCCCGTGTGGAGAACGGGGACCTGGCGGGGACCCGGCGCGGGGGAGGCTCTCACTCGTGGCGGCGCTGCTGCCACATGGGCTCCTGGTAACAGCGGTCAGACGCTCTCTGTGCGGCTAAAGACATGAACGATTTACAGAGAACTTGTCAGGATACAGAGCATCATGTACATCGTGATCCTTCTGTTGAAATAAAAAACGGCTTATCAAAGAGTCAGAGGCAAAGGGTTTGACTTACTCGTTTTTGAGAACGAGGTGAGTGGGTGAAGGTACAAGCACGACGCAAAGAGACAGAAAAGAAGGGAAACCCCAGTAAACTCAACGAGACCGAAGCCCGGGGTTTGCTCAGCTAACTAACTATTTAATAGAGAAACACGGGGAGGAGGGGGAGCCCCTCCACCCGTCCGTCCCGGGCGACGCTGCGTCCTGCCGTGCCGGCCACCCACACCCCGCGTGCGTTCACACGGGCGCAGGAGAAGGCCCACCCTCTGCTGTGGGCACCAGCCTCTGCCAAGGCGTTTAGCTTTTCTTCTGAGAACAGTGGGGGGCCAGCGGGGCTTTGAAGACCGGAGTGAGAGGGGACAGTTCGTGCTTTTTAGAGACCATGGCTGCTGCTCGGTGATGACAAGTTGTCGGCTGGAGGGAAGGATGGACGTGACCGGCCAGATGCAGGGAATAAAGCTTTGGGCACATTACAAATGATGGAGGCTGAGATGGGGCCGGAGGGGGCCGTCAGCCGCGATTCTGAGCTGTGGACGAATGTGCAGCCCATTTCAGACGGGAAATGACAGCCCTGTTGATGGATGGGGTGGGGGGTGAAGGAAGAGCGAGGCCCCAGCATGACGCCCAGGTTGCTCCCTGGGCGCGGGAGCTCTCGCACAACGGGGCTGACGCGGCCATGGGCGGGCGGGCAGGTGCCTGCGGCCCGCAGAGTGGTGCCCAGTAGGTAGCGGGTCACAAAAGCGTGTGTGGGAGCGCGGCTGGGGAGGGGGCTCCCGTTGGGAACTTCTTGCATGCAGATGTCAAATGGGGGCGAGGGGGAGAGAGGGACACTGTAGGGGGTGGAGGGAGAGACAGGGAGCGGGAGGAAGGGGAGGACGAGAGAGGGACCGCAGGCGAGGGGCGGGGGAGACGGGGACCTCACCTCTAACAGGCGAGGAGGACCAGGCAAGCCGGGAGGGAAGCTGATGGCAGATCTTGGAAGTGGGGGTGGGGAGCCCACTGGAAGGAGGGAGGGTGAGTTGAGAGGACAGCTGTGGGCGCCCAGTAAAATGACGGTGAAATTGTCTGGAGGATGCTGAGGGCTGAGACGTGTGCTGGGGGAGATGCCGCGCCCGACTTAGAGCTAACAGATCAGCCTGTGCTGTCTCCGGGTGCAAATAAACACTCTCACCACAGCCCACATCCTCTGGCGGCAAGTGTCACCCAGGCAGCTGCTGCCTCCCACAAAGAGGACGCTGCCCCGACCGGGCTCCGTACACTCTGGGTCAGAGACAAAGGCCTCCTTACTCAGCACGGCAGGCAGTGTGGACATCAGCACATTTACGTCGGTTCCCGTTACCCCAGAGCACCCAGCAGGGATGGGGGACACAGTGACCACGGGCCCAGATGCCGCTTGCACAGCCAGCCGTACTGCAGCAAGCAGCAACTGTGGCCGCAAACAGTGATACGGCAACAAGGAGCAGACACTCTAGCGAGCGGTGAACCGCGCAGGGAGCCCCGAGCACGCGCACCCCCTCCGCTGGGAGCCAGCAGCTGCGGGTGGTCACACTGAGGTCCCCACACCCGCTTCCCCGCCGGTGTGGCCAGCTGCAGCGAGAGGGCTCGGCCCCAGGGGACGGGGGGGCCTTGTCTCTGGAGCCACAGCACGCACAGGCATGGATGCTCGGGCCCCGGGGATGCCTCTCCCGACACGAGCCGAGGCTGCAGGGCCAGAACAGGAGGGAGCAGGACAACGGATCGCCGGCGCCCACCCTGCTGTCCATGTCTGGTCCCAGGCCCTTCTCTGCTGGGACGCGCTGCCCTGCAGACGCCAGGAAGGGGCAGACGCTGGGCTGGGGTCTGGAGGCTCCACTGCCCTAGAGCAGGGCTGGGCGGGCTGCAGGAGGAGGGGAAGGAGCCGGGCTCCCCAAGCGGTGGCCGTCCCTCCTACAGAACCGAGGGCCACACCGTCTCCATCCTCAAGACGGAGTTGCCCCCTGAAGCCTTCACCTGGATGCAAGCCTCTGTCTCGGCACCAAGAGCTGTCGTCAGACCAAGAGCTGTTGGTAACAGGCCCTTCGTTCCTTCTGGCTGGGTCTGCGACCAGCCGCTCTGTGTCATCAGACATGACGGCTCCGGGGACAGAAGACGGACACGTTTCTGTCTCATCCATGCCAGGTGTCTGCGTGAGTGTGTGTGTGTCTCTGTGTGAGTGTGTGTGTGTGTGTGTGTGTGAGTGAGTGTCTGTGTGTGTGTCTCTGTGTGAGTGTGTGTCTGTGTGTGTCTCTGTGTGAGTGCGTGCGTGCTGGGGGGTAATGACATAATGAAGTCACTCCGTGAATACGCATCACTTTCCCTGCGTCAGTGTCGGTGACTAACAGGTGTCTGTCACCCCGTCCACACTTCGAATGAGAAGATCCGCTCACTCGCTGCTCTCGCTCTGGACACGGCAGCGCGGTCGGGATTCGTGACCCAGAACTTGTGTCCTGTTGTCGTCAAAAAGCACAAATGCAGGCCTTTTTAAGTAACCAAATTAAGTTAACAGCCAGACAGATTCAAAGTGTGGCCTATCACCTGCTAAATACAACGACCAAGGCTGTGACCGCCAACGCCTGGACGACGTGCACAGTCAACCAAACACCAAACCCACGCGAAACGGGCGAGCTGAGACGGTGACCACAGGTAGGAAACATGCTCACCGTTTAGTTAAAAAGAAAGAAGCAAAAGGGAAGGGACACCGGGGAAAGGAGAGCTGCGGCCCCTTTGGCTCTCCGAGGCCACCCCACGCGCCGTCGTCAGACTCGGCGTTCGCTGGCCGCGGGCGGCGGGGGCAGAGCACTTCTGGGAGCAGCCGGGCAGGTGCCCGGAACCTTGCTCTCCTCCCGCGCTTGGGAACAGCAGCTTCCCTGCTGCGCTTTGCCTGCAGGAGCACCGAGAGCACGGCTCCCAGAAGTGCTGCCGGGTCCAGATCGCCGGCAGCACGACAGGACACGGACAGCCTCACGTGGAGCGACACTGACACCAACGTCCCGGAAGTAAAAAAGATCGGGGTCCCGGGGATACACAAGTGTGCGACTCTGCTTGCACAGTCACACCAGTTCTCAAGGAGACGTCAGGGCAGGTGCAGGAAACACTGGAGGGCCAGCGAGAGAAGGGCTGAGCCCCGGCGTGTCCGGGTGGAGAGGCGGGCGATCCGCTTTCATTGTTGTGTCATTCTTTTCTATAATAAGAGAGAATTATTCCAATTTTCTAAAATCTAGGATTACTTTTAAAGAGACAGTGCATTACAGAAAGCCCCCAGTAACAATGGCTTAAACCGTTCTAAGGAGTGGGAATTTAATTCTCAATCACATTTTTCAAAAAGTCTAGATGTAGGGTCCACTGAGGCTCGTTATAAAGAGGCACCAACACACACTCTGGTGTTTAAGCTCCCTCTGTCTTTCTACTCCATCATCCCAGCACGAGGAAGCCATCCTTTAAGTTCTAAGATGGCTGCTGGAGCAGCTGGCATTGCCCCAGCATTCTAAAAGGCAGAAGGGGGCACAGAGGAAAGACCAAAGAGTCACTAGGAGCAGAGAGCGTCCCTTTTGAGAAAGAGGGTTGAGCATAGAATTCCCGTGTGACCCAGCAATCCCCCCTCCTCAGTACAGACCCAAAGAATGGAAAGCAGAGATTGAAATAGATATTTGCACACCCGTGTTCACAGCAGCATTACTCACAATAGCCCGAATGTGGAAACAACCCCGTCTCCATCAACAAGTGAATGGATGCACAAAATGCGGTCCATACACACAGTGCGACGGTGCTCAGCCTTAACTTAAGAAGGAAGGACGTTCGGACACAGCTCCAAACACGGGTGGACCCTGGGGACGAGATGCTCAGTGAAATAATCCAGACACGAGAGGCCAAATCCTGTGTGACTCCCGTCACGTGAGGACCCCGGAGGAGTCAGACCCACGGAGACAGGAAGCAGGACTGGGGGCAGTGGGGGCAGGGGGGGGAGGACCGAGTGTTTGATGGGGCCAGAGTGTCAGTTTGGGAAGATGGAAAGTTCTGGACATGGTGGTGTGATGGTCTCACAACAGTGTGACTGGGTTTCATGCCACGGAGCTGTGCGCTCAGAATGGTTAAGATGCCAAAGTTAGGCAGTGTGCGGTTTATCACAATTTCAAAAAATGGAGGGAAGGAAGAAGGAAGGCGCCTGCCCGCCAGGCTGTCGGGCACCACGTCACGGGTCCTTTCTTGGCGGCCGGACACCGGCGTGTGGCGCCTGCCGGTGCGAACGAGGCCGGGCCCCCCGGGTGGCAGCGCAGGGCTCCGGGCCCCGGTGGGAGGCGCGTGGGCGCCGGGCGGCTCCGGGGGTCTGGCGGGGGCTGGGGGGAGGCGGTGGGCCGAGCGGTGGGCGCGGCGGCCCCGGGCGCCGTCTTGGGAAGGGCGTGGGTTCAGAGCCGCGTCACGTCTGCCGTCCCTGGGGGCTGAGGGGCTGGCGTTTCCTGAGAGCACCGGGGAGCTGGGCAGGGAGTTCTACCGGGGGGGGGGGGGTGTGCTCTGTGGGGTGGGGGTGGGAGCTCGGGACCCAGCAGTGGCCCCCAGTGATGCGGGGGTGGCCCCGGAAGAGGGGTGAGCAGTGGGATGGAGGTGGGGTGCCGGTGGGGAAAACCAGAGACGTGGACAGTCCGGGCCCACCTGACCCGCTGCTCTGAGCGGGGCTGGGGCCTGAGGAGGACACGGCCCCGGCGACCTCGGGGTCTGTGAGCTGGACGCCATGAGGGTGGTGATGCCCTAACCAGACAGATCACACGGGGGAGATTCGGGGTCCGGGCCTGGGGCTCGGGAGGGGCCGTGGTCTGAAGAGGAGGTGGGGGCACCCCTGTCTACGGGGCCACGTGGACGAGCCCGGCAGGCTCTGAGCACAGATGTCGTGGAGTCGTGCTGAGTAGCGTGGCTCTGGCAGCTGGGGGGACGAGGAGGGGAGGTGGGGGGAGGCTCGGGGAGGGGAGCATGGCTGGGACGGGACCACAGGGCCGCAGCCCCAGCACAGCCCCAGCGGCCCGTGTTCTGGGGGTGGAGGGTGGAGAGGGCCGGGGGGCAGGTGGAGGGGAGGGGACCAGGGGCCAGACGCCTGTGCCAGGGGCCTCTGATCCCTGCCGCGGGTCTGCCTGCCAGGACCCCTATCTGGGCACCTCCCCTCCCCTGCTGTCACTGAGCCCCCACCGGGCCCCTGGGGTCGGGTCTGGACACTTGGTCCTGGGAAGTGGGGCCCCTCAGAGTCCGTGGACAGCGCAGGCCCTGGTGCCACCGTCACCCCTCTTGCAGAACACCCTGGAGGGCGCGGCGCCCGGCCCCCTGGGCCTGCAGCTCCTTGGGGTGGAGCAGCCCCCAGCCCTCCACCTCAGGCTCCTGCCCAGGCTGCAGGCCGCCTCCTTCCCCGCCCAGGGGTCCCCAGACCCTCCCCGTCGGCCCTGCGGGCACAGACCCCGGCTGACCACCGGGGGCCAGGCCACGAGCTGATGGGTCCCCTGGACGGGCGGTCCCGAGGTGGCGTGACTGGCGTGGTGTCGCGGACGGTCCCGCAGGGACCCGGGAGGGACCTGCGGAGCGTTACGGCCAAATGAAAGAGAAGGCGCGGGAGAGACAGATGTGCTGTCCTGTAAACAGTCTGATTTCTCAACGTAAACCAGATTCAGGCCCTGGACATCAGGTAAACATCTGTGTCAGAGCCGGGCCCCCCACCTCGGGGAGGCCCCGCGGTCCGCAGCGCCTACTCTGGGACACGTCAGAGTGACCGCCCAGACGTTTCGTAATTAGGCAAAATTGGTCTTGCATTCCTGCCCTAAATCCCCGAGATCTCTGCAATTTCAGGTCTTCTCAAAAATGAAAACATTTGCTAATTAAATGATACAAGTGAAAAAAAGCATAGAATGTTCTGTCAACTGGAAAATACCAATTAAGGCAGCAGTTCTGATTTTCCACCCACCTTGGGCCGAGCTGGGAGCTTATCTGGCTCTGAGGCAGGAGTCCGCCGGGAGGAGGGTCTGGGCAGGGCCCCTTCCCGGAGCTCCCTCTGGGGGAGGCTGGCTGGGGAGGGCCTGGGGAGGCGGCCGGGCTGAGCCTGGCTCTCTGACACCAGGGCCGGGGGCTGGGGGCTGGGGGCTGGGAGGCCCCACTATTGGCTCCAGCTGTGTGGCAGCACCACGGACAGTGGCCTTGACGCCAAATGTGGGCGATGGGCTCCCTTGCCTGCTGGCTGGCTGGGCCCTGCCTGCCCTGCCCGCTGGAGGACCCGGGAGTTCGTGGTGGGAGCCGGCTGCCCGTGCTTCAGCCTGGTTGCCAAGTGTGCCCTGGGAGCTCCCTTCCCCACTGGTGCTGCCTGAGCTGGTCTGGGACTTGTCTCTGAGGCATGGAGCTCAGGTCTGTGTGTGCGGGCGTCGGTCCCCTTCGTCTCTCGGCTGCGAACCCCTGGGTCTCCTCCTCCTCCCGGCTCAGTGTCTCCCACTGTCCGGAGATTTATGTGTCACTCCCATCGAGCCTGACCCTGGACCCCTGGGGTGGCTTTGAGAACACTTCCCTGTGCAGCCCACCAGCTTAGAATGGGATTTAGGTTTTTGTTGGTTGGATGAAACCAAAAGAAAGCCACACTTTGTGACACCTGAAAATTACACGGAGCTGGCATTTCGGAGCCCATGGCCCGTTTTGGAGCGATGGCCTGTCTGTTCGCAGACTGTCCGTGGCTACTTTCTGGCCACCACGGCAGGGCTGAGTCGTGGCCACAGGGGCCGTGAGGCCCATGAAGCAGACAAGATTCATCATCCGGCCCCTGTGTGAACTGTTCGTCGATTCTGACATGTGCCGTCTCCGGCCAGGCCCAAGTCGCTGGCCGGCTCTGGTCTCCGAGTCTGTGGCGCTGCCGTCAGCCTTTGAGTCAGGCTGGTGGAGCCTTTAGAAAGTGCTTCATGCAAGCGTTTGAATACTCTCTCCAGATCCCTGGGCTTCCAGAAATTCCAGTCAATGTGTAGACATATTTCTAGAACATTAACTTGCAATGGGCTATAGGGATGAGGGAGCTGGAGACAGGCTAACTGAGAAGTGGTCCTGGTCCTCAAGGGTGTCCCAGCCAACCCACAAAGACACCAAGTAACGCTGTCTAGTGTCACGGGTCGCTCCTGGGTCCAGGCTGGGATGCCCGCGGAGCTGCGGCTCCAGCCCCCAGGAAAAACAATCCTGAACACGGTTTTTAGCCTCTCTGAGTGTTGGCCCCCTTTTTCCAACGGACGCGGTTGTCAATCAGCAGGCCTGTGTCATGTGCCTGCCTTTTTTTAGAGAACGTAATTGCTGGGTTTCAGGCAACGATGATTTCTGTGTGTGTAATTACACACGCACAAGTCTATACATACACCCGCGTCTGCAGTGGGGCCAGCGGCTTGTGGTTTTTTTTGGATGAAAATGCAGCTGCATCAGATATGGGATTGGGGGGCTGTTGTGGTCACCCTAAAGGACCCCCCCACCAGAAATCTGGTTCCAGCGTCAAGACAGTAATGCCATGCACTTACCAAGAGAAGATGGAAAGGTTTGTCACTTAGGAACGAGGTTTCTGGGGAGAGCGGGGCGGCTTTAGGAGAGGGGCTGGCTTGGGGCTCTGACTGAGGGGTGAGACCTCCTCACAAGGCAAGAGATGAGTGTTTGAAACTCTCTGGTACCAAAGGAGTACCCGGCGCTCCTAGCAGCGTGCCGCGATGCAGGCAGGACGGGAGGAGGGGCGGGGCTTAAAACTGTCAGCAGCGAAGCATCGTAAACATCACACAAATGGGGTCAGACTCTTTATTCCAGGGAACAGGTCGTTTGCATCTCCCAGAACAGCTGGAGGAGTCGGGGGTCTCTGCGCTGGGTTTTGAGGGGTGAGGGGCTTCACTGGGCCCACGCACATGGCGGATTACCCCGAGAAGGGCACAGAGAGTTTTCAGCGCTGCCCGTGGGAGAAGTATTTCCCGGTCACCTCCAGCACAGAGATGCTGAAACAGCAATGTTTACAGTCTGACGGCAGAGCTGTCATTTTTAAGAAGACAGATGGCCTGGCTGTTTTTCCTGATAAGACGGCATCCCATTGTTGGCGCTGTGAACTCACAGGGGGCTGGGGCCCCCACAGCCGCCGCCGCGGAGCCGCAGGGACCAGGCCTCGCCCCCCTCCCTCGGGCCTTTGTGCTGCGGGGACCAGATGCTCCAGCGCCTGCCTGAGGCGTGCTTTGTCCCGTCCCTGTCAGGTCCCTGATTGTCCTGAGCAGACCCTCGGCACGTCCTGCTTGGGGGCTTGCGGGGCATCCTCGCGGTTGGCCTTTGGACTGCAGTTTGGGAAGAAGGGGAGAGGAGAGGCCAGGAGGGAGGGGAGAGGGAGCAACCATTTACCGGGACCCATGAGGGCCAGGCACCCCTCCCACCAGCACCCCCGCCCGCCGCGCCCCCAGCTCGCATTTGAGGAAACTGAAGCTGGGGAACCGAAGCAGCCTGCCCGAGGTCACGCACACTGAGGGTCCGCTCCCCGAGAGGCCCTGTTGCATCAGACAGCAAGCAGGGGCCGCGGCAGAGAATCTGGTTGAGGTCAACTTCCTCAGAGCCAAAAACATTCTCTTCTGGCAGCAAGAAAGTACAGCGGGTCACGATGACTCAGTCAAGGCCAGTCCCTCACCTGCGCGCGTCCTGAGCACGGCCCGGCCCTGGTCTCGGCGGACGGCCCGGGCCCCTCTGCCTGGCCGGCCGCGCGCTGCGTCACCCCCGACGCCGCGGGGCTGCTGGGGTCTCCACCTGGGATTCTGGCCTCGAGCACTGTTTTCTGCCTGGTGCTTCCCTCCATGCAGACACAGTGTCAGTGTCAGGAGTCCCTCCAGAGAAAGTCACGTGCTAACGGCCACTTGCCTGGGGTTCTCTTTTCCCTGGGATCATGAACCACAAACATATGTACGTGTCTGCATACGTGCATATGTGAAGAGATTTACCATCAGAAATTGGCTCGTGTGGTTACAAAGGCTGGTGAGTCCAAAATCCCCCGAGTGGGCCCAGGGCGCAGATGAAGTCCACCACTGCAGAGCTCCCTCCTGCTCGGGGCGGGCAGGCTTTTGTTCTGGTCAGGCCTTCGACTGATTGGACAAGGCCCACCACATCATGGAGGTCTGTCTGATTTTCTGAACATCTAAAGCCAGTTTAAATGTTAACCTTGGCCCCCAAACACCTGCCGGGTTGATGCAAGAAATCAACCCTCACAGAAGAGTTAGTATTTGCCTCGTGATAGCCACAGGGGTGCTTTTCAGACAGAGAAAACAAACATGTTTACCGGGGGAGCAGGTGGGGGTGGGGGATAAACAGGGAGTTTGGGATTTGCAGATACAAGCTACCATGTACAGAACAGATAAACAACTGTGGAGCACAGGGAACTGCATTCGAGAGCTTGTAATAGCCTATAGTGGAAAATAATCTGAAAAAGAATACATATGTGTGTGTGTGTGTGTATACACATATATGTATAGATGTGCAACTGAGTCACTGTGCTGTGACTCCAGAAATTTTATAAAAGTAAAATCAAGATAAAGTAAAATGGAAAAAAAAGCAAAAACCAAAGCAGTAGTTTTCAACAAGACGTTAGGAGTTTGAATGTCGGGCCTGGGGTGTGCGGGAGACCCAGACGGCGGGTTTCTCCCCTCTGGCGGGGAGAGGCCCCGGGCACGGCTTAGGAGAGGAGAGGGCGCGGCTCTGGGGCTGAAAAGCGCAGCCCGGAGCCTGGCCTGCAGGGGCGGTGGGAGAAAGAGAGGGCGCGAGAGCGTGGAAGTTAAATGGAGCCGGCCTGTTTTCGCCTACATCGCAGTATCCTTGGGAGCAGTAAACTGCACCATCTGAAGTGCGACCCTGGTGAGCCCCGCCGTGCATTCAGCCGTGAAGCCACCTCCACCAGCAGGCTAACGGACACGCCCGTCACCCGCCGAGTTCCCGCCAGCACCTGACCCTCCCCGCCCCACGAGACCCACGGGCTCTGTCCCTGGGACTAACTGACATTTTGTACAGAGGTGGACTCACCAGCTGTGTGCTCTCTGGGGCTGGCCTTTCCGCTCAGCATACATCTGAGGCTCATCCACATTCCTGCCGGATCGGGAGTTCATTCTGCTGCTGAGAAGAAGCCCACGTAGGGAAAGACCCTCGAATGCAAAGGCCGCCGGTGCGTTCATCCGTCCACCCGCTGGAGACCTCGGGGCCGTTTCCGGTTTGGGGCTGTACAGGCCCTTATGGGGTCATACACTTCCGCTGCTCTTAGGGAGGCGCCTCAGGCCGCGTGCCTGGGTCACGCGGGAGGCGTACGTCTCACCATGCAAGACGCCACCAAGCTGACCTCCACATGCCGCGCCACGTGCCCATCAGCAGGGAGTGAGGTGAGGGCCCAGGCTCCCCACGCGCGTCCTGGCTGAGGGTGGCGCTCTGACAGACGTGTGACAGCGTCTCACTGCGGTCCTAGCTCCCTTCCAGTGGCCGCGCGCACTTGGCACGGGCTTGGGTTCCATCTGCGTATTTCAGAAAGGCTGTTCAACTCCTGCCCGTTTTTGAATTGGGTTCTTTGTTTTCTGATGGTTGACACTGGAGTTACACCTTCTGGCCAGACACCCGGGACCAGATGAGTGGTTTGCAGACAGCTTCTTCCGGTCTGGGCTTGACTTCCCGTCCTCCTCGCTGTGAACCTTCAGGAGCTGAAGCTGCGCTTTTGCACTTCGATACGGTCTAGCCTAGCAGTTTGTTCTTTAATGAGCCGAAGAAACCTTTGCCTAACCCACTGCTCAGAGCAGGCCAGGTGTTGGCTGGGGACGAGGTGAGGGCAGGTGGGGGCAGGTGGTCACAACTGGACCACGCCTGACACTCTTGTCCTGGACTGTTCGGGTCCAGTGTGTGTGGACGAGTCCCTGCTGTTTGTGTGGCCACAGGCTCCCTGTGCAGATTCTCCCAAAGTGGGTCCCAACCACCTTCTCTTTGGGGACAGAAAACTGCCGTGGCATCAGGCAGTCCGCTTTCCCAGATCCTCCCAACCAGTTCCAACAGCATGCCGTCATGCAGTCTCAGCCGGGGGCCATCTTACCCCCCGGGACTCCAAGGAGCAGACAGTGTGCCCTGGTGTGTTTCCAGCGGTGGAGTGTGCGGGCTCTGGGCGCCTCTGCCGGGGATGGCGTCGTGGGACAGGTGACTCCTCAAACGTCCAGCCCTGGGACGTGCAGCCGCTCTGGCGGAAGCCACCCACAGTGACACCCAGGAGCAGACCGACACTGGGCTGGATGCTGGGGCGGGAGGGGGCGGGGGACTGCAGGCCGAGCCAGCTGGGCAGTTAGCAGACGCTACTGGGCACTTTGAGGACAATGAATAAGGTGCGACTCCCTGCTTCCGAGGCCGAGGAGGTGGAGTGTGTGTGCCCAGCCCTGACTGCCCGGCTAACCCCGCCTGGGTCTGGGCGGTGCCCTCTGCCTTGAAGTCTCGGCCTCGTCTGACCTCACAGCCTCACAAAGAACCACCCTTTAGGCCACGCCCCAGGTGAGAGTTGCAGGAGGCAGCTGTGCAGACCGTTACAATGGTTACAATGACGGCCAAGATGCTGGACTCCGATTCGTCACGTGGCAGGCTTATTTCTTCACGGGCTGCGCCCTGAGCCTCCTGCGTTTCTGGAGGTTGAATGAGACAAGGACTTGGCACCCCCGGCAGCAGGACCCCGTATGGGGAAGTGCGCCGCATCCTTCCACTCCCGGACCACGTGTGACTGCCTGCCTCGTCCCCCAGGGGCTTGGTGGCCGGTCCCACCTGCGCCGCAGCCCCTGCTGGAGGCTGGCTCTTTGCGCCGCCGAGCCGGGTCCGCCTTTACTGAGGCCGGCACGCCCTGCGGCTGGTTCAGGTCCCAGAGGCTCCGTGGGCAGGACAAGGAGTGCCAGACCCAGGACGGGGCCCAGCCACCGGTCCCCAGCCCACGGCCCTGATGCGCGGGGTCTTCTGCCCCATGAAGCCGGTCAGTTCACCCCTCCTGGGTATTTCTGGCTTCAGAGTCAAGGCCAGCCCTTCCCCAGACTGTGTCCGCCTTCCCTACAGATCCTCCCACTGACAGGCAGGCGCAACGGAAGCCGTGGAAGAGTGATGGGGGCAAAGGTTACTGCAAGACGCTGAATACAGTCCCCTGTGCCACGCAGAAGAAGTTTGCTTTTTATCTATTTTTATGTACAGCGGTTAGCGTTTGCACATCTCAAACTCCCAAACGCACCCCTTCCCACTCCCTGCCCCCGGTAACCGTAGGATTGTTTACCGCGTCTGCGAGTCTGCTTCTGTTTTGTAGATGAGTTCATCAGTGTCTTCTTTTTTCCCTAGAATAGCTAATTTTTTTAAAACCACTTTTAAGACTCAAGTCGGAGGAATCACACCACTCGATCCGCAGACTTGCTCTAGGGCTGCTGGGATCCAGAGTGGGGCCCTGGGGAAGAGATGGGCTCACAGCAAATGGAACAGAGCGGGGTCCACATACAGCCCCGCACAAGTGCGGCCAACGCTGCTTTACAAAATGCCAAATCCACTGCCTGGAGGACATGGAGTCTTGGCAACAAACTGCTGGATGGAGCAGTTAGGTATCCAGAGCGAGGAAAAGGCCCTTGACCTACACCTCACACCGTCTCATAAAGAAAGTGAACTCAAATTGGGTCATAGATTTAAACATACACTATAATACTTAAAACTTCTAAAGGCAAACAGAGGAGAAGGTCTCCAGGACTTGGCAGACCTCTTAGACACAACATCAAAAGCCAGATCCATGAATTGTTCAAAAAATCATCGAAATTAAAACCTTTTACCCTGCAAAGGCCCCTGTTAAGAGGATGAAAAGATAAGCTATAGACTGGGAGGAGACGTTTGCAAACCGCGTATCTGACAAAGGCCTCACCTAGAACACACGGAGCCTCTCACACAGCGCGGCCGGAGGGGCACTGACGGCAAGGGCGTGCAAGCGGACGCATCGCGGGGGAGGAGACGCGGGCGGCGAACAGGCCCTGGGAGGGGGCCTGGCCGGGCTGGCCGTTAAGGAAACGCAAGCGAAGGCTACAGTGAGGCCTCCCTACACGCCTACCAGAGCAGCGAACATAAAAAATGGTGATGACGGCGCGTGCTGGGGGGACACACACGGCTGCTGGGGATCGAAGACGGGCATCCGCTCTGGAAAACAGTCGGACAGTTTCCTTAAAAGCTAAGCGTACACGTAGCCTACGGCCCAGCAGTCACACTCCCGGGCATTTATCCCAGAGAAATGAAAACTTATGTTCACATACAGGCAAAAACGCACACGACCGTTTACAGGAGCACCATTTGTAATAGTAAAAACTGGAAGGTAAAATGTCCTTCCAGGCGTGGAGGCTGGACAGGCGGCGGTCCACGAGTTCCACAGGAGAATGTCTGTGAGTCAGAGAAATAGATCACCGACAGGCTGAGCAGCGCAGATGGGGCCAAGGGCACCACGCCGAATCAGAAAGCCCGTCTCGAAGGGTCACATCCTGTGTCGTTCCATCTGTGTGTTGTCTTGAAAGAGACACGATGATAGCCGTGGGACGTGGCCAGGCGGTGGCTGAGGGTCAGGGGTGGGCTTGGAGTCTTGCCTCTGAGGTGCACGGTTCCAGGGGGAGCCGTCCGTTACCCGAGGCCACACAGGCTGTACTGGCTCCTGGGACCACACCGCACAGGGCACCCCCAGGGTCCCGCATCCAGGCTGTGCTGTAGCTCAGAGCCCACCCTGGGGGACTGGGGGAGTAGTTGGGCTGTGAGCACTACATCTGAAAACCCCTGCGAGTCTGTAATTATTGCAAAATAAAAACTACTTTTTAAAAGCCATTGTAAGCTATTAAAAAGGAGCTTGTAGTATGTACTGCCTCACATGTAAGAAATGGGGGAAATCGGAAAAGAACATGAAAATGAATACACGCATGTGTACGTGTGACTGAAACGCGATGCTGTGCACCAGAAACTGACACAACATTGTAAACAGATTATAATTAAATTAAAAATATTTTTAAGAGGCGTAAGTAGAAAAACACACGTATCTAGTTACACTTGCAAGCAAAACCCCAGGAAGGCAAACCAGAAACGGAGGAAAGGCTGAGTGAGAACAGGAGGTTTGAACTTCTGGAGCTGTTTAAATGTGTTACATTAGCAAACGATCACCGGGAATTAAAATCAACAAGGATGGGGGAAACTAAAACGCATTAAACCACCACTTATGAGCATTTCACATGAATAGCTGCTTGAGAAGGCTGAAGCACGGGCAGCCGGCTCCCACCACGAACTCCCGGGTCCTCCAGCGGGCAGGGCAGGCAGGGCAGGCAGGGCCCAGCCAGCCAGCAGGCAAGGGAGCCCATCGCCCACATTTGGCGTCAAGGCCACTGTCCGTGGTGCTGCCACACAGCTGGAGCCAATAGTGGGGCCTCCCAGCCCCCAGCCCCCAGCCCCCGGCCCTGGTGTCAGAGAGCCAGGCTCAGCCCGGCCGCCTCCCCAGGCCCTCCCCAGCCAGCCTCCCCCAGAGGGAGCTCCGGGAAGGGGCCCTGCCCAGACCCTCCTCCCGGCGGACTCCTGCCTCAGAGCCAGATAAGCTCCCAGCTCGGCCCAAGGTGGGTGGAAAATCAGAACTGCTGCCTTAATTGGTATTTTCCAGTTGACAGAACATTCTATGCTTTTTTTCACTTGTATCATTTAATTAGCAAATGTTTTCATTTTTGAGAAGACCTGAAATTGCAGAGATCTCGGGGATTTAGGGCAGGAATGCAAGACCAATTTTGCCTAATTACGAAACGTCTGGGCGGTCACTCTGACGTGTCCCAGAGTAGGCGCTGCGGACCGCGGGGCCTCCCCGAGGTGGGGGGCCCGGCTCTGACACAGATGTTTACCTGATGTCCAGGGCCTGAATCTGGTTTACGTTGAGAAATCAGACTGTTTACAGGACAGCACATCTGTCTCTCCCGCGCCTTCTCTTTCATTTGGCCGTAACGCTCCGCAGGTCCCTCCCGGGTCCCTGCGGGACCGTCCGCGACACCACGCCAGTCACGCCACCTCGGGACCGCCCGTCCAGGGGACCCATCAGCTCGTGGCCTGGCCCCCGGTGGTCAGCCGGGGTCTGTGCCCGCAGGGCCGACGGGGAGGGTCTGGGGACCCCTGGGCGGGGAAGGAGGCGGCCTGCAGCCTGGGCAGGAGCCTGAGGTGGAGGGCTGGGGGCTGCTCCACCCCAAGGAGCTGCAGGCCCAGGGGGCCGGGCGCCGCGCCCTCCAGGGTGTTCTGCAAGAGGGGTGACGGTGGCACCAGGGCCTGCGCTGTCCACGGACTCTGAGGGGCCCCACTTCCCAGGACCAAGTGTCCAGACCCGACCCCAGGGGCCCGGTGGGGGCTCAGTGACAGCAGGGGAGGGGAGGTGCCCAGATAGGGGTCCTGGCAGGCAGACCCGCGGCAGGGATCAGAGGCCCCTGGCACAGGCGTCTGGCCCCTGGTCCCCTCCCCTCCACCTGCCCCCCGGCCCTCTCCACCCTCCACCCCCAGAACACGGGCCGCTGGGGCTGTGCTGGGGCTGCGGCCCTGTGGTCCCGTCCCAGCCATGCTCCCCTCCCCGAGCCTCCCCCCACCTCCCCTCCTCGTCCCCCCAGCTGCCAGAGCCACGCTACTCAGCACGACTCCACGACATCTGTGCTCAGAGCCTGCCGGGCTCGTCCACGTGGCCCCGTAGACAGGGGTGCCCCCACCTCCTCTTCAGACCACGGCCCCTCCCGAGCCCCAGGCCCGGACCCCGAATCTCCCCCGTGTGATCTGTCTGGTTAGGGCATCACCACCCTCATGGCGTCCAGCTCACAGACCCCGAGGTCGCCGGGGCCGTGTCCTCCTCAGGCCCCAGCCCCGCTCAGAGCAGCGGGTCAGGTGGGCCCGGACTGTCCACGTCTCTGGTTTTCCCCACCGGCACCCCACCTCCATCCCACTGCTCACCCCTCTTCCGGGGCCACCCCCGCATCACTGGGGGCCACTGCTGGGTCCCGAGCTCCCACCCCCACCCCACAGAGCACACCCCCCCCCCCCCGGTAGAACTCCCTGCCCAGCTCCCCGGTGCTCTCAGGAAACGCCAGCCCCTCAGCCCCCAGGGACGGCAGACGTGACGCGGCTCTGAACCCACGCCCTTCCCAAGACGGCGCCCGGGGCCGCCGCGCCCACCGCTCGGCCCACCGCCTCCCCCCAGCCCCCGCCAGACCCCCGGAGCCGCCCGGCGCCCACGCGCCTCCCACCGGGGCCCGGAGCCCTGCGCTGCCACCCGGGGGGCCCGGCCTCGTTCGCACCGGCAGGCGCCACACGCCGGTGTCCGGCCGCCAAGAAAGGACCCGTGACGTGGTGCCCGACAGCCTGGCGGGCAGGCGCTTTCCTTCTTCCTTCCCTCCATTTTTTGAAATTGTGATAAACCGCACACTGCCTAACTTTGGCATCTTAACCATTCTGAGCGCACAGCTCCGTGGCATGAAACCCAGTCACACTGTTGTGAGACCATCACACCACCATGTCCAGAACTTTCCATCTTCCCAAACTGACACTCTGGCCCCATCAAACACTCGGTCCTCCCCCCCCTGCCCCCACTGCCCCCAGTCCTGCTTCCTGTCTCCGTGGGTCTGACTCCTCCGGGGTCCTCACGTGACGGGAGTCACACAGGATTTGGCCTCTCGTGTCTGGATTATTTCACTGAGCATCTCGTCCCCAGGGTCCACCCGTGTTTGGAGCTGTGTCCGAACGTCCTTCCTTCTTAAGTTAAGGCTGAGCACCGTCGCACTGTGTGTATGGACCGCATTTTGTGCATCCATTCACTTGTTGATGGAGACGGGGTTGTTTCCACATTCGGGCTATTGTGAGTAATGCTGCTGTGAACACGGGTGTGCAAATATCTATTTCAATCTCTGCTTTCCATTCTTTGGGTCTGTACTGAGGAGGGGGGATTGCTGGGTCACACGGGAATTCTATGCTCAACCCTCTTTCTCAAAAGGGACGCTCTCTGCTCCTAGTGACTCTTTGGTCTTTCCTCTGTGCCCCCTTCTGCCTTTTAGAATGCTGGGGCAATGCCAGCTGCTCCAGCAGCCATCTTAGAACTTAAAGGATGGCTTCCTCGTGCTGGGATGATGGAGTAGAAAGACAGAGGGAGCTTAAACACCAGAGTGTGTGTTGGTGCCTCTTTATAACGAGCCTCAGTGGACCCTACATCTAGACTTTTTGAAAAATGTGATTGAGAATTAAATTCCCACTCCTTAGAACGGTTTAAGCCATTGTTACTGGGGGCTTTCTGTAATGCACTGTCTCTTTAAAAGTAATCCTAGATTTTAGAAAATTGGAATAATTCTCTCTTATTATAGAAAAGAATGACACAACAATGAAAGCGGATCGCCCGCCTCTCCACCCGGACACGCCGGGGCTCAGCCCTTCTCTCGCTGGCCCTCCAGTGTTTCCTGCACCTGCCCTGACGTCTCCTTGAGAACTGGTGTGACTGTGCAAGCAGAGTCGCACACTTGTGTATCCCCGGGACCCCGATCTTTTTTACTTCCGGGACGTTGGTGTCAGTGTCGCTCCACGTGAGGCTGTCCGTGTCCTGTCGTGCTGCCGGCGATCTGGACCCGGCAGCACTTCTGGGAGCCGTGCTCTCGGTGCTCCTGCAGGCAAAGCGCAGCAGGGAAGCTGCTGTTCCCAAGCGCGGGAGGAGAGCAAGGTTCCGGGCACCTGCCCGGCTGCTCCCAGAAGTGCTCTGCCCCCGCCGCCCGCGGCCAGCGAACGCCGAGTCTGACGACGGCGCGTGGGGTGGCCTCGGAGAGCCAAAGGGGCCGCAGCTCTCCTTTCCCCGGTGTCCCTTCCCTTTTGCTTCTTTCTTTTTAACTAAACGGTGAGCATGTTTCCTACCTGTGGTCACCGTCTCAGCTCGCCCGTTTCGCGTGGGTTTGGTGTTTGGTTGACTGTGCACGTCGTCCAGGCGTTGGCGGTCACAGCCTTGGTCGTTGTATTTAGCAGGTGATAGGCCACACTTTGAATCTGTCTGGCTGTTAACTTAATTTGGTTACTTAAAAAGGCCTGCATTTGTGCTTTTTGACGACAACAGGACACAAGTTCTGGGTCACGAATCCCGACCGCGCTGCCGTGTCCAGAGCGAGAGCAGCGAGTGAGCGGATCTTCTCATTCGAAGTGTGGACGGGGTGACAGACACCTGTTAGTCACCGACACTGACGCAGGGAAAGTGATGCGTATTCACGGAGTGACTTCATTATGTCATTACCCCCCAGCACGCACGCACTCACACAGAGACACACACAGACACACACTCACACAGAGACACACACACAGACACTCACTCACACACACACACACACACACACTCACACAGAGACACACACACACTCACGCAGACACCTGGCATGGATGAGACAGAAACGTGTCCGTCTTCTGTCCCCGGAGCCGTCATGTCTGATGACACAGAGCGGCTGGTCGCAGACCCAGCCAGAAGGAACGAAGGGCCTGTTACCAACAGCTCTTGGTCTGACGACAGCTCTTGGTGCCGAGACAGAGGCTTGCATCCGGGTGAAGGCTTCAGGGGGCAACTCCGTCTTGAGGATGGAGACGGTGTGGCCCTCGGTTCTGTAGGAGGGACGGCCACCGCTTGGGGAGCCCGGCTCCTTCCCCTCCTCCTGCAGCCCGCCCAGCCCTGCTCTAGGGCAGTGGAGCCTCCAGACCCCAGCCCAGCGTCTGCCCCTTCCTGGCGTCTGCAGGGCAGCGCGTCCCAGCAGAGAAGGGCCTGGGACCAGACATGGACAGCAGGGTGGGCGCCGGCGATCCGTTGTCCTGCTCCCTCCTGTTCTGGCCCTGCAGCCTCGGCTCGTGTCGGGAGAGGCATCCCCGGGGCCCGAGCATCCATGCCTGTGCGTGCTGTGGCTCCAGAGACAAGGCCCCCCCGTCCCCTGGGGCCGAGCCCTCTCGCTGCAGCTGGCCACACCGGCGGGGAAGCGGGTGTGGGGACCTCAGTGTGACCACCCGCAGCTGCTGGCTCCCAGCGGAGGGGGTGCGCGTGCTCGGGGCTCCCTGCGCGGTTCACCGCTCGCTAGAGTGTCTGCTCCTTGTTGCCGTATCACTGTTTGCGGCCACAGTTGCTGCTTGCTGCAGTACGGCTGGCTGTGCAAGCGGCATCTGGGCCCGTGGTCACTGTGTCCCCCATCCCTGCTGGGTGCTCTGGGGTAACGGGAACCGACGTAAATGTGCTGATGTCCACACTGCCTGCCGTGCTGAGTAAGGAGGCCTTTGTCTCTGACCCAGAGTGTACGGAGCCCGGTCGGGGCAGCGTCCTCTTTGTGGGAGGCAGCAGCTGCCTCTGTGACACTCGCGGCTGGAAGAGGGACGTGGTGAGTGGCGAGTATAGCTGTCATGGCTCTGGGGAAGACTCTGGCCTTCTCAGGGGACCCTGGGTCCTGAGGGACCTGGGTCTCAGGCTGGAGGTCCTGCAGAACACCCTACGGGGCTCAGGGAAGGCAGGAACCCCCAGGTCTCCAGTAGCGCCGAGCTGGTCCTTGGTGGTTTTCCTGAGCCTCGGCACCAGGCAGCTGTGCGGATGTCACATGTCTGCAGCGCCAGCTGCTCAGATCCTTGGCGTCCTCATCCTCACTCTCCCTCCCCCACCACCCCGGGAACCTTTCCCCTGGCTTTCCAGAGGCCAGTGCTGACCTGTCCCTGAAGCCCTTTCCTTCCCCACCTGCATCCCCCCAGGGCCAGTCTTCTCCACGGCTGCCTCCTGCATGTCCATCTCTGATCCTAACGCTTCCAAAGTCTTGCCTGAGATGCTCCCCAAATTACTCAGCGGTGTGCTGGCATTTGAGGGAGGGCATCAGGCTGTGTCAGCAACTCCTCCGTTGATTAGACAGAAATCGATTTAGGGATTAATTTATGGTGAAAAATAGATGAATGGGACCCTCGAAGTAAGTGCTTTCCAATCTCCAGACAAAGTCAGCCTGCTAGCCTGGCCCCGTGGACTCGGTTCGGTTCCACTCTTTTCTCGGGTGGGCCCAGGCCGGGAGAGCTGTGACCTCATCAGAGCTCCAGCTGTTTCAGTGGCACCTGACCCGCTGGGGACACCGCCCCTCGAGGTCCCGGTGGATTCCTGCCGACCCCAAACCCTGGAGGTCAGCTGGGCACCCTCCCAACAGCCTTCCTTCTGCCGGCCGGTGCGCCACCGTGTGCACCCCCCGCCACCAGGTGGCGCCCTCTCACCCCGCTGACTTTTCAGGGCCTGGAAGAGGCCCCCCTGAGCATCTTCCCACTTAGTGGGGATGGGCTCTACTCTCACTGTTGGGATTTTTGAGTTGAGAAGAGGAGGTTCAGCGAGCATCAGCAACTTGGCAACAGACAGGCCGAGGACTGGAGCCTACCCAGGACACAGACAGCCCCTGGGGATGGGGACGGGGCTGGGGGACAGGGACCTGGAGGACCCAGAGGCTGATGGGGGGGGCCAGGGACGGGGGCACCAGAGGCCAGCAAGTGCGGGGCTGCTTCCTCGTGGGCCTGAGCCCGTAGACCCAGTGCCCAGGGAGCTGGCCCGAGCCACGGAGTGACGGGCAGGTGGGGGGTCTGAGGGCACAGACCAGCCGGCTTGCCGGGCACACGGCGAGGACCCTGCTGGCAGTCGGACCCAAGGGAAGGGCCTTGCTCTTACCCCTTCCCTGCTCAGGCCCTTCCAGCCCCGGGACAGCTCAGCGCGGTCCACGCGGAGGGGTGGGGCCAGAGTAGGAACATGGGTCACCTCAGAGCCAGGGTCAGCTCCCTGGGGGGAAGGGTCGTGGTACCAGTGCTCCAAGCGCACAGCCCCAGGGAGCCACGTCGGCGCCCTTTCTCTGCACCAGCCTGTGCCCAGGGTTCCAGACTATCTGCTGCTCAGAGCCGGGGTCCTGCCCCAGGGCCCTGTCTGCAGACTCAGAGCTCCCGGCACCAGGGGGCGCCCGCGGACTTTGCAGCGACCTCTGCTCGCCCCCCTCCTTTCCCACCCTGTCTGCTCCTCAAAGAGGCCCTCCCTAAACCCTGAGGGGAGGGAGGACCATGCGGACAGCCCCGGGCCCAGGAGAGGACAGAGGGCCAGAGTGAAAAGGTCACCGTGCTCTCCCTGGGAACCTGGGAAGGGCCAGGTTTTCATCCACTCTCATGAAGTAACCTCAAAGCAGTTACTGTGGGTCCTTTTACAGATGAGGACCCTGAGGGCCAGCAAGCCTGTGTGGCGCCCCAGGTCACCGGACAGGGAGGGGAGGTGGGCGTCTGCACCAGGCAGTGTCTCTGCCAACTGGGCCTCATGGCCGCACGGCCTGCCACCCCGACAGGCAAGTCTCCAGCCCGCGTGAGGAGGCTGTGCTCGTGGCGCTCAGGGTTACCTGCGGGGGCAGAGCCGGCAGGCCGCCTTCACTGGGGGGGTGAGTGGAGGAGGGATGTGCGGATGGGGGGTGGGGGACCGGGGACGGGGGACGGTGGCTGGGGGGTGGGTGGACACCTCTGAGGTGAGGAGACCGGATGCGGTCATTGTCCATTACAAAGCCAGCGTAGCAACGTGTCTGCTATTCAGATGGTCTGTCCTTAGAACATTAAAACACATCTACAACTTGTTTTTTCACAAGAACACAAAATGCCCACAGACATCCATGCACCCCGAATGGCTGACCACGGCTTATAGGGGATGATGACCAGGGACTGGAGGCGCAGGGAGGTCGAGGAAAGGGAGCTGGGCTCCGCTGCCTCCGCCGTGAACTCCTCCTCTCCTCTCCCCCTCCCTCCTTCCCTTCCTTCCTTCCTTCCTTCCCTCCCTCACCTCTCCCTGTCTCCCCCACCCCCAGCTCCTGACAGCTGCTTTTCTTCTCTGCTTCTGTGAGTTTGGGTCTTTACTTTTTAGATCCCACATGGAAGTGACACCAGGCGGTGTTCGTGCTTCTCTGTCTGACACTTCACTTAGCACAGCGCCCTCCAGATCTGTCCATGTTGTTGCAAATGGCAGGGTTTCCTTCCTCCCCTGGTTGAGCACTGTTCCACTGGGTAAACACGCCACTTGAAGGGCACCGTGTTTGTTCCCGAGCCTTGGCTGCGGCGGACGCTGCGGCGGTGGACGGGGGTGCCCGTGTCTCTTCGAGCTAGTGTTTCCGTTTCCTCGGGTGTCCCCAGGAGCGGACTTCGGGCCCCAGAGCTGGGAGAGGACACATTCCCACTGTTCTCCACCCCCAGATGTCGTCATCTGTTCCAGCGGCCACTGGACACCAGGGCAGGCAGCACAGATGGACAGAGCATCGGAGCCAAGGACCCCGCCCCGCCATGGCCAACCGACACGGACACCAGGGCTTTGCTGTTCCTCAGGGACACGTGAGGGAAAACAATGACCTAAGGAAAGAGCACAAGATGACGGCACCATCGAGGTACCTCTGGGGTTAAACAGAGAAACGCAGTCTCCCCGGGGAAGACGCCCAAAGGGGAACCAGGAGTGAGCGGCGCCCGGCCTCACCTGACCCGGCCCCGGAGGCTCCACACCCGAACACCCCCCCGCCCCCCGCTCCTCAGACCACCCCCACCCCGGCACCGCGGGCGCTGTGGCTGTTCCGGGGCAGTGGCTCCAGCTGCCGTGTGCCCGCCTGCTCCCGTTCCAGCTGTGGCTGGTGGGGGGCTCCCAGTCCAGCTGCTGTGTCCCCATGCGCTGCCAGTGTGAGATCTGAGCCTCTGACCGTGGGTCTTGGGGGGCCACTCTCCCCAGGAAGTGACCTCTCGGCTCTGGACTGACTTCCAGACCCAGGAGCGGCGTCCCCTGAGTCCTGAGGGAGGGAGTGGCCCTGTCACTGTCCTTGGCCTGTCCCGGGACCCCTCTGCAGTCACGCACCACGAGGACTCTCCTTTCCCACCCTGCCCGGCTGCCAGCAGCTCCCAAAGCCCAAAACCTCCTGCAACAAGCCCCCGCCGGGTCCAGCCCAGGCGGGACCCTCGCTCTTGCCCCTTTCCCTCCCACAGACTCGCCGCCTGAGCCGGCCTTGCCGCCGGGTCGGCCCCGGGGGGGACAGAGCCACAGCTGAGGCTCTTAGTGTCCAGCTGGACCTTCGGTCCCTTTGAGTGAACGTTCCCCTGCCACGGCCGCCTTGCTCTCGCTGGCTCTTTTAAGGTCTTCATCATTCAGTGCAGGAGCCCCGGTAGGTTTCGGGCTGTCTGCTCTGCCAGGGACACAGCAGCGAGGACGTCAAAGGCCCTCACCTGAGGGCTGCGTCTGGGTGGGGACGGCTCTCCGGCCCACAGCACCCTTCAGGTTGGCCCTGTGGCGTCTGCGTTTCTCGACGCAGAGCCCCAGGCACAGAGCGGTGCACACCTGGGCAGGCGGCGCAGGTGGAATTCCGGCCCCTTATCTGCCTGCAAGTCCCGCTCGTGACCACAATGGAACACCCAGCCAGTGCAGAGAGCTTCAGTGTAGAAAGATGCCGGGAGGGCAGAGGACAAGCAGAGGCTCCTCTGCTCGGGGGCAACAGGCTCACACAGACACGCTGTGACACCTCGCACTTGGATGGCCGGGGAGGTGGCTGCACTGGGCACCTGCCTGGGGCTCGTGTCCTTCCTGGGCCCACGGGGCACACAGGCTCAGAGAGGGTACAGTCTGGGCTTGGCCGGCAGGCACAGGATCTGGGGTGTATGTGTCAGTTTCCTTCCAGGGCCCCCACAGCCCCAGGTCTGGGGAAGTTCAGGTCCCTAGTGGGCAGTGGACCTGGGCCTGGAGGTCCCCGTGCCTCCTCTGGGCTGGCCGCAGGCTCCCCTCCCACCCTTCATACTCACAAGGTGTCCAAGGCATCGTGAGTGCCACATCACAGGAGAAGCTGTGTCCCCAGGGCCGTGGGACCCCTCGACCACTCATCAGGACAGATGCCTGTGGCTCGCAGGAGGCCCCGGGCTGTGACTCCAAAGCCCCTGCCCTGTCTGAGCGTCCCCATGTGAGGTGGCACCAGAGGGCTCAGAGTGCTGCGAGCATCTCCCCAGCCCCACCTTCCCACCCCGGACCGCCCTCCCCTCAGGAGCCCCAATTAAGGCCTGTGCCAGCCCAGACCTCTTCTCATCATGACTTCTCTCTCTGACCCAGGGCCAGCGTAGGGCAGGCGGGACCTCGGCTGGACGGTGGCACCTTCTCCCCAGGCTTTCCCGACAGGCCCCTGAACCCCAGGTGTCAGCAGCCGGACCCCCTGGGGACCAGCCTTGGGCACTGGAAGGGCCTCGCATCTCTCTGCCTCTGCCCTTGGCCAGGAGTGCTCCCTGCTGGCTGGGTTGCCCACTCCATTCACATCTAATTTAGTGCTTCCCATAACATGAAAAAATGATTTAAAAATAATAACAAATTTTATTGAATGTCAGGCTCTGAGTTAAATATTTACACATTCTGTCCTAAATGTAGAATTAAAAAACCGAGAGGTAAAGGAGTTGTCCCAAGCCAGAGAGCTAGGAAATCCAGAGCCAGAGTCTAAATCAATGTCACTCTGTCCCCAAGGCCAGATGCTGACTGGCTTTCTTTGGATGTGTAGGTTATTTTAGAGCAAAAGTTCAGCAAGAATATGACCTCCCAGAGGAAAGAAAGAGCAGACGGGACCATGATATCATTGCATCCAGGTTCAGGGAAAGGCAAGCCTGACAGCCCAGCTTTTGCTGTGAGCTCCCTAGCAGCCACAGCAAAAAGGGAGAGGCCTCATAGACCTCGTCACCTGTAGGAGGGAACAAAGTGGTTTACAGAAGGACCTCTGCCCCATTTCAGAGGGAAAAGTTACATGCGGTGACGCGCCCCAGAAGAAAGAAGCCCTCCAGGGCAGAGGGTCCCCACTGTTGCCTCGGAGACTCAGGGACCTGTTCTCAGACTGACGTGGAAGTTCTGCACACCAAGCCTGAAAGCGCGAGTAACTTACGCACGGGCAGCAAGTCTGAAGTTCACGTTCAGGGAAAGCGCGACTGGTCCAGTGTGAAGCAAGGGCGCGACTGTCAGCTGGGCGGGGCCACGCTGCCCAGGCATTTGGTCACGTGTTGCTCTGGGGGTTCCTGCGAGGGCGTTTTTGGACGAGGTTAGCATTTACACGGGTAGTTTTTACTGTTGTTTGTTTGGTTTTTTGCTGGGGATTAAACCCAGGACCTCATGCGTGCAAAGCATGTGCTCCACCGCTGAGCTACACCCTCTCCCCACCCCCAAATGGGTGGATTTTGAGCAAAGTGGACAGCTGGCCATAATGTGGGTGGGCCTCACCTAATCAGCTGCAAGCCCGAGCCCAACCGAAGGCCGACTCCCCCACCACCCTGAGCAGGAGGAAGTCCTGCAACAGGCGGGCTTCCCTCAGCCGCATGGGCACCTGCTAGCTAGCCAGCAGACTGTCTTCAGACGCAGACTGCAGCTCTGCCCTGAGTCTCCTAGCCCGCCTCCCCCATCAGATCGCACTTGCCAAGCCGCCACAGCGGGGTGAGTCAGTTCCTTAAGTAAGTGTCCTTCTGTGGACACACATCTTGTTGGTTCTGTTGGGCTGGAGGAGCCGACTGGCCCTGGCTGTCGGCGGCAGGGACACTGCCCGCAGACCCCCACCCACAGCCTGCGGGTCCTGGTCCTCCCGAGCCCTTCTGCGTGATGCGGTCCTAGACGGTGGAGGCGAGAATTCTGCGAAGACCTCCAGCAGCCAGCTCTGGAAAGACACCTCCCCTGCAGGAAGGCTCTGGTGTGAAACCTGAGCAGGTCTGCACACGCCTGGAACCACACTGGGGTCCGGGCCGAGCCGGGCCTGTTGCTGTGTGCGTGGGCCTCCTTCTGTGAGAAGCAGGTCACTGAACCTGCCGGGGCGGGTGGGGGGTGGTGGCACGAGTAAGAGATGGCGTCAAACAGTAGAAAGCCCACGGCAGCCTGGCATCAAAGGGCAGGCCCAGGCGGGGGCGTGGGGGAGGCCGAGGCTCGCCGGCTCCACGCGGTCCCGGGTCCCCCGCACCCGGGCCTCTGTCTCCTCGCCCTGACCTGGCTGGAGCCGGGCCCGCGGGTGCGAGGGGGTGGCTGCTGCTGGCCCCCACCTGCTGGGCTGTGCCGTTTCCAGCGTGGGACTCATCCTCAGAGGGTCCTCCAGCTCTCGAAATGCAAGATGTGCAGCCAGGAACAATCCCTCCGGCTTAAAAGACATGTAGCTGTTGGGTGAAACAGAGAAAGTGCTTGTCAGCCCAGAGCTGACTCACGGGTGCCGGGCCGGAGGTCACGGGACGGCGGGGAGGAGACGGACGCGGCTGTGAGGGGCCGAGGTCAGGGCGGCCCATCGATGCCCTCCAGACTCCCCGCCGCTGCCTTCTCCGTCCTGAAGCACGTTCTGCTGAGAGGAAACCACAGAGAAGGGGACCAACGATGCACACAGACCTTGCCCTTGCACAAGCTGACCGCCCTCCCGTGGCCAGGCCTCAGAGCAAGACAGAGCATTCTGGCGTCCTGGGAGCGCCCACGTCCACCTGCTGCCCTGTCCCCCAAGGGCCCACTGGCTCGAATTCTCCAATCAAATGAGTCCTGCCCGTCACTGAGAGCCACACAAATGCCATCAGACTGTGTATCTTTCCTTCTTTTCCACCCAGGTGTGTTGGTGTGTTTCATCCACGTGGTGCAGGTGACGGGGGTCCACTCAGGGCCCTGCGGCAGAACGTCCCTGGGGTGGATGGACCGCCACGTACTCGTGCGACCTGGGACTTTGGTTTTATGAGCCAGGTGAAGGCAGGGCTGCACTGCTCACCCGGAGGTGAGAGTCCCAGAGGCTGCACACACCCCCCCCCCAGTAAGAGGGGCCCGGGGAAGCCCGCCCACGTCTGAAGGGGGCAGCAAGAAAATGTTCTTCCTGAGTCTGAGCTGTGGGCGATGAGGGTTCCATGCCTCCCCTGAGAAGTGACAAGCCAGGCCTCCCTCACATAGCTGGAGGCCCAAACCGACATTGACTTGCAGTCCAGGAAACCGCAGGCTGAGAAGGACACGTGGAGAGGTCTTGGGTCCGGAGTGGCCAGTGCAGCTGGGCGGAGGCAAAGCAAAACTTCAAGGAGAGGAGCAGCCTCACCTGGGAGCTTGGGTTCCTGCTAGAGTCTGGGCGACACGAATCCACAGCAGAAACCAAAAACCCACAAAACCACACAGCACGCGAGGAAGAAGGCCCATGCGTGAGAGCCAGCAGACACCCGGGGAGAAGCGCGGACCCCCAGAAGCTCGTGAGAGAGAGCGCCGGGGGAACACCTCATGTGGGGCTTCGCCAGCGGTCTTGGGACCACAGGGCTTCCTGTCAGGCAGGAAGCTTCCAGCCCTCAGGGTTTTAGGGGTACACGGGGAGCACGCTGACATCTCTGCCCACGTGTGCCTCGACAGCTGAGGTCCCGAGGCCAGGGTCCCCAGGGGTGAGCCGCCAAGCTCAGTCCAGAAGACACAGACGGTCTGAACAGCCCTACATCCCCGACGGAACCGAAGTCATCGTGAGAACAAAAGCCTCCCTCACACCCGAGGGAGCTCCACGTCCAGACGGCTTCGCTGGTCAGTCAGACAAAGCCTTTGAGGGAGAAATAATCCAAACTTTGTAGTCGTTTCCAAAACATGGAAGAGGACGGAACACGTCCCAGCTCTTTTGGGGGAGCCAGTGCTATCCTGACACCAAAACTTTTCA
Organism: Camelus bactrianus; assembly: GCF_048773025.1. Classification (NCBI taxonomy): domain Eukaryota; kingdom Metazoa; phylum Chordata; class Mammalia; order Artiodactyla; family Camelidae; genus Camelus; species Camelus bactrianus. Next base: position 1,290,560 of record NC_133548.1, read on the forward strand.
AGAGGAAATCCACAGACCTGACTCAGCCAAGCACCAGCTCAAACCCAGCTGCGATACGTGTACACATGTAACTCTGTACGCGGGTGCACGGGAACACATACGCGGCGTCATCTGCGAGTGTGCGCAGGTAAGCGTGCCGTGTGGTAGAGGGGAAAGGGAAGAGGAGATATTTACAGAAACTTAGTTAAAGATTAAATGCAGGGAATTCCCTTCAAATATACATGATACATAATCACATATCTATGTACAAAACATATGCTTTATATTACATACATCCACCCATCCATCCGTTCGTCCGTCCGTCCATCTGTGCACCTATCATCTACCACCCACCTGACGTCCACACCCACCTGCTGGCGCCCCTGCACCAGAAGAGCAGCCGACCACCCCGCAGCCCACGGCCCTGAGCCGCGGTCCTGCCGCGGTCCTGCCCCGGCCGACCAGGTCGGGGTTGAGGGTGTCTTCTGAGACCTGGCTGACGTCGCTGTATTAGGGCTGCAGTTTTGCTTTTTCTTTGACTGTGTGACTGACTTTGTGGCGATCGTGTGGCATCGGAGGCTTTTCCCTGGCTTTTATTTAAGGCGCACCCAGGCCCCAGGAACCCGGTGAACAGACTGGAGGGAAGATCTGGAGGCAGATCCAGGAGGCACCGGGGCAGCCTTGTCTCCTTCCCTGACTGTTGGGATGGTGCCTCGAGGGGCCTCATTTGCCTCGGGACAGGGATGGGCTGGGGCAGGCTTCACCCTGCCAGCGACTTCCCTTGAGCGCCCAGCAGGCTGGGGGGAGGGGACAGGCCCCGCCCACCCCCAGGCTCCTCCCGGGCTGAGCCCCTTGCTTGGGGAACAGAAGCAGCCCCGGCAGCGGGCTGCTCGTGGCCTGACCTCAGAAGCTCCAGGGCTGGTGAGAACCTGGCTCCTTCATCAGGAGAATTTTATCCTGTCTCTTTTGTTCGGTGGTTTGGAGACATTCCGGGGTGCGGTTTGGTTAGTTACAATTAAAAGTTGACTCTTTATTCAGGAAAAAAAAAATACAGCCTCAAAAGTGAACCCTCAGGTACACGGTGGACTTTGGGTGATGATGACGGTCAGCGTAGGTCCTCAGCTGTAACAAACGCGCCACCTGATGGGGGTGTCAGTGGTGGGGAAGCCTGTGCGAGTCCGGGGCGGAGGGCACATGGGGAGTCTCTGTACTTCCCACCCAGTTCTGCTGCGGTCCTTAAACTGCTCTAAAAAATAAAGCATGTTTTTAAATAAATAGTCTATTTAAAAAATAGCCTCAGAGGTGAAATACTTAGGTATAAGCTGAACAAATCAAGGGAGACTCAGTGGTGGGGGAAGAGAGGGGGCCTCTGTGGGTTAAAGAGTCAAAGCAGTGAAGACAGCCACTGGTCCCGAACTGATTTGCAAATTTAATAGGATTCCATTAAAGAAATCTTAGCAGGATTTTTTTTTTTTTGGTAAATAGAGACAAAAAGAAATTTTGTTTGTGAAATGTATGTAGAGAGGCAAAAAAAAAAAAAAACTTGCCAAAGCAATTTTGAAAAAGAGAAATAAAGTTGGAGGCGTGGTATTACATGACTTGAAGACGTCTTACAAAGTTCTGGTGAGGCGGGAAGCCCCATAAAAAGACCGGCAGGACCCCAGGCAGGGCCTCTACCCTTGCAGCGGCACCACCCAGTTCGCTGGCCCAGAGGCTCTATCTCACTTTTTGCCTCTGAAACAGCTTACTTACCCCTAAAATTCTATTGGTTCCCTGAGCTCACTCCTGATTGGTTATTTCCTTCACTCCTGATTGGTCCATTTCCCTAACTTCTGATTAGTCCATTTGTAGTACTTCATTTGCATGGAGCTCACTCCTGATTGGTTATTTCTCTCCCTCCTGATTGGTCCATTTCTACAAAGCTTGTCCTTAATTAGTCAACTTTTGTTATACCTTATTTGCATATACTGTTGCACAGTGTAAACTGGCAGCCTAGAAAAGCCTGTGTAAACCTACAGACGGGGTCCAGAGCTTGGAGTGTTAACTCTTCTGGGCCTGCTGGCGTAATAAACCTGGGGTCTCCAGTTCTGCGTGCTGCTTGGTTTTTCGGCAGGATCTGTGTTGCTGTCACAACTGAGCTGTAACACGTTTTTCTGCAACACTGGTGATCTGGACAGTGTGGTGCTGGCAGGGGGCAAGGGCAGAGATCCATGGGAAAGTACTGAGTGTAGACAGAACTGGGTAGAAATAAGACCCATTGCTTTCCGACAAAGGTGCAAAGACAGCTAATGAGAGTGAGAGTCTTTGTCGACAAATGGGGTCGAAACAATTGAGCAGCCATACTAAAAAATTAAAATGAAAATAGTGCAAAATTAACTCTGGATCAGTCCTCGCTCTAAATGCAACCTGGTAAGCTGTAAGACATTTAGAATCAGGCACAGGAGAAAATCTTCGTGACCTTGAGTGACACAAACAAGAGTGTGTTAGAAGGCGCACCGTGGCATAAGCAGGGTGTATTACAGTCTGGAGGTGAAGGGGAAGTGGTAAAACCCTGCTGTTCCTCCCAAGGAAGAAGGGACAGTAGGACAGCGGGTGGCAGCTGGAGGGGGAGGGGCCCGTGGAGGGTCCCTTTGGAAGGCACTTCTTTTTTCTGCGCCATTTTCTTCAACTGCTTAGCCTTTGGGGGCTCAAGATCATCTTCTACCCAAATTTCACTTAATTATAAAGTGATGGGGGAATCCTGCTCTCAGCCTGACAGTGGAGAGGGCGGCGAGGGGAAGCTCTGCAGATCCACTCAGACGTGAAGCGGGAGAAAATTCGTTTTTGAAAAATGCAAACGGCCGTTCTCCGGAAGCGGCGCTGGAGCCCTGTCAAATGAAGAAACATTCATTCCATCAAATCTCCCGGACTTGGGCAGAACTGTGAGCGTCCGTGGTGTCTGGACCGAGGTGTGTGCCTGCCCTGCTCCGGGGCAGCCAGGCACGCGGGGCCCCTCCCCAGCCCCCTCAGCTCCTGGCTCGTCAGTCTCCCTGGGGAGGGGGTGGCGGGCAGCATGTCTGCGTTTCTCATCCTGCCCTCCAGCCCTCTGCTTTTGTGGCTCAGTCCTCAGTGAGTGTGGCTGAGAGGTGGGGGCTTCTTGCTCCCGCTCAGGCCCCACCTGAGGGACTGAGGCTTCACCTGGGGCTCAGAGCACTGAGGATGCTGGCTGCCTGTCGTCCTTGCTCCGGCTTGTGGTGGGCTGGAGGGGTCCACCCAGAGACCTGGAGCTGCTGCCAAGTATCAGAATGGGCCAATGACTGAAAGAGACGCTTGACCCAAGGAGAGTCAGGTGGCAGATGAGCACAGGGAAGGATGCTCAGCACATACGTCCTCAGGGAAATGCAGATTAAAGCCGCAGGGAGGCACCACCATGTACTTTTGAGAGTGGCCAGAATGAAAGAAAAGTTCGGGCCCTCTCCAGTGCGGACCAGGATGGTAGTCCCGGAAACCAGAGGTGGCAACACAGAGCGAGCAGCCCTTTGGGAAAGGAGTCTGGTCGTTTCTTATAAGTGAAGCACGAACTTATTATGTGACTCAGCAATCCTGCTCAAAGACAAAACTAACAAGCGAAATAAAAAGCTGTATTCTCAAGAAACCTGTACTCACCAAAGGCCAGGAACAACCCACACTGACCTGCCCCTGGGGACCGGTGAGCGAGAGCCACTGCGCAGCCTAACGCCCCGTAGCAACACACAGAAACAGCTCCCCCACGCAGCTGCGTGAACGAAGCTCGGCCCACCATCACCAGTGAGACAAGGGACAGAAGACATGCATCCTGGGAGATACCACTTGCACGGCATTCTGGAAAGAGCTGTATTACAGAAACAGGAAGAAAAACGAAGAAAAAAGTCAGTGGTTGCCAGGGCCTGGGGGTGCAGAGGGGCTTGATCTCAAAGCAGCACAGGGGAATTTCTTGTGATGGGGAAACTGTTCTATGTTTTGCTTTTGGTGGAGGTCATGGGACACTTGTCAGAAGTCAGTGAACTGAATTTTACTGTATCTTACTTACACCTCCGTTTTTTTTTTTTTTTTTTTTTTTTTTTAATGTGTGTGGGTTTCTTTTCTTTTCTTTTTTTTTGGTGGAGGTGGGCAGGATAACTAGGTGTATTTATTCATTTTAATTCTTTTAGTTGGTGGTGCTGGGCACTGAACCCAGGCCCTCGCGCCTGCCACCCACACACTCTACCACCGAGCTCTACCCCCCCCCCATCAATTATTTTAATGGGGAAAAGGACCAATCCCACAAGCACTGCCCGGGCTCCTGCCAGGACCTGCCGGCTGGCTCTTGTGATGCTGCAGGTGAGCGGTGTCTTTCCCGCCCCACGTGCCCTGGCTGGACCCTGCTGGGCAAGACCTCGGGGAATCCCGAAGCCACCGTCTTCCATGCGAGAGAGAGCCGGGCCTGCCTGGGAACCCCGTCGTCGGCCCCCTGTCGGCTGCCTGGGCTGTGGTGCGCGTGCGGGGTTAGATTTTGAGAGCAGCTGCTGGGGCCTTTGATCAGTTGCGCGCCACCAAAATGGAGCCAACAAGTACGCGGAGGATCTGACATCCCTGCGAAAAAATTCTACCTACGAGTCACATTGAGAACCCAACACCGACACTGTAAAGTCAGTAATTTTTCAAGGGCATGTGATGCATTGAAAAGTGTATCAAGGGTACAAAACACTGACGGGGGGAGGGTCCAGCTCAGCGGCAGAGCGCATGCTCAGCACGCACGAGGCCCTGGGTTCAGTCCCCAGTGCCTCCGTTAACAAAAATTAGACGAGAGCCTGCCCGACAGCGCAGGAGGGCCGGCGAAGGGCGGAGCAGAAGCCCCCGCGAGAGCGGCGCCGAGCACAGACGCGGCGGAGCGGGCGGTGTGGCCCGTGTCGCCCGCGCCCCTCCTGCTGGTGCCGCGCACGGAGCGGAACGGAGCACTGGGGGCTCGCCCGCACGTGGCGCTCACCGCCAGCTGTCTGATGTAGCGTGCCCCAACGCTGCGCGTGAGAGTGGAAAAAAAGCACCCTTGTCCGAAGCCACACTGGCCGAAGACCGCGTCGTGTATTTCTTTATGGAACACGTCTGGGGACAGAGAGGCTGCTCGACTGGGGCCACAGAAACGGCTGTGCTAAAGGTCGTGCAAGCTCTCAGCGGCCTTTACGGCGGAGAGTCACAGGCTGAACGGCGGTTGTGTCTGTGTCTGCAAATGAGAAAAGACAGACGAACGAGCGAGGGGTTTCATGTGAGGCACTGGGGGTGGAAACGAATAAACGAGACAAGTAAAGAGGCAGCTACGAAGGAAACTGTAGCCAAGATGAAACCTTCCCGCTTAGAAAGCTCCGGGGCCACGTGGTTGCACCGGTGACCACTCCCAAAGGGGAACACAAACAAAAGCCCCTGGAATAACGCAAGGCGAGCGGGGCTTTGCCGCCAACACCCGAGCGGACGGTGTGAGAAGGCGGGCTTGCGAGCCCGGCAGAGCCCTGAGCGTGACGTGGGCGAGAAAGCGGATCTCCGCAAGCGCGGCCACGCTTTCGAGGAAGAACCCACTGGGCGCCTTAGCTTTGCTCCAGGCGCACGAGGTTGTTTCGTATCAGGGAGAATCAAATACAGCGACTTACAGCACAAACTTATTGAAGGCGGAGTCCCACGATCCGACCCAGAGAGAAGGCCTGCTCGGCAGCGCGCGCTCCTGCGTCAGCAAGCCCGCGGCGCGCGGCGCCGGTGCGTGCTCGTGGAGCTCAGAGCGGCTCAGGAGCCGCTGCTGGTAAGTAAAGAGCCGTCAGGATGGCAGGGGGCTGATACTTTTTGTTTGGCTGTTAGGGACCGAACCCTGGACCTTGTGCTGCCAAGCACGCACTCTACCATTGAGCCCCCCCCCCCGTTTTTTTCCCCACATTTTTAAAAATTGAAATGTCATCAGTTTACAATGTTGTGTCAATCTCTGGTGCCCAGCATCACGTTCCAGTCCTGCATGGACATACGTGTACCTGTTTTCATGTTCTTTTTCACTATTGCTTACTGCAGGATATTGAATGTAGTTCCCTGTGCTGTACAGAAGAAACTGGTTTATTTTATATATAGTGGTTAGTATCTGCAGATTTCAATTTCTTTTTAAATGGCAGTACTGGGGGCTGACCCAGGACCTTGTGCGTGCCAGCCATGCGCTCTGCCACTGCGCTCTGCCCTCCTCCTGACAATGATGCTCGTTTAGACCCATTTTCCCCAGCCTGGTAACAGTGTAAATGACTGAGGTGGGCATGTTCACATTTATAGAGAAAGTCTTGGGAGCTGGGAAGGCCTGGAGGGAAGCTGGCAGCCCTGGAGGAGAGTCTCCCAGCGCGAGCTGCTGGGTGCCGCCCCGGGGGTCTCCAGCATCCCTGGTGTTAAGCTGTCTGGAGAAGCCGGAGCGCAAATGGAAATGCTGGGGAGATGCTTTCCTCTGTGTTAAAAAAAGGCTGAAAATGTCTGTGCTCTGGGCCAGATGTTAAGAGTTTGGTGAAATCTGGAGTGAATGCCTTTAAGGACCCAGTGGTTAAAATAAGAAACCTGGGCCAGGGCTGAAGGCTGCAGGGGAGGCCAGCTGAGGTCCCAGCTGATGGCGACGATGTCGGTGAAGGTGACGGTGGGCCTGGATGACGCTGTTGGCCATTCTTTGCTCGGGTCATAAAGCCCCACAGGCTTTGAGTGGTCTTCCCCCAGAGTCCACCCTCCTGTTGGCTGTGTTATTTTCATTCCATGATTTTGCAGAGGGTGAAGTTTTTCATACTTATGGCATCGTGGTAAAAATGTCAATATTAGCATATTATAAGGAACAAGGAAGTTCCTTAAACTAACACGAGAGGTCTGCAAATACCTAGAGCAAACATCACCCGAAATTAAACAGCCGGACAGACTCACCTCTGCGATAAGGATCGCAAAGGAAACCCTTCCCTCGGGACCTCTGCCTCACGCTGTAACTGAAGTCCTAGAAAGCGCAGTGAGTCAGGAAGAACAAATCAAATGCATGCAGATCAGAAAGAAGAAGTAAACCTGATTATTCATGTGACTGTGTGCTACGACTGTGTGTGTGTGGAAAACCCAGAGCTTACAAAAGCCATTGTGATGATGAGAACACTTTTATAAGGATGTGGGCCCCATGGTCATTCTTTAAAAGTCAGTTGCATTTCTTTGCAACAGCAACAAACATTCAGCAAAGAATATTTCAAACTGTGACATGTATGATACAAATCAAGTATCTGTGCATGACCTCCGCACAGAAAACTGCAGAGCGCGTTGGGGAGAGCTCAAAGAAGGGGAAGGCTGCAGCATGCTTACAGATCTGGGAGACAGCGTGTTACGCAAGTGCAGGTTCTTCCCAAATGCGCCTGTAGATTTAACCATAGTCCCAATCAGCTTTTTCCTCCTTGACAAGTCGATTCTAAAATGAAACGACTCTCCAGACGGTGAAAGACAAATATTACGTGGTATCAGGTGTATGCGATACAAGGCTGTGTCTAGCTGGTGCTGAGCATCTGGGTAAACTGTGAAACACTGAAGCCGACACTGAGCCATTGTGTCTACAGAACAGCAAACATCCAACCTGAAAACCTGAAAACATTTAAAATGACACAAATGAACTTATTTACAAACCAGCAACAAACTCGCGGGCATGGAAAACAAACTCATGGTTACCAAAGAGGAAAGGCAGAGGATGGATAAGTTAGGAGTTGGGGATTAGCAGATGCAAACCACTGTATATAAAACAGATGACAGGGCCCTACTGTGGAGCACAGGGAGCTGTGTTCACTAGCTTGTAATAACCTGTCATGGAAAAGGAAGTGAACAAGACCGCGTCTGTGTGGGTAACTGAGTCACTTCACTGTATGTCTGAAACACAGCACATCAACAGTGCTTCAATAAAAGGAAGAAGAATTAAATTATTTTGAATGACTATCGAAAGCAGAACAAGCCCAGAAATTCTCGAGCTGATCCTTGACGGCGAGAAGGCCGGCGGACACTGGGACTCACGATGCAACTCCAGCAATTCAGAGTCTGTGGTATCGGTTCAGGGCCAGACAGACCAAATAGAGAACCTAGAACCAGACGCCTCCATAAACGGACCCTCAGGACCTGACAGAGATGCCGCCGGAAAGAATAAAGAAAGGGCAGCTTCCAAAAACTAGAGAGAGATGAAACGCACCTCTATCGTTCTACACACACAGGTGGATTACATATTTAAATGTGAAAAGCAAAGAGATGAAGATGGCAGGTGGTTTTATAGACTGGTAAATTAATAACTGCTAATAGAGGAAGAGGCACCACGGAAGACACCTGCTTCTCTGAGCCGTGGTGCATGTGCCCCGTTAGGTCAAGATGCTGCGGCCAGGAGAGCAAACACGGATTCCAGACACGTGCGACACTCGCAAGTCCTGGAAGCAGTGGAGACCACGGGGGCCCCTTCCGGGGAGCAAGAGCCTTCTCCACGCAGTCAATGTAACTGGCCCGCTTCTCTCGGGGCTGGTCCCTGGGGCGGGGGGTGGGGTGGCGCCCAGGATTGTGCCAGGGAACCGGGACTCTCCCAGGGAAGCGGGGTCTTGTGGTCCGGTGATGGGCTGGAAGGCAGAGCCTGCCTGGCCACTGGCCACTTGCTGAGTGCCCACACAGGCCGGGATGGCAGGATGGAAATTTCCAAGAGGCTGAATGAAACCTCACGGCCTCCCCAGAGAGGGTGGGGCTACCTCAGACGAGTGATCCCCCTTGGGACTTCTGTCTGGCCACATGGGGAGAGGTTACGGTGAGCCCAGCATCCCTGGGGGAGACAGCATCCCTGCCCCTCAGGGCCTGGGCCTTTGTGCACAGTGCAGGGCGCATGACAAAAAACAAAGAGCAGATGGACCCAAATCAGTGATGACGGCCAGACACCAAAGCCAGGGCACCAGGAGTGAACGCAGACACGGATCAAAACTCCAGCTGTAAGTGAAACACGAGAGAAAACAGAGGAGGGGACAAAGCATCTCCCCAGAAAACTGGAATCTAGGAAAAACAAATGAACATTCTTGAACTGAAAATCCAGTAACCAAAATAAAAAGTGCGTTGCGTGTGCTGAGCAGCTGCCTGAGCACAACAGAAGACAGAGTTCGCGAGCTCCAGAGAATGAAGAGAAAAGATCAAAACCAGGCACAGAGTGAAGAGTGTGACAATCGGAGAAGAGCGGACCTTAGACGTGGGGCGAGCCCCGTGCCTAAGGCGCACGGGGCCGAAGCCGCCGGACAGGGGGCATGAGGCGGGGGCAGCACGGGACAGAGCCAAGGCGCCGGGTCTTCTCCCAGACAGAGGCAAGCCCTCAAACTGCAGCGTCAGGACTCTGGGGGGCCAGACAGTGTGCGTTTAAAGCCACAAGGGCAACACCACCACCAACCAGGGCTCCAGGGACACGCTGCTGAAAACCAAGGTCAAGGAAAACCTTAAAAGGAGCCAGAAAAAAGGACTTTCTTTCTGTGTAAGGGAGGAAAGTGCTCCCTTTGCCCCCATGTTGGTCCCGCCTTCCCAGGCGCAGAACCCCAGGAGGGAGACCTGGGTGCACAAGGGAGGGGCTTCCGTGGGAGGTGGGAAGCGGGCTTGGAGGGAGAGTGTGGTGGGCCTCAGGCCTCCTCGGGGGGCTCCCATCACCGACTCCACTCAGACGTGGAGCAGGGCTCTGGAGGTCTGGCGTGGGTTAAGGCGGTGGGACCAGACGCATCAGGCTCTTCATGGGCGCAGAGCAGCTCGGTGGCCCCAGGGCAGCCCCCAAAACTGTCCCAGCTGTGGGGTCTTTGGGAGCTCAGGAAGGAGCGCAAAGAAATGGTGGGAGTGGGGGGGGGTGTAGCTCCGTGATGGAGTGCATACTTAGCGTGCATGAAGTCCTGCATTCAATCCCCAGCATCTCCATTAAAAAAAAAACAAAAACCTGATTATCTGCCCCCTCAAAAAAGTTGAAAAAAAGTAGACCACAAAAATAAATAAATAAAAATAAAAAAGAAATGGTGGGGATGATGCAAGGGGGTCTGGGGAACCTCAGGGTGTCCTCTGACCCCTGCCTCACACCGTACACAGAGACTAATTCACGATGTGTCGTAGACCTCAACACAGAACAACATGAACTTGTTACTGCAAACGAGGAGAAGACCTTCAGGACCGTGGGGGGATGGGAAAAATAAAAACCAGCAGGATGGCTATCACAGTGACAAAAACATCAAGCCTATAGGAGAAACTTACGAATGGGATGTGAAAAACAGTAACTGTAGTTTATCAAAAGATGATGTTAAGAGGCTGAAGACGCAAGCCTCAGAGTGGGAATGTTTATACATACTCTCTGGTTTTCACGGCTCTTGTGTCGGAAGAGTTCCTCGGTCTCCCCTGGCTCCCGCGGCCTTCGTGCTTCTGAAGCTCCCAGGACCGCTACCCTGTTTTCCGTAGTACAGTGAGTTTGCAGCGTGCCGGCTTCTGGCGCCCGGCACAAGGTCCCAGTCACGCGCATCCGTGCATATGTTCGTTTTTTTTTGGTCTTCGTTTTCGTTTTCGTTATAGGCTACTGTAAGATATTGAGTAGTTTCCTGTGCTGCACAGAAGGCACTTGTCGTCAGGACAGCTGCATTTTTACTGTCCTTCAGCTTGGGTCTGCCTTGTGCTTGGCTGTGCGTTTTCGGAGGTGTCTCATCAGCCGGGCTGGCCCGGAGCTCCTGAAACCCTGGGAGATACGAACCCAGGAGCTTCTGCTAGCATTTCTCTCTGACCCCATCACCGCACTCCTAAATCCCAGGGGATTTCCTGGGTAACAGGTGGGTCTTTTGTTGTAAGAGGGGACTCCGGGTGGGCTCTTGGGTGGGGCTGGTCAGCGAGAGAGAGCAAGCTGTGATTAGGAGCTCGGAGCTCCCAGCCCCATCCTCCACCCTCCAGAGCGGGGAGAAGGCTGGAGGCCGGGCTAAAGATTGCTCATACCGCGTGGGGAAGGCCCCGTGAAATCCCGGGAGCGTGAGGTTTGGAGAGCTGCCCGGCGCCCACGTACCTGGCCCCTTGCGGCTCTTCCATTGCGATGTCTGTCTGCATCCTTCATCACATCCTTTTACCACAAACTGGTAATCGGTGCGTAACTGTTTTCCTGAGTTCTTTGAGCCCCTCCTGCAAATTAACCGAAACCAATGAGGGGGTCGCGGAGCGGAGACCTCTGATTTAGAGTCAGCGGGCCAGAAGCACAGGTGGCCACTGGGACTGGCCATGGGCACCTGAAGTGGGAACATCTCGTGGGAATGAACCCTTTGCCTGTGGGATCACCGCTGTCTCTAGGTGGACAGCATGAGAATTGAGTTAAATCGTAGGACACCCAGCTGGTGTCGTGCAGTTGCTTGGTGTGGGAAAAGCTCTCACACATCCAGTGTCAGAGGTGCCGTGAGTGTGGGAGCCACGCGAAGGCAGGTTTCCTGTACAGGCTGCTGGAACGGGACGCCGCAGAGCGGGCGGCCTACCAGCAGACTGCTCCTCTCCCTGGAGGCCCTAGAGGCCAGGGGCTGGGGTCCAGGTGCCAGCCCCTCTCGCTGGGTCCTTGAGTGCAGGAGAAGGAGGTCTGCTGTCTCTCCCTTTTCTCATAAGGGCGCTAAGCACGCCCAGCGGGCCCACCCTCGGGAGCCCATCTAACCCACGTCACCTCCCTGCAGCCCCACCTCCCCAGGTCCTCACGCTGGGGCATTTGAACTTGGGGAGGCACGCGGTCCACACGAGGGAGGCTGTGTTCTCAGGGCATCCCATCCAGGGGTGGATAATTCCGATCTCGCCCCCTCCTGGTCGGGCATCCTGATCGTTACAGCAAGTGGGGCCTTCTGGGCTCTCCGCCTGTAACAGTACCTACTTCTCCCTTGGTCGTTATAATTATTCTCCGGGATGGTTCTTTGAAGCTAAGGATCCCAGAGCTTATTAAACCCCCAGATTATTTATTTATTAATCACTATGGATTCCAAGTTTCCTATTTTATTCAAAAGATTATAATTGGTGCTAATATTGTTTGCTTTGATGCTCAGATCGGCCTGGATTTGGGAGGTGGCTCCTGTGTGTTTTGGACACGCCCTCCTCATCCTTCAGCCCTTTCCTGCTTCCCAGTGCAGGATGGGCCAGACCAGCCCGTGCTTGCGGTCACAGCCCTGGACGTCCCCTGGGAGCTCGGGCTCCTGTCGGTGGTGGCTGCCCGCTGGGTGCTGGCTGGGTGGCCTTGTTGCCGTTGGCATGCCGCAGACGCCCTTAGCGGGGAGAGCTGGAAGACACACCTACCCCTCCGATCTCACGCAGCACCTCAGGTGCGTTGCCTTCCACGTCCCTTGCCCTCCTTGCCAACACCCGACTCCCGCCAGCTGTGGTGCTCTTGCTAATCTGACCACTTCCCTCGTCGGCCACCAGCCTCCCCTCAACACTGGTGCCCGTCCCCCGCCACGCTAGGCTGCAACCCCCGGTGTGGGTCCAGCCATCTGTAGAGTGCCTTGGGTGCTATGTACGTTTGAACGATGTTAATTCTTCCAGTCCACGAGCACGGTCTGTCCTTCCACCCGTTTCTGTCGTCTTCAGCTCTCCCATCAGCGTCTTGTGCTTTGCCAAGTACAGGCCTTTCACCCGCTTCGTTAGATTTATTCCCCAGGATTTTATTCTTTTTGGTGCGATTTTGAATGGGAGGGTTTTCTTAATGCCTCTTTCTGGTAGTTTGTTGTTAGTGTAGAGAAACACGACAGATTTCTGCGTCTTACTTTTGTGTCCTGCTGTGTTACTGAGTTCAGGATGAGCTCCAGCGGTATTTTGGTGGCATCTTTAGGGTTTTCTATGTATCACATCATGTCATCTGCAGACAGTGAGAGTTCTGCTGCTTCCTTGCCAATTTGGGTTCCTTTTATTTCTTTTTCTTGTCTAATTGCTGTGGCTGGGACTGTGTTGAGTAAAAGCGGCGAGAGTGGGCATCCTTGTCTTATTCCTGATCTTAGAGGAACAGCTTTTCACCACTAAGTGTGATGTTAACTGTGGGCTTGTCACATACGGTCTGTAACATGTTGAGGTATGTTCCCTCTATAACCCACTTTCTGGAGTGGGTTGACTTGTGAATACTGAGCCATCCTTGCACCCCTGGAATAGAGCCCACTGGGTCATGGTATTTGACCCTTTTAGTGTGCTGTTGAATTCAGTTTGCTAATATTTTGCTGAGGTTTTTTTGTATTCATGTTCATCAGTGATATTGACCTGTAATTTTTTTTTCTGTAATATCTTTGTCTGGTGTTGGTATCAGTGTGATGGTGGCCTCATAGAATGAGTTGGGAAGTGTTCCTTCCTCTGCAAGTCTTTGGAATATTTTGAGAAGGACCGGTGTTAACTCTTCTCTAAATGTTTGGTAGAATTCGCCTGTGAAGCCATCTGATTCTGGACTTTTAGGTCAGGTGGGTCTGACCCAGGCTCCAGTCAACTTACTGCCTCTGACCTGGGTCCCAGAGAATGTGAGATTTTGTGCGTGCCTTTTAAGACTGGAGTCTCTATTTCCCTTAGCCCTTCAGGACTCCCGATGGTAAGCCCCACAGGACTTCAGAGCCAAACATCCTGGGTGCTCGTCTTCCCAGTGCAGGACCCCCCGGCTAGGGAGCCCGATATGGGGCTGGGTCTCCTTGCTCCTTGGGAAGAACCTCTGTGGCTGTAATTATCCTCCCGGTCTCCTCAGGGTGGGGGCGCCCCCAGGGTGTGGGTCTGGACTGCGCCGGGTCTCCGCCCCTCCCACCTGTTTCGCTGGTTCTTCCTCTACGTCTCTGGCCACAGAGGGTCTTGCTGCTCTCATGAATAGCTGCTCTGTAATAGTTGCAGTTTTGATGTGCCCGCTGGAGGAGGGGAGCCGGAGTTCTCGTGTTTCTTTGTGTTATTTCTGTTTGTGTCCTGCGGAGAAAAGCCCTAACCAAAGGGAAGGTGTTGGTAATTATGACTCTTTTGAAATTGGAAACTTTTGTTCATAAAGATGCCCCTGAGATAAATTAGGAGTTTGGGATCTGCAGATACACGCTTCTATTCATAAAACAGATAAACAACAAGATCCTACCGTTCAGCACAGGGAACTATATTCAATATCTTGCAGTGACCTATAATGACAAAGGATATGAAGAAGAATATATATGTAACTGAATCACTATGCTGTACACCAGAAACTCACACAACACTGTAAATCAACTCTACTTCAATAACAAACAATACAGTTTTAAAAAGATGCCCCTGAGAGCATGAGGAGAAGTGGAGAGTGAAGTGGAGAAGCCATCTTCGAAGCAGAGAACCTCAGAGGACAGGTGTAAGATGCAAAAGGACTCCTACAAATGACTAAGAAATGGTCATCCCGGTGGAAAAGAAATGGTCCAGGTAAGAAAACAGGCATTTAGCAAAAGAGGATGTCCAAATGGAAAAGACACTCAGAGCTGGTCAGGGAGGCACAGACTAAAACCACCCCAGGGCATCACGGCACGCCCGCCACGAGGGCTGCACGGAGGGGGGGACACGAAGCTGAGGGACGCATGCTTTGCTCAGGGGTTACAGTGCCTGGCATTCCGTAGGGGTGGAAGACCCGTTCACATTCCAACCCGGCGACTGCAGTCTGCAGCGCGGGCCCGGGGGGAGAATGGCCCACCTGTCCCGGACGGCACAGGAGCCTTGAAGCATCATGGTGAGTGCCCACTGGGGAGCCCTGCACGTGTCTGTTAACAGTGTAACAACTGAGAAGCTGATATATTTGCACAATGGAGCACCGCCCGGCCACGAAGACTCGAGGGGCCCCACCCAGAGAGAGCTGGGTGCAGGGGGTCGCGTGCTCAGCTGGAAGACACGACGTCCTGGGGCGACTGCAGCACATTGGTCACTCGGGCTGTGGTCACCGCGGGGTCTCTGCAAGGCACCCCTTCTTTGTGTTGTATGGGTGTCTGCTTTATAAAAACCCATCAAACCGTACATTTTATTTTGGTTTGTTTTGTGCACTTTCCTGCATGTTATAAGAAGTTTTAAGAAGTGCAGTTTTAAAACTGTATTTAAGAAGTTGTGTTGGTTTGTTTTGGTTCTTGTCTTAAGAGATGTTTCTTTTCCCGCAGGTCACCAAGACATGCCACCATTTGGGCGAGAAGGACCTGCCAGCCCAGCGCTGCTGTTTTGCAGGCGATCTGTCTTGTTCCCTCCGGCTGCTTCACGGGTCCCCTTGCTCCTTTTCTCCTTGTCTGGGGTGCCCTGCATGTCCCTGGGATGCGTCCCAGCGGGGGTTTGTCTGTGTTTGGGCTTCTTTGTTCTTGCATTTGTGGCCTAATGGATGTGAAAAGAGGCAGAACGTTTCCCATCAGTGATGGAAACGTTCTGCCTCTTTCCAGGGCTCTCTGGCTGCCCTCCCGGGAGCCTGTCTTTCTGTCCCAGAAACCAGCCCTGAGCCCTGCCTTTGGGCGGCCGCCTCGGCAGGTGGACACCGTGGAGGTGGGGGAGGTGGGGTGTGGGAGAGGACACTGACTCGAAGGAGCCCCCCATTCCTGCCCCAGCTGTCCCCTCCCCCTCAGGGAACATGGAAGGAGCCAGTCTTGTGGGCCTGGGATTTTGGTGTTGGGGACTCGGCCTTCCCCTCATGCCCCCGCCCCCCACTGTCTGAGCTGGTCTCTATTCTGTAGGAGGGGAGCCCTGGGGAGACACCCTGAGCTCTGCACCCACGCTGGTGGTGGAGTTGAGAGCACATGGTCAAGAAAGACTATTCTGTGGGTTTCCAATGTCCGCAGAGAAGGAGTCAGGCTGGAGTGGGTGGTGGGTTTGTAAGTGGATGGGGGCCCAGAGGACTCTGGCCACTGAGGTCAAGGCGAGAGAGGCTGGGGCTGGCTGCACAACACCCCCCCCCCCGCACACCTGCACATGTACACACATGCGCACGCGCACACGCACACGCCAGGGCACACCCTTTAGACCTGCTCCCCCTTCAGCCGCTTGGTCCTGATCCTTTTACACTGGACGGCGGGCTGGAGGTCATAAGGGAAGTGGCCAGGGCCAACCCAGGCACAGCGAGGCGGGGGGAGGACGGGGGAGTCCCATGACGCCCCCTAAGCTGTGGAGAACCCAGGGGCACGTCCAGAGGAGCACAGTGTCAACTGAAATGAAGTCACACAACGTGAGAGCTGTGGGCTAAGTTTCATCTGGGGCAAAATGAGGACTACAGCCCGGGAGACAGCATCTCAGAAAGCGCCAAGAACCTGTTCCAAAGAGGCCGGGGGAGAACCGGTGTCACGTGTGACTTCCGTGAAGGGGCCGTGCAGCCGAGCACACACGGGGGCCGAGGCTGCCGCTGGGCTCGAGGAGCAGGTGTCCCCTTAATGATTTTAGTGCTTCTCTAGATTTGGGGAGATGCAAGTATGTGGCTCCTAAAATCTCCTGAAAATGCCTAACTATCTGAAGGCCTGTTCACCCGTTGTCCCAGAGCGCAGAGGCCTCATTCCTGACCCCAGCCTGCACTCCTCCCCGGGCGCGCTGGGGGTCGGCGGCCACAGCGGCTCGTGATTTAACCCAAGCGGAGGCAGACGGCGAGGGCTGATTTTACTTGGCAACAGGAAGACGGAGGGAGGGCGATTCCTTCTTCAGATCTATTTGTTGGGTATTTATTGACAGCCAGTGTGTTCCAGGCACTGTGAAATCAAATAAAAGTGGGGAGGGGGCAGTGCAAGGGGAAGGGGAGACAGAAGGTCAGGGAAGAGCCCAGAGAGGCAAAGACACAGACCTGGAAGCCGAGACCCAGGCAGGAGCTCACGCCCACCGGCTGCCTGCTGAGGACTGGAAGTGTCTGACCCACCAGGATCACCTGCCTGGGACGCAGGCTCTTCTCCTGAGCGGGATGGAGGCAGCTGGAGCCTCTGGGCTGGCTGCGAGCCCACCTGCTGAACGGATGGAAACGTCCTTTGCTGGCTGCAGGGCGAGGGTGCCGTTTCCTGATGTGGGTTGACTGCCTCCGCTGGGCGGGCACGTCCCAGGGAGAAGCTGGCAGAAGCATCCTCAATGCCGATGCCCTTCCTCCTGGGACTCGGGCGGGCGGCCAGCCACCCACTGGCTTCAAAGGCTCACGGAAAACGAGCTTCTGGGCTGCCCTCCGGGATACAGAGTCCTCCCCTGTCTGCACCTGAGCTGCTCAGAGCCCCCTCCGGCTTCCCAGACCAGCCGTGTCCCTCTCAGGGCAAGGGCTGGACTCAAGGCTCGCTCAGCCTGCCGCCCCACCGCAGCCCCGGGCTGACTGACTCGGGGCTGCTCTTCTCCTGCCCTGAGACTCCTCAGGCGTGTGTTCAGGACTGGCCGACCCCCACCGGCTGTGGGTTCACCTCCGCTGAAGCATCGCCGCCCTGGTTCCCGGCACTGACCTCGACCCTGGAACACCAACCCCCAGTTGATACCTTGTTTTCCCCTCTGGTGACCTTCACAGCAACCCCGAATAGCAGGAAAACCACGTCCCCAAGTCGGGGGTGAGGAGACGGGCAGGAGAGGACTGGAGGAAGTTGCCCGGGTCCTGGGTCCCAAGAGGGACAGGGATAGGCCAGGGTGCTGCCACCACTGCCATGTGCTCCGTCCTGGTGAAAGCTCCCACTCTCAGCCAGTTGGGCAGCTGCGCCCCCGTCCCTCGTCTCCAAGGAGGCCACCTGATCCTCGTGGGGTCTTGAGTTCGGGGGACACGCCATCAAAAGCCCTGCTTAGTCCCTTCTCGCACAGCGGGCAGAAGACCAGCTGGGTTACAGAGTAGACGTTCCCCAGCAAAGTCAGTGGGAGGCAGCAGTGGGGGCCCTGGGCCACCAGGCAGTGCCTGAATGGAGGCCCCAAAGCCTCCAGATCCTGCATAGGCAACCCCTCCTCCCATGTAGAGGACAGGAGGCGGGGTCAGAGCTGGGCAGGAATTTTATTGAAAGTTCACAGATACAAGAGCTCTGAGCAGGGTCACAGCTTGAAGGAGGCGGGGTCGGGGAGGATGGAGTGAGTCCTCAGATGCTGGCAGCCACCCCCCCCCCCATCCTGGGAGGCTCCCACAGAAGCCCTTCTTGCTGGGTGTCAGGTCTGAGGGGCCCCAGGAGCCCGGGAGGGGGCACAGGCGGGCAGGGAGGGCAGCCACTGGGAGCCAAGGTGCAGCAGCACAGGAGGAAACCACGGGCCCAAGAAACAGGCGGAGAGCCAGGAGGCAAAAGCTCGCTGCCCGCTGACTGTACGAAGCTTCTGATGGCCCTGCTGCCGGGTTCACAGCTTCAGGGGGGGCCCCAGGGCAGACGCCCTGCTCTGCCCCGACCACTCAGCATCCAGCATCGCGCCCATCACGAACGCGACCACGTCTCAGGGCTCCGTCTCCAGGCGGGCGGCCTCAGTAGTCGGTGAGCGGGTACCGCAGGAAGATGAAGACCAGGATGATGCAGGAGGCCGCCAGGGCCGAGCTGGTGATGTTGAACAGCCGGGCCGTCTTCGCGTCTTCCACCGCGCCATTCAGGTCGTTGAGAAGCTTCTTGTCCCGAACCTGAAGCCAGAGGGAGGAGGTGAGACCAGCAGCCAGACCAGGGGGCCAGACCGGGGGTGGGCGGGCGCGGCGGGAGGGCGCGCGGGCGCGGAGCCAGGCGGCTCCTGGTTCCGGAGCTGCGGAGGAAGCGCACGCGCACGTGTCGGGGGCGGGGCCGGGGCGCCGCGCGAAACTCACTCGCAAGCAGCGCATGAAGCGAATAACGTGTAGTCAGTTATAGAGGGAGCGAAGGAAAAGGCGAGTGCGGGCCACCGCCAGCACTGGGACGTCGGGACTGAAAAAGAGCTCATGTTCCCAAAGGGGCGGCGGAGGGATGAGCCAGGGGTTTGGGAGCAGGACACACGCTACTGTATACAAGACAGATGACCAATGGAGACCGGCTGCAGAGCACAGGGAACCGGATTCAGTATCTGGTAATAACCTCTCATGGAAAAGAACCTGCAAAAGAATATATATACACACGCACATATATGCGTCTTTTATATTTAACTGGATCACTATGCTGTACACCTGAAACTAACACAACACTGTAAATCAACTATACTTCAATTAAAAAAAAAAAAAACCCAAAACACTGGGACAGCTATGTGAAGGATATGCAGGAATTCTGTGTTTCTTTTTTTCTTTTGGGGGGGCAACTTTTCTGTAAATCTAAAAATATTTAAAATAAAACAGATTGTTAACCATACTGGATTATATACTTGAAAATTGCTAAGAGAGTAGATCTTCAGTGTTCTTACCACCACAACCACCACCACCACCACCAAAAAAAAAAAAAAAAAAAAGCTAACTACGTGAGGTGGTGGAGATGTTAACCAGCCCCACTGTGGAAATCATCTCACAATATAAGCATGGATCAGATCACCACGTTGTCGACCTGAAGCTTGTACAATTCTGCCTGTCAATTAGATCTCAATAATGCTGGACACATAAGTAACTATAATAAAAGAGGAAGCTGGCCTCAGAGGGAGTGATATGACTGGACGATGGGGCAGCACAAGTGTGTCCTAATCTGACTGGTCTCACCTAATTTAAAATTAACTGGGATTCCCTGAGAATATGCACTATTCATAGCCAGCAGGCAGCTCCAGGGTGTCTGAGCAGAGATGCTAAGGTGCCGGGAGTGGGCTGGAGCCCAGTAAGTCCAGGGAGCCCATGGACAGTGGTGGACCCATTTCCAAGGTCCTCTGGCTGTGAAGAGATGTCCTTGGGGAGCGTGTCACCCTCGTCCAGGATGGGTCTGAGGAGTTCCCCCCACTCCACACCCTCTCCTTCCACGAAGCCCAAAGAAGTGTGGGCCTGGGCTTGCTGCAAACAGAAAGCAAAGCCTGCGAGGCCGGAGGAAGAGGGGAGGGAGGGAGAGAGATGAGAGAGGCAGGGAGAGAAAGTCTTTGCAGCAGCAGATTGGTGGATGGATGAATGGACAGAAGGCAGGGGTGCAGGTGGACGGGAGGGCAGATGGGTAGCTAACGTGGTGGGGACACAGCTGGGCAGGAGGGAGTGTGGCTGGGTGGCTGGATTTCCTAGAGGTGGGTGGATGGAGGAGGTGGGACAATGGAGGGAACAGACAGAGGAGAGGGAAAAGAAGACGGTGAATGTCCAGTGGTGGACAGAGCGGGTGAGGAAGGGGAGGAGGCAATGGAACTGATGGAGCAGGAAGACAAGTTGGAGGGGTTGGGGGAGGGAGGGGAAGGCTGGGTGACTTCACGTGGATGGCACAGAACCGAGGTGGGGTAGGGAAGGAAGCAGGTGCTGAGGGGCCAGGGAAGGGAAGGAGAGAAGGAGAAAGTCTACATCCATGTGGAATTTTTATTCCAGTGATTCTGGAGAGAACCCACATCACTGAATTTTGTTTTCCTTTATGAGAACGCAGTGTCTCACCCACTTACGCAGGTCTTATCTGATGTCTTCATTAGACTAAAATGTTACAGTTCTCTCCAGAAAGAGCTATTATATCTTTTGTTAGATTTAGTGTTTGTCTGTTTATTTCGGCTGTCATCACACCGTAAGAGATGTCTGGAATCCTGCCAGCTGGGTTTTGCTGGTGTGCAATAATGCAGCAGATTGGTTTTGTACCCAGCTAAACTATCGTATTCACTCATTGCGATAACTGGCCAAGTTTTCTGTGTAATAAATCATAGCTACCTTAAATAGCAGTTCCATTTCTTCCTGTAAGTCCTTATCCTAGGCTCTATGGAACAGTGATTAAGAGTACAGACGCCAGAGGGGAGGGAGTAGCTCAGTGGTAGAGCACCTGCTGAGCATGCATGAGGTCCTGGGTTCAATCCCCAGTCCCTCCACTAAAAATAAATAAATAAATAAATCTAATTACCTCCCCACCAAAAAAAAAAAAAAAAGAAAAAAAGAAAAGATCCAAACCAAAACAAAGCAAAGAGTACAGATGCCAGAGAGTCACTGCCTGGATCTGAATCTCAGTTTTTCCCATCACCAGCTGCATAATCTTAGCAAGAATTCTCATCCGTAACACCTACTGTGAAGGTCACAATAGCACCTACTGATCAGGTTGCTGAAAGGGAGTAACGAGTCGGTGGACAGAAAGCCTGAGCACACATAGTGTCTGGTCCAAAGCAAGCTCTTCTATCACGAGGCAAGACTCGCAGAACCATGCTGAATGGCAAGGGTCATAGTGGGGAGCCTCCTCTCCATCTTCATCTCAAAGCTCACTGCTCAGAATGACGTTCATCATGTTGTTAGAGGTGTATCAGTGTGTTCGTAAAAACCACCACGAGACAAATATATTTCTTCTCTAATTCATTAAGTAGTAAATTATATTCATTGATTATTTTTCATTTTAAACAACACTAAATTTTAAAAATAAGCCCTTGATCATGACTTCTTTGTTGGATACTTGGAATGAGGAAAAGAATGATAGAGCTGGATGTTTCAGGTGGATGGATGAGTGGTGGGAAGGAAGATGGGTTACTGAATGGATGGGGAATGGTGGCTGGTTGTAAAGGTGTCTAGGAAGAGGAGGACTGAAGAGGTGCCTTGATGTTGGGAAGGTGGATGGATGACAAGGAGGGAGATACGGAGTGTACGCTGGATGTGCGGGACAGACAGGGAAATGGACACAGGAATGGATGCTGGGTGGGAGGGAGAGCTGGATGGATAGGTGAGTGTTTCCTGAAAGGGCAGAGCTGGTACATAGGTGGATATGTGAAAGCTCAGTGGGTGGGATGAGCTAGTACATGAACACCTGAGAATGGATGCCGAACGGATGGAACAGGTGGCCGGATGGACACATAAATGTATGCCAGGTGGGGCAGGTAGATAGTGGATATATGAAATTAAGTTGTGTGGTTGGAACAGGGAACAGATACCTGGGTACATACAGGAATGTGTGCTGGATGGGGGAGCAGGCAGGTAGAGGAACCCATGAATACATCCTGGATAATCTGGACAGGTGGGTGGATGGAGGCGTGAGCGCGTGCTGGATGGGTAGGACAGGAGGGTACGTGGATTTAGAAATAAATGCTGAATTGTTGGGAGAGGCAGATAGATGGACGTGTGCTGGGTTGGCGGGAAAGATGCATATGTGGACAAGAAATGTGTGTCAAGTGGATGGAGCAGGTGGATAGACGGATATATGAATTGTGTTGGGGGAGTCGATGGGCAGATAAATGGAAAAGAGGGAGGGCTGTTGGATAGGTTATAGACTAATGCATGCAGATGGATAGCTTCATTAACTCAGTCAGTGTGTGCTCAGTGCCTGCTCTGTGTAACTGTGGGTCTAGGTCCCAAGCGTAGGGCAGGGAATGAAACAGTGTCCCCTGTCCTCATGGAGCTCACGTTCTAGGGAGAGGACACGGAAGGTAAACACGATAAATAGGTAAAATACATGATGTGTTAAATGTCCAAAAAGAAAACTGAAGGGAACAGGCAGCAGAGAGAATTGTGGGAGGTGCAGTTCCAGCTGGGTGCTCGGGAAGGCAGGCATGGAGTGGGGACATTTGAGTAAAGTCTAGAAAAGTGTGACAGACTCATATGTTTGCCTGCAGCGAACACATGTCTCAGAGCACAGAGCTCTGAGGCGGGAGTGTGCCTGGGTTCCGAGGAATAACCAGGACCAGTGTGCGGGGAGCGGAACCCCAAAGCGGGGGAGTAAGGCTTAAGGGCAGAGAGCAAACTGAAGCAGCAGATTGTGGAGGGCTTTGTGGAGCTTTTTAGCAGAAAACATGACATGCTCTGGCACATTTTAACGTGGTAATTCTGCATGCTGGGTGAAAAACAGACTTACGGGGCAGAGGCTGGACGAAAGCTGAGACAAGCCTAATAATAGCCCAGGTGAGTGATCAGGGTGGTCGTACGGCTGAGAGCAATGAAGGTGCTAAGAGCTGATCTTTTTAAAAAAATCTATTTTGAAGATAGAGTTGACGGTATTTGCGAGGCTCAGACATGGAGTGCGATACACACACACACACACACGAACCGGAATGGAATTTGAGACAATTTCAAGGCTTTTTGGTTTGACCTGCTGAAGTAAAGGAGCCGTGGAAGACCCCAGGAGGGGGCATTTGTGCAAGCTTCACTGGCTTGATTTCTGACACGTTAACCCATATTGATGAAGGATGTACAGCTAGATGGATAAATGAATAAACTGAGAAAGATGAACAGAAAGTGCTGGAAAATGGCCACTTTGAGGTCAGTACGGCCCCAGTTTATGAGGAGGAACACGAGGCACAGTCACCAGCCCCTCACCACACCTGCTCCCCGCCTCCTGCCCCCGCCCCACCCTGGGTCAAGCACAGGCTCTCTCCCCTGGACCCCGGCACTGGGACCTCCCTCCTCTCTGCCTCTGGGCTTCTCTCGTGCCCTCCCTCCACACTGGCGGCAGACTTTCCAGCTCTGATCACCTTTCCCTTCCATGTCCCCCACACCCCTCGTGTGGAATTCCAAGTCCTTGAGCGCGTGGCCTCAGTGTGCCTTTCCAGGTCTACCTTCTTCTGCGCCCCACCAATGATGGGGGCTTACTGCTCCCTGCGATGCCCCACCCTCGTCTGTTAGCTTATGTTTTTTTTCTCCATCGGGAACACCCGTCCCCTCAGCCATCCTTCAAGGCCCAGAGAAAAAGCTGCCTCCTCCGGGAAGTGGCCGTGCCTGAGCCCAGCCTCACCCCCAGCTGGGAGTGAAGCCTCCGAAACGTTTGCTGCTTATTCACCTTCCCCCGCATCCTCGGTCCCTCCGCCCAGTCATCCAGCATCCTCTGACCCCGACCTTGGTCGGCCTGCGTCGGGTCTGGGTGGGCAGCGGGCTGTTGTGGGCAGGGCAGGGGGCTCTCTGGTTGGGAGGGAGAGTCGGCCTGAGGGAGGCGGCAGGAGGGGACCCGGGTCTCACAGGAGTCTCAGGCTGAGGGAGCAGCGCAGTGACTCAGAACGGCGGGGGCGGAGCGTTTGGTGAGCCTAGGAAGATGGCCAGAAACGGGTCCCGCAGGGCCTTAAATGCCAGCATGAGGAGTCAGGACTTCTCCCGGCCAAGCATGGGGAGCCGCGGTCCTGTGAGCTGCTTGTGCCGCAGGCGTGAATGGGGAATTGTGTCTGCGCCTCCCCAGGCCGTCTGCGTGGTGCGGACTCAGCCAGCATCGGATGCCTGGCCTGTGGGGGCCGAGCGGGCGGGCAGGCAGACAGGGTGGGCAGGGACACAGGGCTCCCTTCATATGCCCTGAATGCCAGCCTCTGCCCTGCTCACGGGTGTGCTCACTTGAATGTCGTTTTGTTTTGATGTGTTTTGTGAACGGATGGGGGAACGGGCTCAGTGAAGCGAAGCGGCTCACTGCTCTTAAGGGACCATGCTGGGAACTGAGCCACGGCCTTCTGACCCCACGGCCGTCAGGTGCCCTTGGAAGTGCCCAGGACTGGCTGCAGACCATGTAGGGTGCAGCAGGCCAGGAGACGTGCAGCTGGATGGACAGATGGGACAAATTCCCAGGCGCAGGAGCCCGTGCCAGCCAGTCTGTCCTCCCTGCTGCCCAGGACGGAGACAGCTCACCCTGCACACCCCTCCCAGGGAAGCGCCAAGCTTTCCTGCCCTCGAACACCCTGCTCCCAGGAGGGACACAGGGCGCAACCCAGGCTGGAGGCACAGTGAGTCCCAGCCTGCCCCTCAGAAGCACCAACTCCCACCCCCTGGGCCCAGCATGAGTTCTGCACCACTCAGAAATCTGTGACCTACCTACAGCCCACGGCAGATGGGCCCGCCCTGTGCCAGCTGGCTGCCGCCACGAGAATCCACGCAGCCCCACCTGACCCACGGCCACAGGCCACTGGCTGAGCAAGGCAAGTGGGCACGGGGGAGGCAGAGCCCTGCCAGCTGCCCGGTGACTGGGCCCTCTGCTCCGCCGGAGCCCGGGGGAGCCAGAGCTGAGGTTGGCCTGGGGGCTTCACCCCCCAACTCCCGGGACCCCTTCCCTTTGCTGTCTCCACAGCCCACAGGCACACGCACTCACACACAGACAAATGCACATGCAGGCATTCACACCTACACATACAGTTACACACACATCTGTATGTGCACACACAGTGCACGCACATATTTAAATTTCATACATGCACACTCCCAGTTGTATGCAGGTGCACACACAATTACACATACATCCACCCTCACACACACTCACACACGGTTACAAACACATGCCTACACACCTCATGCGTGCACCTACACACGTGCGTGCTCACACCTTATGCACACACTCGTGCACTCTGCACGCTCACACATGTACCCCCACACACGCACACACACTCCACCCAGGCCCCGTGTGGTGGAGCCTGGGGCTGGGCGCACAGGCCTGAAGACGCTGGTGAGTGGCGGTGGGTGAGGGTGAGTCAGGAGGACGGGAAGCCAGGGGCCGGAGTGTGTGATGCCGGGCCAGGGGAGGGGGGGACTCAGTGCTTGAAGGTGCTCAGAGGCAGTGCTGTCCCAGCGGCCTACTCCCGGCCCAGCCCCTCCTCCCCCTCCAGCCCCTGTTTCTCCCCCACCCCGCTGGGCAGCTGCAGTCAGTGAGATGCAGTCAGTGAGATGCGCCTGGCCTTGGACAGTCAAATCTGGGCTCAGGAAAAGTGATGAGCCGGCAAGATGTGAGCCAGGCCCTTCCGGGTGATGGACAGGGAGTGGGGGGCGGTGTCCAAGTCCACCCCCTCTTCCTGCCGATGGGCCCCAGCAGCCCAGGGCTCTTTGGTCCTTACACATCCGCAGGGATCTCCCAACCCCAAGGGTGAGCCCATCACAGCTTCCCTCCTTGAATCTCAGTCCAACTCTCTCCACTCGGCCCTCGGGGGGATGGAGTCCTGTCTGCCTGGCACTCTGCTCTGCTCCCAGCTGGAACTCTCACAGCAGCGAGGGGCTTCTGGGAGGTGCACCCACTCAGGGCATGGGGCAGGGGTGTATGGGACCTGGCTCCCGGGATGGATGGTCTACCAACTGCGTGTGATGGAGCAGGCAGAGCATCGGTCTGCCATGGCCTCTCTCTGAGTACCTGTTTGGCACCAGGTGCCCTGAGAGGGGCTTGGACAAGAAGGCCTCCAGCAGTGACATCGCCCCTCCTATCAACAGGGGAAGGATTCCAAGGCCTCTTCCTCCTGGTGCTGGCTTTATACCGTAAGCTCAGGGACAGCTTGGCCCAGACCTAATTCCCATGTCCGCCGCCCAGAGGACAGGACACTGGGTCCCACGTCCCCATCCCATTGACTAAACTGGCTGTGCAGAGACCTTGACCCTGAGGACCCCAAATCCTGCCAAGCCACCCTGGAAGGTTCCCCAGCTCAGGACAGGGACGGACAGGCCCTCCCTGACAGCCTCAAGCTGGGTGACATCCCTCTTGCTGGGTCCCCCACCATCCTTCTATTTATTCCTCAGCCCCTCCCTCCTCGGCACCTGCTGCACCGGGATTTCTCTGAGAGGGAGGGGGCAGAGTGACTCTGCTCCTCCTGCCCCGCCCCCTGCTTCTCAAGCCCCGCCCCCGCCCCGCCCGCCCCGCCCGCCCCGCCCACTCACTTTGAGGGAGTAGGCCAGGGCGATGAAGCCAAGGCAGCAGAAGTTGAGGTAGACAAAGTTGAAGATGGACCAGAGGTAGTAGTCGTTCACCTCGGTGGTGTCGGGGTAGACCTCGATGACAGTCGTGGGGTTCGTCATGGTCTTCTTCTCTGCCAGGTGCTTGCAGGCCTGGGGAGCGCCGGCGGCCCGCACGCTGTCTGTCTTGCTGTTCTTGGACTCCATGGGGAAGAGAGTGGGCGCCATGGGGGGCGAGGCCGAGGGCTCGGGGGCCGGGGCCGCTGGAGCCTGCAGAGCGGGGGGCTTGGACACGCAGGCGAAGCAGCCCTTGGGCGAACCTGCCGGGGGCCTGGGGATCCAGAAGGCCCCGTCCAGGGGCACTCGGGCTTCCTGGGTGCCGTCCGTGGTGCTGGCTGGGGATCCCAGCGGGGCTGGGTACTGGCCGGGGCCCTGGGCCTGGAGGGAGAGGGTGAGGAAGAATGAGCTAGGTCCTGCGCCGCCTCCAGCGTCCAACCTGGCACCCTGTAGCATCTCCCTTGCGGCCCCATCGACAGCCCCAAAGGACATGGAAACCCCTGCCGAGGCAGCCAGCTGCCTGCCGCCACCTGCCCCCCCCCCCCCGCTCTAGCCACCAATGATGCCAAAGCCCTCGCAGCAGCCTTGGCAGGGACTTGGGGGCTTTTCGTCACTTTTCCATCTGTGCACAAACACTCACCCACTGACACGCAACAGCAACACCCCCACGTTCCCCACGGCACCCCGACTGGCGCGCTCGTGGAATAAAGGGAGCAACCGGCGCCCCAGACACCGGCACACACGGGGCACGCAGACCCCCAGTGACACGGCCCCGTCACTATTTGGCAGAAGGAGCAGAGCTCTCTGGAGCACCTGCACGCTGGCACCCGCCAACACATCCGCCGCAAACGCCAGCACCATCGCCCGGCTCTCCAGACCCCGGCACACGCTGTGCGCTCAGAGCTGCCGCCCGGTAAACAGCTCCGCACTGTGACACGCACACGGCAACACAGGCTCGGACGCGATCGCGGGAGAATGAACGCGGCGGCTGCTGGGGCTCCGAACTCGCGCGCCATCGCCCCTGCCCCCAACCCGAGCCCCAAGCGGTGCCCGGACCCCAGGCGCGCGCGACCGCAGCAAGCTACCCGCCTGGTGCCACAAACACGCACAATGACTCTCTGCGAAACAAGCACTTGTCCAAAGAGGCCCCGAGGCGCCCGCGCCTGGCGCCGCCCCGGGGGTCGGCCGCCGAGGCCCCGCGGCCCCCAGCCGGCCCGGGTCTGCCGCAGCCGCCCGGACGGCGCGCCCTCACCTACTGGAGACTCCTCGGCGGGCGGGCCCGACCCTGCGCCGCGGTCCGCGCGTCCTTCGGCCGTCCCGCGGGTGGCTGGCTGTCCCGCCGCTCCGCGTCCCGGCGGCCCGACCTCGGCGTGGGGAGCGCGCGGGGTGGCGGGCGGGGAGGGGCGCGGGGCTGGCGGCGCTCCCTCCGCAGCGCCAGGCCGGCCGCGCGGCTGCAGCCCAAGCCTGACTCACGGCGGCGGCGGCGGCGGCGGCGGGCGCAGCCACCTCCCCGCCTCCTCCCGCCGGCAGGGTGGGGGCCGCGGGCGCCGGCCGGAAGCGGCGACCCTCGGGGGGTGGGGTGCAGGGCCGGCCGGGCAGGGGTTCCCTTCCAGCGCCAGACCTCAGGGCTCGCGCCACCCGAGTCTCCCCGGACCCCACCCCACCCCAGTCCCTGCCCACTTCCTCTGGCTGAGCCCCCAGCCCCTGTCGGAGCCCGTTCCTTCGCTGAGCCCTCCCATCCGTCTCCCCGGGACTGAGAGCCCCTACCTCCTTCTGTGCTCCTCTCAGCTCCACCCTGGCTCCCAGATGGCGTCAGAGCCCCCTCCCCTCCAGTGCTGCCCC
This sequence comes from Camelus bactrianus, assembly GCF_048773025.1. Lineage (NCBI taxonomy): Eukaryota > Metazoa > Chordata > Mammalia > Artiodactyla > Camelidae > Camelus > Camelus bactrianus. Next base: position 1,318,989 of record NC_133548.1, read on the forward strand.
TTCCCCGCCTGTGGAATATCACATCCCCAAGGGATCCGTCCGCATCTAGGACCCTGCCCCTCCCCACCACATCCCAGGCCCGGCAGGTGGGTGGCCAAGCCGCACCAAGCCCTGCAGCCCCAGAGCCCAGGTGCCTCCAGCCTGTCCCCCTCACCCTAGCCGGCCCTCCTGCGGAGCCGAGCCCCTCCCTGCCCTCCTGGCCCTGCACTACCCGCGCCCCCCAACCAAGCCCCCTCCAGGGCCCTTGTCCTTCTTGAGTCTCTGGCCCCTCCCAGTCCCCAAGCCCCCAGTTACAGGGTGCACCTCACCAAGCCCCTTTCCTCCGAGGGCCCAGCTCTGCACCATCCTGTCCCTGACCGGAGCCTCAGACCCCAGGGCACCTCACAGCTTCAACATTCTGAGTAAGTCCAGGCCTTCATCGAGCCCTGGTGGCCCCCACTCGGCCCCGTCCTTCCAGAGCCCACCCCCCTTTGGCATTCCCGTCCCCTCCTTTTCCCAAATCTGAACCCCACACACCCAGCCCAGAGCCCCCGAGCCCCACCCTCCATAACCTGGCTCCCTCACCAAGTCCAGTCTTGGAGACCATGAACTCTCAGCTGTTGGAAGCCGCTGCCCCTGGGGCCAGGTGTCCCCTCCAAGCCCCTGTGACACCCGTCTCCTTGCAGCTCAGGCCACTTGCCTGCCCTGGCCTTTCTGCAAGCCTGGCCGCCCTACCCTGTGGGTGCCTCTGTCCCCAGGTCTCTTCCCCTCCCAGCCGGCGTCTTCCCCACCATGCCTTCACCGTCTCTCTGACACTTGCCCCCAGCTAGCTTCCCCTTCCTGCAGATGTCCCCATGATACCCTCCACCACGGAGAAACCCTAGCCCTCTCGGCCTCCTCCTCAGCCCCCACCTCACTGTGCAGCGGCCCCTTGCTAAGCTGGGTCCTCTTCACCAATCTGCCAGCCCCACAAGAGTCCAGACCCACCAGAGCCCCCCTCCCCCCAGCTGCCTCCTGTGTGGCAGCCTGGTTCCTCCCTCCCTCCCTTGAGCCCCGCGTCCTCCCCATAGGCTCTGCTCTGAGACCTGCCTCCCATGAAACCCCTTTCTGCTCTCTCTCAACCTGCCTCCCTTCTCTCCCTGACCCTCTCCTGCGAGCCTGGGCCCTTGTCCCGGACCCCCTCTCCTCGTTCATGCCTGCCTGTGCCAGGTCCTGTCCAGTCCCCTTCTCTCCCAAACCTCTGTGCGCTCTGAGCCTGAGCCCTTCTCGCCAGGCATTCTTGTACCTGGACAGGCCCCACCCCCTCACCAGGCCCTTCACCTTCCCAGCCCACCGCTCTCTCCTTCCCTTCTCGGACCCTGGCACGGCCTCATTCAGGGCTTGTCAGGAACCGGCAGCACCTGAGTTGGCTTTAAAGCTGTTGAGAAAACCCTCTTCCGGTGGGAGGGGTTCCCAAGCACAAGCCCCGCCCCCACCCTGACAACGCCCTCGGCGGGGCCCGGGCCCGGGCCCAGGCTCACAGGTGTGGGGCCGGGCGTGGGCGGGGACTGTGGGGAAGCGGGGCGCAGTTCTCCCTCACCCAACCCCCTCTGCCCCCTCCCCAGGAACCTGGCCTGGGGGCACCTGGACCCCATCCTTGGGCTGAGCCTGGCCTAAGCAGCCCTCTCAGAGGACACCTGGGCTCCTTGGAGTCTGAGCTGGTCTCCCCGGGGCCAGGCTCCCAGGCTGCTCCCAGGCCACGGGCTCTGTTGGGGGCTGCACTGCACCGACAGGCTGCAGGGGACCAGAGGGCTGGTCTGTGCCAAGCCCAGCTGGTCCCCAGGCCGCAGGAAGGTCCCTGGGCCCACAGGGACCTGCTCCCGGCTGCTGGGTGGGGTCGAGCTGCCTCTCTCTAGGGCCCCAGGAGCCCTCGGTTAGGAGGCGTATTAGCCACCTCTGGTCTCCACCCTAAGCTGGGGAGGAGCGGGGATTCAGGCCAGCTGCTCAGAGCTCAGCCCGAGACCAGGTGTCCTCACCCGGGCGCACGACTGGCGCAGAGCACCCCGAGCTGGCCGGAGGACAGTCAGCGCTGGAGCGGCTGGATGCCAGGCGCTGTGCGGGGCTCCTCATCCTGTCAGGCCCGCAGCGGGTAGTGCCCTGTTGTCACCCACCTTCCAAAGACAGGGGCTTCAGGCTCAGGTTGGGTCACAGGAGCTGGACCTGAGCCCAGAGTCTGACTCCAGGGCCTGAGGGATCCCCACCAGCTGGATAGAGCCCCCTGCGGGGCAGCCCAGGGCGGCACTGGCCCAGCAGAGGGTGGGAGCACCAGGGCCCTGCCGGCTACGCTAACCAGCACGGCATCCAGGGGTCTGGGGGCGTCCCACTGCGCTTGTCCCCGTGTTCTAGAAGAGGGAACCGCGTGTCCCGCAGGAGCCCCTACTGAGCCTCCACTGAGGGTCACGGTGTGCGGGCCGAGTGGAGCAGGGGGCCTGTGAGCTGGCGAGCCCTGGCTGGCTGTGGGCGGTGGGAGACTGAGGGGGACAGAGAGCGGAGGCAGAGCCCAGGACAGTCAGCGGGCAGGCCGGGAGAGGGAAGGGCTGCCTCCTTCCTGGCGGCTCTGTCCCACAGGCCCCTCAGTGCACCAGCCTTGATGACAGTCTCCCCAGAAGCTCTGCAGCCCTGCAGAGCTTTGCCTGCTCCCAGCTCGGATTTCAGGTGCAGAGAACACTGGGAACGTGCTATTGATCCTCCTTGCGATTCTGGGTAAACGCCTTTCAGAGTAAGTGTCCGCTAGGGCTCAGCTCTGGGGTGCAGTCCTCTGGACCCCCGAGGCCAGGCTGACGACAGCCTTAACCCTGCAGGGCGAGAAGGCACCAGGATGATGACCAAACGTGGCCCTGGCCGCGGCACTACACCTGCAGGGGGCGGGCTTCAAGCAGGACTCCAGAGCTACCCATCCCTGAAAATTTTACCCCTGCCCCATCAAGGGTTTGCAAACTCCTACTCACCCCTCAAACCCTCCTGGCTGTGCAGCTTCTGACCCCGCCCCCCCACTTCCCCTGAAGCCAAACAGGCCAGACCAGCCGGGAGGTGACTAGCCTGAGAGGATTCCTAACTCAGATCCCTGGACCCTGCGAGCCCTGAACCCCAGGCAGGCCTGCTCTAGCACTGACACAGCTTGCCGAGCCGTGGAGACACTGCCTCCAAGGGCTGACAGGGAGGCCCAGACCGGGGGCAAGCCACCCCGGGGCCGTCAACCCTTTCCTAGGCCCCGCTCAGGTGTGCCCCACCAGCTGGATGGAGCCCCGGGGGGATCAGGGAACACTGCAGACCCCGCTGCTCGTGGAACATTCTCCAAGAAAGCATGGAAGGCAGTCGCCTAGGCCTGAAAATCGTGCCTCAGTGCAGATACTCACTCGAGAAGCCCTGTGCCAGGCCCCACCCTGCAGCCTCCAGCCACGGTCACGTCCTGATGGCCGCTGGTCCAGGCCCCCGAAGGGGCCAGACCCCGCCAGTGGCCACAGGGCCGGGCAGAGTCAAAGCCCTGGGGGCCTGTGCGCGGAGCAGGGGGCCTGGCCGGTGAGCCTGGCTGGGGCTCTCCCAGGCGCGCCCCCTAGGCTGGCTGGGCCAGTCCTCTGAACCGGCAGCAGGGCACCAACCGCGACAACTCTGTCCCCACCTCCTGATTCAGAACCACCCTCCCCAAGGAGCACAAGACACGCCCACACACGGGAGGAGGCCAGTTTTATTTTTTCCATGCCAACTCTGGCTCCCGGCCATTCAAGAGGGGGCAGCCGCAGGGAAGGCTTTCCCAACCCTCTGCCCCTTCCCTCCTGTCCCACACCTTGGCCCGTGAGGCCCTGAATGCCTCCAGGATGGCCCCAGTGGCCTCACCACAGGCCTCACAAGACTGGCTTTTGTCCCCTGCCACCCCTGCCAGCTCTTCTGCGGGCCTCAGCCGGCCCCTTCCTCACCAGGTCCAGGACAAATGGACAGGTGGGGGCGGCGACGCCAAGTGCCAGGCCCCAAGCTGGACGGAGGAGGAGCTAAGTGCACAGCCCGGCTCAGGGCAGGGCTCTGCCCAGGGCACCGTCCAGGCAGCCAGGACCCCAAGGCGCAGGCTGGGGAGAGAACTCGGCGGGGCAGGCGTCCTCCGACACACAGCTGGCCACTGCCCGGGGGACGGGGTCTTCCGAGCTAGAGAAAGGAGTCTGTGCCCTGGAGCTGCCCAGAGTCTCTTCCCTGGGCCCGTCCTTCCGTCAGACAGACAGACAGACAAGCAGGCGGCGTTTCTGAACCAGGGAGGGGAAAACCACAGAACAGAACAGTGAGCCCGACAGGCCGGTGGCCTCCAGTGTGAGTGTGAGTGTGAGCTGAGTGTGGGGGGCGGGGTGGCCGGGAGGTGGGGGTGTGGCCTCCCCCCCCTGCATTCTCTCCTCCTCACTCTGCCAGCGGGGTGCCCAGCTAGAGCCTGGCGGCCTCAGCCAGGCCCACCCGGTTCTGGTCCCGGTCGAACACGGCGTAGTAGCGGCCGATGAAGACGTCGCCCAGGATCCAGAGGGGCCCGCCGGGCGGGGGAATGTCCATGCCCATGAAGCCGCTCAGACAGATGGTCTTCCCAGCCTGCGACACCTGGACGGCCATGCCGGTCACCACCCAGGCCGCCGGCCTCAGAGGTCCGGGCCGGTGCCCTGCCCGCCCTCTCCCACTCACCTTGAGTGTGTAGTCCTCCGAGGACAGCTTGTAGCCTCTCCCCCCCAGCTTCAGAGTGACCTCGGGCAGGCTGGACACCTTCTCGCAGGGGATCATGTACTGAAGGAGGAAGAGAACAGCATGGATGCGGGGCACAGCGGCCTGGGGCACCTGTCTGCCCCACCCGCCCCGCCAGCCCGCTCACCTCGCCCTGGATCAGCGGCACGGCCCCGATGGCCTTCTGCAGCTCGCGCACCTCTTCCACGGGGCCCACGATGAGGGAAGTGCCCGTGTCCACAATGGCCTCACAGCCCCCCTTACACAGAGTCAGGCTGGTGCCCACGTCCACCCTGCAGGGGAAGGGGTGTGAGTCCCCCAGCCTGGGCTCGGGGTGAGCCACCTCCCAGGGCCATCTGGAGCCCCCATCCTGCTCCCACTGCAGCAGGACTTGGCCATGAGCAGAGCTGCGTGGGATGGAAGGGGAAGGGCTCTAGAGGCAAGAACAGGTTAACAGCCACCCAAGTAGCCATGAGGAGGAGAGGACACTGGCCGGAGCCCAGGGGCCAAGAGCTTAGCAAGAGGCACCTAGGGCCAGTGGGACACAGGGGCCAGGGTCCATCCTGCCCAGCCCCCCTCCTCCCCCAAGGCCCTAAGGAGGGGGAGGCTGGGGGAGGGGCCCCCACAAGCCACACCCCCTGCAGGACCAGTGAGGGGTCCCTGCCAAGTACTCACTGCTCCATGTGGACCTGCCAGTAGGCCATGCGGGTGACATTGTGGTAGGTCAGTGGGCCTTTATAGTACTTGGAGTCAGTGCCCCCCAGCATCAGCTCGCCCCCGGGCTGTGCACTTGGGTCCCTGAGGGGAGAGGCAAGGGAGTCGGCTGCCCTGCCCACTCTGGGACCACAGGTCCAGCCTGAGGACTGGGTGGGACGGGAACAGGGCGGGGCCAAGTCAGAAGGGCTGAGGCAATCTCGGAAGGCCTCTCAGAGCGCAGGAGTAAAAAGACCCAGAAGGGACAGAAGAAGGGATGGCACCTCCTTGTCCCCTGAGGGAGAGGCTCTGATCTCACAGCCCCGCAAGATCCTGCTGGGGCTGTAAGGGCTCCTGCCCTGTCAGCTGAGAATGGCCAGGGTCGGGCCAGTGGGCAGGTCGGGAAGTGAAGGCTCAGAGCTCAGGAGGGGAGACCTCATCTGCCTGGAAGAAAATCTAAGGGCTTCCAGGAGGAGGTGTCGAGCAGCCCTGAGAGAAGCTGAGCCAGCTGTTCTTGCCCCAGGCCCTTTGCACTTGCTGCTCCAGGGAAGGCTCTCCACCCAGGCGCTGCATGATTCACTCCCCTTCTGGATCTCAGCTTCTCTACCCCCAGCCTGAGCTGCTGGATGACTCTCCTCGCCTCTACTGTTATTCACGCTTGCATTTTGAGCTAAGCACCGTCCCCCGGGCTGTCCATGGACCTCAGAAGCACCTAGCGAGCCTTATCCTCTGGCCACCACAATGGCCTCCACCTCCCATCACCTCCAAAACCCACATGTGCAAAGCACACCACACCTCCTGTCCCCCTCCTCACCCGACACTCAGCCCTGCCCTTGGGGGCCTCCATCTCCCGACCCCACCCCCACTTCCTGCCATCACCCGGGGAGTCCCAGTGCTTGGACACCTATCCCCCGTCCACCTCCTGAATCCTCTGCCCCTCACGGGGCAACGGCCCCACCTGTTCACCTCCACCCCAGCATCTACTGGGGGGCTCTGCCCTGAGCAACTGCTGCGTGTTGGCCACTGACCGAGCAAGGGGCAGGGGGCAGCATCCAGGCAGAGGGCTAGGCCGAGGGCGGGGGCTGAGCCAGAGGGGAGGGGACCCTGGGCTGGTCAGACCCCGAGCACCCAGTGGGCCCTGGAGGGGGTCGTGCAGGCACGGTGACTAGGAGCAGCAAGGGACAGCGGGCCACCCGGCTCACACCCTGCCCTGGCCCACCCTCCTGACACTGCATCACTCCTCCTGTCTGGGGCTTCCTTTCAGGACCCATGGCACTGTCCTGAGAAATGGCCGGAGGCTAGAGGAGTGAGACTCCTTTCCAAGGACCCCCCTCCCAGGCAGGAAGGGCACAAGGCATAGCTCCTGCAGGGCAGCAGCACCTGCGGGGTGGGGGCCCATGCAGCACCACCCCGTGCCCACCCCGCCTGAAGCCCACACCCCCCGGGTCACTTCCCATGGGAAAAGCCCAGCCCCTTTGCCCACAGACCTATCATAGATCAAGGCTTGTGGCCTTGTCCCCTCTCAGCTGGAAGAGACCCAGGGGCCAGGGCCACGTCTGCCCATCAACAGGCCTGGGAACATCTGGTGGACTGACTCGCGAGGGGCCCTGACAAGCCCCCTGGGCCAGCGGGACCCAAGTCCCCAGCACCTCCCACTGGGAGACCCCACTGAGACACAGCCTTCTGTAGGGGCTGTTTGTCCATCTGTAAAAGGGCGCCAACCCCTCCTGCAGTCAGAGGTGAGGAGCGGTGGCCCGATGGCCAGCAGGGAGCACCGGGAAGGTGGGACCCCCCCACCTGTTTAGGTAGAAGGAGAAGATGTTCTTGTCCACCAGCTTCTGCTGCATCAGGTTATCGAAGACGGGCAGCACGTTGTTCACGGAGATGCGGGGGTAGGCCATGCCCAGGATGCCGTCGAACTTGGCTGCGATGAAGGTGATGCCTGGCTGCTTGGTGGCCTCCCCGAATGTCTGCCTCTCCACCTTGACGCCACCCAGGGTCGCCACCGCCGAATTACAGGGCACCTGAGGGCCACGGGGGGTCAGCGGGCCACGTGGACCGCCAAGCCCGACGCTGGGCCCCAGGCGGGCCACCACCTCCCACCCCTGCACAGGCAGCTAGGGCTACAAAACCCACTCCGCTGTGGCCCAGCACCTGACACATGGGGACTCAAGATGGGCAGGGGGCCCAGAAGAAAGAGCTGGGGACCCTAGCCAGACAGTGCCGGGGATGTGGGGGATGGCAGTGTGGGGCCCACACTCCGCCAGGACTGTTTCAACCACAGAGATGCCACAGGCACGGAGGGGGGGCTCCTTGCTGGGCTCGGGCCCTCCGCACCCTGGCCTGCTCCCGCCCTTCGGCCCAACCTGGGAGACAGGGAACCCTGTGACCCGACCCTGCTCAGCAGACCCCAGGCCATGCTCCCCTCACCCCGCAGCGAGGAGCACAGGCCGCAAAGATAATGAAGCGGAGCAGGATGTGGGGAGGGACGGCCGTTTGGGGCTGACGCTGGGAGGAGGGGGGACGCTGGGGACATCCTGTCTCAGCCCAGAGAGAAACTGGCCGAGAGCCCCGCAGATAAACCTGGACAAGCAGGTATGGAGGAGAAGGCTGACGGCCCGCAGGGAGCCTCAGAGCCCCTGACCCGCCAAGATTGTCAGGAACGGGCCGCTGGAGGAAGGGCCCTCCCTCCCGGACCCCCAGGCCTGCAACCTCCCTGCCCCACCTGGGGAGGGGGGCACTGTTTTCTGCTTTGCCTCCCACCCCCACCCCCCAACTTGCAGTTTGGGCCCGTGCTGTGGCTTGGCACCTGCAGCTCCACCCAAGAGCCTGTGCAGAGGTGTGAGGAGGACCCGCTCGCCCCTCCTCAGGGGAGGAGGCCGCGTCCTGCAGGCTCAGCCCCGCAGCCCTCCCCAGTGTCCTCTGAAGGCGCTCCCTGCCAGCGGCTCCAGTCCTTCCCAAACGTCCCCCGCAGCCGGACCCTGAACACGCCAGACCCCGAGCCCCAAACTGGCACCTTAAACCCAACACACTGGAGTGGAACCTGACCTTCCCCCACTCCTCTGCTCAGTCGCTCACCAGGTCCTGGTCCCAGACCACCCCCAGTGCCCCACCTGTGCCTGAGTCACTACGCCCCGTGTCCCCCCGCCCCCTTTCCCCGACGGGACCCCGTCCGCCCCGTCCTGTCCTGTCCCCTCCCCTCCTCGCACTGCCAAGCACGTCAAGCTCCCTCCCACCTCCAGGCCCAGAGCACCCCCCCACCCCCGGAGCAGGCACAGCCCCACCCCCACAGGCCCCTCACCGACACGGTGTCCTGGCTCAGGTACCCGGAGAGGCTGCCGGAGCCGTAGTGGATGTCGAACGTGGTGCCATTCTTCACGTACGTGCTGGACTTGCCACTGTTGTATTTGTGGTGGATCCCTGCGCCCGCCAGGGAGCCCATCAGCCTGCTACCCACCAGCCCCGACCTCCACTGGGAGGCCTGGACCGCCTTGTGCGGGCCCCCAGCTGCCTGCCATGGAGCCTCTCCCCAAGCCGCCCTCCCAGGGCAGGATGAGCCAGTGGCCCCCACCCTCGGCCTCAGCCCAGTGGGCGGCGCAGCCCACAGCTTACACCATCCTTGGCCAGCCCGGTCCCAGCCCAGATGGGAGCAAGGCTGCGGGAACAGGTTCATCCAGAGGTGGGGAGCCCTGGGCAGGACAGGGCAGAGGGGCCACCTGTCTGGTGCAGCCGAGACAGGAATAGCATCCTGCCCAGAGGTGCTGGTGCAGGACCAATGAAGGTCCGGGGCTGCCCTCTGCCCTGGCACCCCAGCAGCCTGGCCCACAGCGGCACCCCAGGACTGGCAGAGACGGGTGAGGCCGGGCAGTGGGCCCAGAGCCCATCCTCCGAGTCTATAGCCGATAGGGGCTGGGCTGGGCCCGGCCCTTGGTCTCCCCGCGTCTCGATGGGAGAGGTGTCGGGCAGGACTTACAGCAGGCGAGGTCTAGCAGTTTGCAGTGGATGGAGGGGACCCACAGGTTGGAGGAGCCAGTGTCAAAGACCACGGTGAAGCACTGCGGGGGCGTCCCGATGCCAATCTCCCCATAGTACTGGGCCTGGGGGCAGGCGGGGCCTGTCAGGGCTGCGGCTGGGGCGCCCCACCTCCCCATGGGGCTGAGAGAAGGCCCACGCCAGAGGAGGGGCCCAGGGTCAGACCTACTGCCTTGGCTGTCCACCCCCACCTACCCCTCCCAAGCCCTTGGTCCTGGTGCCCGTGGACACTTTGGCTTCCAGGGTCTCTGCCTGACCAGAGTGAGGCTGGGGAAAGAACCATCTCATTTGAAAGATAAAACCAGTGGCCGAGACAGCGTCCAACTGCCTGTCTGTCCAAGTGCCTGCCTGGAAGATCGGCCTGTGCTCAGGGGTCCAGGGCCTTGGAGGGGGAGACCTCCTCCCCAGCACGGGGGCCGAGTCGGGGCCTGACTCTGGGGCCTCAGATCCCACAGGCCCCTGCCCCACAGGGCCAAGCCTGGAGGACCCCCAGGCAGAGAAGCCCGGGTGGCCAAGGGGAGAAGGTCCAGGCTGGAGACTGAGTCTCCCACCACTGGCCACGCTGCCTTCCCTGCGCGGGACTGAACCTCAGTTTTCCCATCCATGGGGGAACAGAGGCAGCCTGGGGGAAGCCCGGGTACTGACCCAGGGCGCAGGTGAGCAGGCAGGGGGCACGCGCCCTCTGAGCCTCCAAGGGAAACGCTGTCTCTGGTCCTCTCATAGATCAGAATACAGGTGGGCGTTCATTTTGGCCCTGCCTGCCTGGGCACTCCCACCGCGGGGAGGGAGGTGGGGCCTTCAGCGAGGCCAGGGTTCCAGCTCCAGTCCCTCCAGGCGTCTCACTCCGGCCACTTGGCTCCAGGGAGCACCCGTGGCCGCTGACTCATGACCCAACAGAAGTGTCCAGATTCGGGAAGGGGGGGAGGGGATGACTCAGCAAAACTCCATGCCTGCGGGGGGATCGGAGCCTGGTCGGTCAGGCCCCAGGTAGACGGCCCCCCTCCTCCAGCCTGATCGCATGCCTGTGAGGCCACAGCTTCCTGGCACGGCTGGGGCTCCAGCCAGGCAGGACAGAGGGCACGGCCACCGGTCCCAAACTTAGGCGGACCACAGGCTGGATGGCAGCTGACTCCCCAAGACTCGGGGGGCGGGGAACACAATGAGGATGTCACCGGGCAGCCCCAGAGGTACCAGGCTGGGGCCCAGAGCCTGTCACCAGAGCTGGGGCCAGGACGACCTGCCCCAGCTGCTGTGTGGCCTCCGGACTGCGCCACCGTGTCCCCTCCACAAGCAGTGGGCGTGGTGAGAGGAGGAGGGCGGGGCAGGGAGCGGGTCCTGGGAGGCCCCGGGCCTTTGAGCCAGACGGGCAAGAACCCAGAAGCTCCGGAGCTGTCGGCTCCCCCTAGGCAGGCAGGCCGGCCCAGGTGACCGAAGCTCAAAGCCCCCTAGACCCCCGCCCCACAGCTCCTCCGGCCGGCCTGGGCCTGACTTTGGGCTCCTCCCCACCCCGCCCAGCTCCCTCATCTGTAGAGGGTGAAGCTGTCTCCCACCCCCCAGAGCCTGGCCATCAGGATGAAGACGCCCACCCAGCTATGAGCTGACAGCTGGTGGCCCGTGGGGGAGATGTCACGGGGGTACCAAAGCCACCCCAACCAACCCTCGGAGTCCCCAAAGGACTAGGACCAAGAGCAGGGGAGCCCAGAGCTGGGCAGGACACAGAGGGTCAGAGCCCTCAATCTCTAGGGGGCGGGAATCCGACAGGAAGGGGCGTGGCTGAGTGGAAGCCCCTCCCCTACAGCGCACAAGTGAGGCACCCCAAACCACCAGTGGCTGCGAACAAGTGTTTTCCCAAAATCCACGCTGGCTCACGCAGAAGTTTCTGTGAGAGCAGCTCCTGTCTGTAGCAGTTTCTGCAGCAAGCCTGGCCCCCAGCCCCAAGCTGACCGCCCCCCGCCCAACTCACATCCATATAGTTCTTGAGAAGCTCGGGAATGGGCCCCTGGGTCATAGCAGGCGGCCCCTGGGTGTACTTGGAAATGGGGCCCTTGGCGATCAGGTCTTCCACGGGGCCTCCCATCTCCGACAAGGTCCGGCGGATGGATGTGAATTTGTGCAGCGGGATTCTGTCAAGGGAGGGGTCGGGGCACGTTAGGGCTGGGTGGCCTCCACGCGGGGGCTGCTGCATCCCCCATCAAAATGGAGGCCTAGCACGCCTGCTCCTCCCCCTTTGCAGTCACCAGCGGGTCCAACGTCTCCAACACCACACTCTCGCCGGTCTCCTCTCCCCACTCTGGTCTCTTTCAGGACAGTGACCAGTGGGGCTGCTGGGGAGTCGGTGGTCACCTGTCACACCTGCTCAAAGCCCTCCGAGGAGTCCTATTCCCCTGACTCTCTGGCTGAATCTGCCACTCTCCACCCAGATCCCACCCTGAGATGGTCTCCATTTCCCGGTCTGGCCTCCCACGTGGCCGTCTCCTAGCTATCAGATGGGACGTCCACTCCAGCCCCTCTGACAGGCTGTCCCTGACCAGTTCCCCTCACATGACCCTGCTTCCTTCCAGTCCTCGCCCCAGGCCACCCTGCACCCAGTCATGGTCTCCTCACGACACAGGCCCCTGGAGGGCAAGGGCCCTGGGGGTCTGTGCTTCCAGCCTGCCTTCCAGAACACATGCCGGCCTGGGTGGTCTTGGCCTTGGCGGTCTGCTCAGCAGCAAGAAGCCCAGGGTCCTGCACTTAGGGGGCAGAGTGAGAGGTCCTTCTCGGCCCCCCTCCCAGGTGTCTGAACTTGCTCCAGGAGGCAGGAGAGGAGAACCACCTGGGCAAACAGAGCCACTGGACGAAACACCGTCCCAGCCCTGGGGACTGGGGAGTTCAAGGTCAAGCTGGCTCTTTCTGGCATGCCAAGGGTGTGCTCCAGGAAGATGAGACTCCTGCCTAAGAGCTGATAGGCTGGAAGAGCTGAGGTTCTTGCCTGGGGGAGGAGAGGCACGCCCTCCATGAACCAAGGGAACAGTAGCCTTCAGTCCCACAGGACTGGGAGGAGCCGTGAGGGGCTTGGGGTCAGCTGTCCCACCCCCAGAAGGCCCAGGAGCCCTTCCCCACTGCCACCCATCCCTGAGAGAAGGCCCATGGGTGGGGCCAGGACAGGCTCAGGCCTGCAGCTACTCCCCAACACCTGCCGCAGCCCACAGAGGAGCCCACACAGCCAGCCCTTTGGCAAGGCTCGGGTCCCACTCGGCCCCCAGCCAGCTCCTGCAGCCCCAAGACCTCACCCACCTGCTCACAGGCAAAGGCCCTCAGCAGAGGTGGCAGAATGCCTGCCCAGGCCTGGCACAAAGGCCCCCGTGCAAGGTTGGGGGCAGGAGCAGAAGGGGTGGGCTCACGCATCTCATCCCTCCCCTGCTGGGCTAGCAGGCTGCCTTGTGAGGCTGGAAGGGTGGGGGGACCCTCAGCCTAGCTGGCACAGCAGAGCACAGCCCTGGTCCAGGCCTGATGGTCAGTGGCCTCACCTGACACAGTGGCCCCCATCCCAGGCCTGAGGAGGGCATGGTCCTCACTGGGGCAGCTGCTGCTGGTGAGACAGAGCCCCAGCCCCAGAGTGGGGGAAGGTGCCCACTGCCTGGTGCCAGCGGGGCCCCTCCCCCAGACCCCTCAGGCTAACTCCCTCTGGTCTCTGGGACATGTGGGCCTCCTGGTGTCCAGAGGGTCTCCCAGCTTGGCCCAGGGCCCGTGTAAAGATCCCACGGGACAAATCAGGTGATGCCACTCCCAGTTCACCGCTGGCAAAGGGAGCCCTAGAAGGAAAACTGACTTGCCCAGCTCAGGGAGCTCTGAGGCCTACACCTGGGCCTCCCGACTTCCACCCACCTGCGGGCACCGTGTGCAGGCCCCCGCCCTGTCTGTCCTGGGGAGGCTGGGTCAGCCCTGAATCACAGCCACCCTCCCTCGTGCATCCTTCTGTCCCCCAGGCTCCCACAGCGGTAGAGAGAACGGGTCTCTGGGCTGGCAGGGGCCCTGAGCGAGCCCCATACCTGCAGAGTTCCCCAGCCCCGCCCGAGGGTGGGCCCTGCAGGACACCGCGGGGGCGGCACAGCGGCATCCCATGCAGGGCGCACGGGGGTGCACGGGGGTGCACGGGAGTCGGCGGGGCGCGGGAGGGACGGGGCTCACCTGACCAGCGCGGCGGCGGGCGCGGCCAGCAGGCCGAGGACGAGCAGCAGCAGGCCGGAGGGCTGCATGGCGGCGGCGGTCGGGTCGAAGCTGAGGGCCCAGGAGGTCGGGCGCTTATAGCCGGGATGACGGCGCAGTCGAGCTGAGTCAGCTGACCCACTTGTTTGCGCCCGGGCTGGTCACGTGGGCGCGGCCGGCGGCGCGGGGGCGGGGCCGGGGCGGGGCCGGGGCGGGGCGACCCCGGGCCGGGAGCGGACGCGCCCACTCGGGCCCGCGCACGGCGCTCGGGGGCGCGCCCGTCCCCGCACCTGACACCGGGAACCACGGAGACGGGGGCGCCGGGCTGTTTGTGAAGGCGGGCCCGGGCAGCTTCCGGGTCTGAGCCGAAGGGGAGCGGGCCTGGAGACCCCCGGTCGCCTCAGCCGGGCGAGGCCGCCGGAGCCGTGGCTCCTTCCCAGACCCAGGCGCGCGGGTCCCCGGGGTCCCCTGCTCCACCCTGTCCCTGCGCCCCGCCTGGGCACCCCCTCCCTCCCACTCTTTCATGGCCCAGGGAGTCTCCCAGGAACCCTCTCTGGTGGCTCCAGCCACCTTCATCCTCCCTCTCCAAGTGTCCGCAACCCTCCCATCCCCGGCACCCCGCCCCACAGCAGCACCTGGCCTGGCCCTGCCCGGGGTCACCCTGAGTTCTCCTTCCTCTGTCCCTTCGTACCCCAACAGGCGCCAGGTCTCAAAGGATGCTCTGCAAGGGGAAAAGGAAGTATGTCTCAGCTCTGGCCTCTCCTGCTAGGTTTTTACCAGCATCAGAGGGGTAGGAGAGGGGGTCCCTTGCTCCAGCCAGTGCTTGGCACTGCAGAGGCCACAGTGAGCCCTCCGCACCCATCCTTCCTGCCAGGATCCCTGGCTGCTCAGGGAGAGGGCCAGATCCATCCCTCTGCCCTCATCCTAGCCAGAGCGGGGCCAGGTGTTAATAGAGGAGAGGAATTTGGACAGGTCATTTCAGAGAAGGTGGAGGAGGAAGCTAAGAGGAAAATGTGCCAAGAAGTGACCACTGTTGCGGGACAGGTCTCTCTGAGGTGACATTTGAGCAGGATGTGAACAGAGGAAACTTCACAAGGGCAAGGGGGCCAAGGTGAGGTTCTGTGGCTCACAGCAGGCAGAGTTGGAATTCCCATCTTTTCTGTAACCACCAAATAAACCAGGGCCCTGACCCTGGCTACCATGCTGTCATTCTGATGGCCACTGCCTTGCCCTGCCTCCATGCCCAGCCAGTCCACAAACATTTACTGGGCTCCCTGATGTGATCTGAAATATGAGGATTAAAGCCAGTAGTAAAGCAGATAAAAATCCTTGCCCTCAGAGTCTGACCGCAGCTCCTCGGGCCCAAGGGTGTCCTGGGTGCAGGCCCAGAATCAGGACCTTTGCAGTGGACGTTATCGCCTCCCTCCCAGCAGGCTGGTATCTCGGAGAAGTCAACCAGGCCCCAGGTGGGTTGGACTGTGGCACGTGGTGGCAGGTGGTCCCAGCTGGTGTCCCATGGTCACCACACTCGGTCTGGGTGCCCAGGGGGACATGGCAGTGTGTATCCATGGTGCTCAGAGGCAGACTTGCAAGGAAACACATGCTCAGGGTGTGCCAGCTGCTTCCTCCCAGAAGCATTTACCAGGCCGGTGAGGCCACTGGAGGGTACAGGCAAGAGGAAGTGTGGATGGTCAGAGGGGCCGGAAAGTTGACCCAAGTTTGACGGTTGTGTCTGGCCCAATCTGGTGGGGTGTGTGCAGAGCTGGTCCCAGCCAGCCTGACAGACTTGGCTTTCCCCTGAGGGCGGCAGAGAAGGGACCCTCTGGTGGTCTGAAGGGTGGAGAGGCCCCCATCCCCCTGCAGAGGCTGCCTGTCTGTTCACTGCAGAGAAGAGACACTCTGCTGTCCCCAGCACCCAGAGCGTGCCTGGCACTCAGTGGGTGCTCCACAGTCCTGTGGGACGGATGGACCCTCGGGGTCCCTGAGGGACTGACCCGCGAGGGCTCCCATGTAGGTCAAAGGGAGTGGCTCTCATCCCTGCTCATCCCCCGACTCACTTGGGGAGACCCTTCCCACATGGACCTCAGTGCTCCCTCCTGGAGTGTTGAAGGTTGAGTGGGACAGTTGCTAGAGCCCGGCCCCCGGCCCCTGCCCCGAAGGAGGTGCTGGCCCCGAGTGTGCGCACAGCCCATGGCTCCCTTCTCTGCCCCTTCCCCCTCCAGTTCTCCGAGATGCCCAGTTTCCCCGTCTTTCCAAAGGCCAGCAGAGGCCTGGGGTGGAAGGGAAGGGAGGAGAGCTACCCCTTGGTCTCCGAGGTTGGCTGCCAGGAGAGGAGCTCAGGGTCCCTCCCTGGTAGGCAGTGCGTGGGCCGGGACTCAGAGGCTGGCACCAGGCTGGGCCGGGCCCCCACCAGTAGCATGCAGAACCCTGGCTGGTGGGAACGGGGCTCCCAGGTCTGTGCGGCAGGTGAGGGGGTGCTGGAGGCCTAAGCCCAGCGAGGAGCGGAGCGTGGCTACTGAGTTTCTGGCTCCTTGTGGGTGGGGGCCAGGCTTTAGAGACGGTCCAGCCCAACCCTTGACGCTCAAGGAGGGAGAGCCCAGGCACAGACAGCGAGGGTCTGCCCGGGGAAGTCGGGGGATGAGCAGGGATGAGAGCCACTCCCTTGACCTACACGGGGCCCCTCGCGGGTCAGTGCCTCTGGGACCCTGAGTGTCCGTCCGTCCCACCTGACTGGAGCACCCACTGTGTGCCAGGTGTGCTCTGGGTGCTGGGGAAATCTCGAGAACAGAGGATAATCCCTGCCTTGGTGGGGCTTATGCTCCAGACAGGCGAGACAGACGCAAAATGAAACAGGTCACTTACACGGGCCTTTGGAAGGAGGTCGTGATCAGGGAAGTTGGGGCAGGAGGGACAGCAAGTGACAGGAAGGGGGTGTTGCAATCGAAGCCTCATGTGAGCAGATTTAATCAACTGAGCAGAGCACAGGCAGGGGGGCAAGAGGGACAAGGTCAGGGGTCAGGAGCTGTCCTGCCAGGTCACCTGGGTGTCCATCCATGGAGAGGACCTGGGTGGGATGAGCTGGAAGGCTCTGAACAGCATCACTCTGGCTGCCCTGCAGAGACGGGAGTGGGAGCCCTGGAGGCAGGAGACCCTCTGGGAGGCTGGGGTGACCATCCGGATGGGAGGCGGCCTGGACTGGGGCGGTGGCCAGGGATGCTCTGAGAAGCAGCGGGTTCTGGAAGCACTTTTGAGGCAGGGCCAGCAGCGTTGCCTGATGGACTGGACAAACGGGGTGAACAGAGGGACTGATACCGACTCCAGGCCTGTCCAGGGTAGCTGGAAGGACAGTGTGCGATTGGCTGGGATGAGCATGGATGCAGGAGGCAGGGCTGGGGAGGGGGACCGGGAGCTCTGCTGTGGGTGTTTGTCTGGCTGGGGCGATGTCCAGGGGACATGTTGTGGCCCAGCTGAGTGGCAGCGGCTACTGGGGCTGGGGTTTGAGTGGGGAGACACCAGCTGAGCAGAAACCTGAGAGTCGTCCGCATGCAGTGGTTTCTAAGCTAAGTGCAGACAGACGAGCGGGCCCCGGAGGCCTCCTGACTTTAAGAGGTTAGAGATTCAAGGGGGACCCAGCGGAGGAGAGCACAGGGGCAGGGGGTCAGGAACAGTGCCTGGACGCCAAGCAAAGAGGAAAGTTGCAGGAGAGGGCGGCCTGCCGATGCACTGGGTGGAGGATGGGGCTCAGCGCTGACCACTGGGCTTGGCCTAGAGGGGAGGAGCTTCAGGGAAGTGGTGGCAGTGAGGCTTAAGAGAGAAGGGCTCTTGTAAAAATCCAGTCATCAGGACAGGGTGGTATTGATGCAAAGGCAGGCAAATAGACGGTGCGGGGTGGTGAGCAGAGGGAGACCCTCCTACTGAGGTCCAGGGGCGGAGGGTCTCTTCTCAATGGATGGTGCGGGGTTGGGTGGGGGACCTTGACCCCTCCCTCACGCCACACACCACTACCAGTTCCAGGTGAGTCAGGGAGGTGGTAAATTCCTTAGGTGACTTAGGTCCGTGGTGACATCTTTAGGGGGAAAAAGGCGAAGGAGGTGATCTTCATGATCCTGGAACCAACAGAGGTTTATGGTTTACACAGGAAATGCACAAAGCCCGCCAACTCTATGAAGAAGAAAGACAGTGTCATGAGAATGAGAGGCCACAGGCTGAGAGGCTCAGGTCTGGCCTCCAAACTCTGTGAAGAACTCTTAGCACGACCGCACGCAAGTGAGTGGGAACGGAGGCCTGACCGGAGGAGAGACCCAGGGGCAGAGGAGCCTGGGAGACACCGGTGCCATCAGGAAAGGCTTGTTAAAATGCGCTTCTAACACGCGGAGAGGGGCCGCCACACCCGGCGGCGCGGCCCGGACGCGGGCGCCCGGCACGCAGCGCTGGCTGGCGGAGCTGGAGCCGCGGGCACTGTCCCCGTCGCCGGCGGGCGCGGGCACCGGCGCGGCCGCTGTGGGAGGCAGTTTGGCGGTTTCTCACAAAACTGAATGGCACCTCGCCGTGAGATCGGGCAGCCGTGCTCCTTGGAATTTACACAGAGGAGCTGAAAACTTACAGCCGCAGGAAAACCTGCGCGCAGATGTTTATAGCAGCTTTATTCAGAATTGCCAAATCTGGAAGCAACCAAGATGGCCTTCAGTAGGTGAGCAGAAAAGTAAACTGTGGTGCATCCAGACAATGGAATATTAGTCAGCACTAAAGAGGAACGAGCTAGCGTGCCGTGAAAAGGCATGGAGAAGATGTAAATGCACGTGACTTGGGGAAGAAGCAGGTCTGAAAGGCTACCTGTTGTATGATTCCGACCGTATGACGTTCTGAGACAGGCAAAATCATGCAGACAGTGAAAGGATTGGTGGTTTGAGGGTTGGGGGAGGGGAGAGGGATCAGTGGGCAGATGGGGTGCAGCCATTTTCACGGCAGGTGAAGGACTCTGTATGACATTTTAAGGATAGACATGGGACATTACAGGTTTCTCAAAACCCATAGAACATGCAGCACGGGAGCGAAACTCAATGTCAGCTGTGGACTCTGGCTAATGGCAGCGCTTTGGCAAACGCACCACGAAGGCAAGATGTTGATAACAGAGGACACCGTGTGTGCGCATGCGTCTGCATTTGGGGGGCAGGGGCGGGTTTGTGGGAACTCTGAACTATCTGCCAATTTTCCTGTGTATGTAAAACTGTTCTAAGTAATACGGCGTTAATAGAAAGCGTAGCATCAACCTCCTTCGAGGGAAAATGATAAATAAATAAATACACCACGTTAAGAGAGCAAAAAGGCAAGCCGCAGAGAGGGACTAGTCTCCCTCACACGTAGTGTCTGAAATATGAAAAGCAATAGACCAGTGAAAAGATAACCTGACAGAAGAAAAGGAAAGCAGGCAAATGACTGGGCAGACCCTTCACACACACGCAAAGGACACCCAGGTGCCCGGTGAACAGGAACAGTGGTTCCCATCCTTCCTCGCCAGGAAAGTGCCCATCACACCAGCCCAGGATCCTGCACGCCCTGCAGGACGGCTCCCCGGTAAGCACCAGATGAGCCAAGGGTGGTCGGGGCGGGGGGCAGGTGCACCTGCCAGCTGGTGGGCAGGCGTGGGGACCGGCCCTTGGAGAGCCGTGTGGCCTGTCCACTGAAGCTGGTCCCCGGCTGTCCTTGGCCAGTGGTGTACAGCCGATGGACGTGTCCCTGGTCATGGAAGCAGGCAGAGAATGGACCAGGATAACCCCACAAGGAAAGTCCCGCAGCCCCTAGACGTTCTGTCCCCGAGACTGGAGCGAGGTGAGTGCCTCGTGGCACTGTCACAGGACTGGGGGCCCCACAGCCTGCAGGGGGAACAAGCAGCCACACGGGACGCGGTGGCCCCTGTCCTGCTCTCCTCACTGCCCTCCCCTCAGTCAGAGGGCGGGGGCGGGTGCGAGCTGACTGGCGGTGTCTCTCTCTGCCCTGGTCTCCCTGCCCCAGGCCTGGGTCCACCCCGTCCTGGGCCCCCAGCCCCGCCTGAAGCTCTGCGCCTGCGGCTTCCAGGCACCTGGAGGGAGTGAGGCTCTGGTGCATCCTGCGGCTGAGGGGCCAGACCCAATGGCAGAGCGGGCGGATGCCCTCTGGGTGGGAGGCGGGAAGTGGTTTGTCCCCAGGTCCTCCCTGTGGTGGGTGGGGGTGCAGCTGAGCTGCTGAGTCATGGGGCTCCATCCTCACTGCCCTGCCCGCCCCTGGGGCCTGAGTCACACTGTCAGTCCCTCAGGCCCTCAGGAGGAGGGAGGGGTGCAGCCCCTGGGTCCAGCGACAGGCTTGGGCTGCTAGTTTTGCAAGGACCACGTGAGGGAATGAGCTCCAGGTCAGCTGGTGGGGAAGAGGAGGATGTGAGTGGTTGGCGCAGTTAGGTCAAGGGGAGGGGTGCCCAGGTATAGCTGGGGCTGGGGAGGGGGCCTGGGCACAGGTGAAGGATGGGGGAGGGGGCCTGGGCACAGGTGAAGGATGGGGGAGGGGGCCTAGGCACAGGTGAAGGATGGGGGAGGGGGCCTGCGCACAGGTGAAGGATGGGGATGGTGCCTCCGTGGTGCAGGTACTTAGATTTACCCCTGGTCCAGGGCATGGGGTCCTGGGTAGGCTTGGCTAATGTGCCCTCCTCCACCCTGACCCCCCAACAGGGTCACTCAAGGCCTCCCGCCCTGGCCGCTGCCCCCACACCTCAGGCCAGCTCCGCACGACGGGGAGAGAGTGCTTCCAGGGCCCACCGTGGCTGGCAGCCCCCCGTGAGCCCTGCCCCATGAGCCCCTGCTCCTGCCCGGCACCCCCACTGTGCATGTCCCCCAGTTCTGAGCCTAGTGTGGGACCCAGGTCCGTACCAGCAAGGAGCTGTGGGCAGGGCCTGGCTGCTCGGGTGGGCATCTCTGGGACATCTGGATGGGCCCAGGGGCTACAGAGGAGAGCAGCATTCTTACGACTTTTCAGTTATACCCCCTCCCCTACCCGCTGGTTGATCGTGCTGAGCTTTGTGGAATCCCAGGTTCTGAGATGGAGATAAGACCCGAGGCTTTGAGAACACAGAGTTCTCTCAGTGCTTCAGTCTAGGCAATGATGGACAGGAGACCAGGGTCCCAGTGGCTCACAAGCCCTCTGGATCAGGCATTCTACCCCAGGGGGTGAGCCCTGAGCCACGGCCTTCCTCCATCATGGTTTCTCTGGGTACAGGGGACTGGGAGTCCACTTGAGGGACTCCAGGAGCCCAGTTGGGGACCTGCCTCAAGGGAGTGCAGATGCTGCTCTGCCTGGCACCTGGAGTGACTGCATGTTGACTCACCATCCCCTGCTTTTGGTCAGGGACCCCTCCCTTATTCGGGAACAAAACTCGCCACACTGCTGGGTGCCAGCTAGGGCTCTGCATGCTGGGGATAGATAAGACAGACACAGATCTGCCTTTTTGGGGCCACTAGACCCAAACCAAGTCCTTAACCAGGACATCAGCTGGTCACAGGCTGTAGCGTGTGCTGAAAGGACAGCTGGGACAGGGTGAGGACAAGCAAGCCCCCTTCTGAACGGCGAGCAAGATCTGGCCCAGGGGCCAGGGGCCGGGGGAAGGTAGTGAGGGCCTTTTGGGCTTGGAGAGCAGCATGTGCAAAGGCCCTGGGGTAGGATGGAGAGCCGTGAGCTCCAGGGGTACAGAGAGACCCTTGTAGGGGGCAGGGGTGGGGGGCTGCCCAGCCAGGTGATGTGCCCAGTGTGTGTTCGGCCAGGCTGGGGGACGTCCAGGAGCAAGAGTCCCACCCCTATTCCTGGAGGCGACAAGCACCCACTGAATGATGGCAACCTGCAGTGATCCCTTCTGCGGGCCCCACGAGGCCAGCTCATGGGACAGGCCTGAAGCCGTGGGCACGGTGGGGTCATGGAAAGCAGAGGACCCTGCAGTGACGTGATCACCGCCTCCTGCACGCCACAGTGGCCTGGGGGCTCTCCAGGTGTGAGGGGATGGCCTGATGGGCATGGTGGCCTTAGGAATGGGGTGAAAGGACTGACAGCAGGCACTGGAAGGTGTGGATGCAGGGGGCTGGGGGAGAGGAGGAGTGAAGCCTCCTGTGTCCCCATCTGGCCCTCCTGAAAATAAGGATGCCCCTGGTTCTGGCAGGAGGCGCTGGCAGAGGTGCAGAGTCCCTCCCTTGCAGCTCTGGCTGTCTGGAGCCTGAACTCAGCCTCCTGGGGCTGGAAGCATGGTGTCTCGGGGCTGGTTACTTCTGGAGGCTCGGGGCAGAGTCTGTCCCTTAGCTCTTCCAGCTTCTAGAGGCGACGCACCCTCGGCTCGTGGCCCCTCCTCCACCCTCAAAGCCAGCAGCGCCGCCTCTCTTGTGAAGTCCCCTGTGCTGCGTTAGACCCACACGGGAAGCAGGACTGTGGCCCATCCCCAGAGCCTCAGTTTCATCCCGTCTGCAGTCCCCATTGCCCTGCAAGATCACATTCACAGGTTTGGGTGGGGCGGGTAGGACGTGGATGTCCTTGGGAGGGGCCGTTTATCTGCCCTCCACACTCTCCTCGTCGAAGTAGGGGAGATTAAGGGGAGGCCCAGGAGCTCACTGTGGGGCCCAGAGGGTGCGCTGCGCTGGTGGGCCGGACCCGATAATGCAGGTGTCCCCAAGGCCTTGGACCTGCACACGGGGTGAGGTCACAGCAGGGCTGGGAGGGGGCAGAGGCGTGGGCGTTGGCTGGTGGGGGCCTGGCCGAGGAAGACAGGGGAAGCGAGTGGGCAGGTAAGGGGGTGCTGGACCGGTGCCCCAGCGAGGCCGAGTCGAGGCACCGGGGTGAGATGGGTGGGAGGCTCGTGGGGCTGTGGAGCGGGTTGGCGCAGCTGGGGTGGCGGCTGCACTGATCTGCCCGGGGCTGCTGGGCTGGGCCGGCCTGGGTGGCTCTTTTAAGGTGCCGGCTTTGTGAGTGTCAGGAAGAATTGAGCAATGTCAGTGGCTTCCCTTAAGTATTCCTGGGCCCTCCAAGTGTCCCATGGAACTAAGGAGTGACTGGTGCCCCGGCAGCCGGAGGGCGATGGAGTGCAGGGGCACTGCCCCAAATCTGCATTTGCCTCCACCTCCGGATGTGGCCAGCGACCCAGACAGGACAGGCAGCCGCCCGCAGCCGACCTCCCCCCGCAGCCAGACACTGGGTCAGCTGCTCGTGGGGGACGGGGACTTCCCGCCAAGATGGGACACAGGCTGTCTTGCCTCAGTGTGCCCCAATCCACCAGAGGTGTCCTTGGAGCAGAGCAAAGGGGGATCTCACATCGCTGTCCCCCCTGAGGGTAGGGTCACGGCGACCCCAGGGTGACCTCCCAGGGGTGGGTGCACCTGTAGGTGGCAGCCGGATCCCAGCGGTGCTGGGGTGCTGGCTCACCCTCCGGTCCCAGGGCTGGTCCTGCTGCCGGAAGAGACCTTAGCTCTCTTCCCGCAGCCCCCACCCTCCCTCTGCCCATGGCCATGCAGGGCCAATTCCCGGGGACGGGCAGGTGGCGTGCGGTCAGTACCTGCCTGCTCTGGGGACACCAGCGCCTCTGTGGCAACCGGGGCAGCCGGACAAACGGGTCTGGGGCTGCAACACCCACTGCTTTTGGAGCAGTGAGTCAGAAGAGTGGGAGAGTGGGCAGGACAGGTGGCCCCTCTGTCCCACGAACAATGCCCTGATTCTTCCGACAGCCGGCTCCGGGTGGAGGGGACTGCTGGGTGACTCTGTCACGGCCAGTGCGGGAGCTGAGGGGCAGGAGGGATGGGCTGCAGCCCTGCCTGGAGGCGAGTACTGAGGCCTTGACCAATCCTGCAGGGACGGGGAGCCGGGGATTCGCACCCGCATTCTCTGAGTGACCCAGGGTGTCCTTGCACGTCCCCATTTGGGAAGCATGACTCTGCTGGCAGGCTTCTCCCCAGCAGCGAGCCGTTGGCCCTCTGGCAGTTCACTCAGCCTCTGCCTTGGTCTCTCGTCTGTAAAATGGGATCATGCCGCAGAATCTCTCCTGCGGGGAGAGAGCGAGAGCGCAGGGGTGGGTGTGTTGGGGGGCAGACGGCAGGTGCTCATGGGGTGACCAGCCCTCCCTGTCCCCTCAGGGCTGCTTGGCTGTCCCTGCAGAAAGCTGAGGGGCCTTTGCCTCCTCTGGCCACAGGCTGAAGAGAGGAGCTGCAGAGGGTGGGAGAGGCGTGGGGACTGGGCTCAGGGACTCTGAGCATAGGGGGTTGACTTCCAGGAGGCAGCCTCGGGTGGGAGGATTTCTGCTGGTGGAGGTGGAGGCCCCGAAGGAAGGGCGCCTGGGCAGGGACCCCGGCACCGCAGGGCAGGTGAATTCTGCACACAGCTCCCGCTGGCTGGGCTAGAACTGAGGGTGCGCAGGCAGAGGGGGCGGAGGACGGGGGGCGGGAGGAGGGAGATGCTCGCATTGGCTGTTTTGAAGCAGGCTCCTCTCCCGGCCCCAGCCCATCACGTGCTGGTCTGCCCTGATCCCCCTGTGCTTTACAAAGGGGCCTGGAGACGGGCAGAGCTTAACCCACAGGAGGCAGCTCAGGCCCTGGGCAGGGGGCAGGGGGCAGGGGCCCCAGGGCCCCCCGGGGACCACCTGCTCCTCCTCCTCATCAGTTGAGTCCCGGGGGGTCTCCCCTGAGGAGTGCCCTCAGTAGGGCCTGGTGCCAGTTAGGAGTGGGCTTGGCGCCCACAGCCCCCAAGTCTTCGAGGTGACTGCTTGGTGGGGTCCTCGCCCAGTGAGGAGGCCAGCACTGTCCCGCTCCCACCGGGAGGGCACACAGCAGGGAGGGGCGGGCCAGGCCGCACTGCGGGCACTGGGGTGCTGTGATGAGCAGAACAGACACCCCCGGCCCAGGAGCAGACGCACCCGGTGGAGAGGCAGCATAGAGATGGTGGGAGGGGACAGTGACACTGGGGACAGTGGAGGGAGATGGACACTGGGCTCTGGCTGGGCATGTCGCAACTTACATGGGAGGTCAGGACGGTGGCGTGGGAGGAAGCATGCCTCCTGACTCGGGGCCAAGCGTCAGGCAGAGGGACCGGCGGCCAGCGGGAGGCCCTGAGGTGAGCAGGGGGTGGGGTCGGGGCGGAGGGCAGGGCCCGGGCCCGGGGCCCCAGTGCTCTGGGGACTTCGCAGGGCTGAGAAGCAGAGGGGACAGGGCGCAGCCCAACTGGGTCGAGGGAAAGCAGGGAGCCCCCTCAGGAGACGGGGGACCGGAGGGAGTTGGCAGGGGCGGGCTGGCTGAGGGAGAGAGACAAAAGCCGCCAAGGACGCCTTCCAGGAGCTGAGGCCGCAGGAGGGGCGGGTCTGAGGTGCTGCTAGAGCCCCCGTGGTGACCAGCACGGGTTCTGGGGCCGGGGGGGGGCCCCCGGCTGGCGTGGGCAGAGCTCACGGGGGAGGGCACGTGCAGGGGCCAGGGAGGAACCAGAAGAGAAGGAGACGGAGAGCCCAGTGGGGAGACGGCAGGAGGAGAGAAGGTTCTGGGAGGTTCTGGAAGGTCCTGGAAGGTTCTGGAAGCCGAGAACAGGAAGTGGCCCCTGGCTGGCTGAAACTCAGATGCCGCCAAAGGCCCGAGGCTGGAGGCAGCCTGTGTGGTCGAGGGGACCAGGAGCAGCTCCGAGTGGCCCAGCAAGGAGAGGGAGAAGGTGGTGGTGGCGTTGTCCTCCCAGGGAGGCTGGTGGAGACGTGACCCCAGGGAGGGCCCTGCAGGGAAGATGGCCTCGGAGAGCGGGGCCAGAGGAGGCTGGGTGCCTGGCTCGCCCGCGGGCAGGCGGCCCCTCGCCCCGCAGTGCGCGCATCGAGGGCCGTGGGGCCCCAGGGCTGCTGACCTCGGAGCGCCTGAGGGGAGGCCCTTCCTGCGGGCGCAGGTCCAGCCGGCAGCTTCCTTCCCTTTGTGGCTGGGGCACCTGATGTCTGGGCCGGTGTCATGTGAGACTGGCTTGGCTCCAAGCTCCACCCGACACTGTCCCCAGGCGAGGCAGCCCCGGTTCTCGGCTGCAGCCGCCCGCCCTGCACACCAGGCCTGGCCTTTCTGCCGGACGGAGGCTCTAGGAGGCCCTTCCAGAGTGGCCAGCACCCGTGGGCCCTGCTGCTCTGGCCGCAACCCCACCCTGCACAGCGGCACCCTCTTTCTGCCTCTTCCCACCTGCTGAGACCACGGCAGGGTGTCACCTCGGCCTGGGCTCTCCCCTTCCTGGGGTGCAGACAGCGAGGGGGCAGGTGTCACCATGGGGAACTGTTATTACCCTGGGGCCTGGGGGGCTGCAGGGTGCACGGCCGAACCCCGGGACGACACGGCGTGATTTTCAGGGGGTGGGATTTCTGCCGAGGACGGCAGGGGAGGCCTGGGGGCAGAGGGGAGGGTAGTCAGGAGCGGGTCGGCAGGAGGCCCCAGCAGAGTGGGGACGAGGTGCCAGGTGGGGGCAGTGGTCCCGGGAGAGGCCATCTGCAGGCGGGTCACCAGCACCCCCTCGCTCCCTGCACCCCGGCTTCACCCCAAAAGCCCTCTCTTGCCACCCCCTCCACCCTGTCTTGGGCCCCGGGGTCCTGTGGGGAGTCCGAGCCTCGTCCACGTCACAGGTGAGGACGCCCATGGAGACATTGTCGAGGAAACCCTCCTCCCACTTTTGCAGAAACCATCGTCCCTGTCAGGGTGACAGCTAGGTCCTTCCCTCCCCAAAGTTGTGGGCCCTCCTGGCTGTGTCCGCTGGCAAGGAGCCCCCTGCTCTGTGGCCAGGACAGCAGCCCTGATGGGCAGGGGGCTTGAGGGCTGACTCCAAGCTCCCTGCGAGCCGGATGCCCATTTAGCCCCGGCCCCATACCCACCGCCCAGAGGCTCACTTCTGGGGAAGACCCTGCCCCAAGCCCCCAGGTCTGCCCTGCAGAGATCCCAGCACACCATGGAGCCCCCAGCTGCAGGCTGCTGGCCCCGCACCCCCAGAAGAGAGGAAGCACTTGCCCCAAAGCCCTGGGCAGACCTGCAGGATGGTGAGCGGGGCCCAGGCCCCGAGCTACAGCCAGAGCCCTGGCGAGCCCCATCCCACGTGGCGCGCGAGGGCTGGGGCTCTCTCCCATCTCCCAGTCTGCCCACCCTCCTGTGTCCCTTCCTGCCACCTGTCTTCCTGCTGGGTTGAATGATTCTCACCCCCACAAGAGACATCCACGTCTGTGAGGGTGAATTGTGCGTGTCAATCCGACTGGACCACAGGGGTCCCAGATGTGCGGTCCAGCAGGAGCCTGGGTGTGTCTGGGAAGGCATTTCTGGGTGAGGTTAGCTCCTGAATCAGTAGCCTCAGTACAGCAGATCGTCAACCGCCGTCTGGGTGGGCCTCGTCTAATCAGTTGAAGGCCCGAGTAGCGCAGACGGCTGAGCTTCCCGCAGGCTGGAGGGAAGTCCTCCCGCCCCACTGCTTGAGCTGGCCTGCTGCCTTCAGCCTGGAATGACTCCATTGCCCACCCCCCACCATCTCCAGCCTAGAGACTAGGTGTTGGGCCTTGTTCTTCACAATCCTGTGATCAGTTCCGTACAAGACAGTCAGGCAGGCAGACAGGCAGGCAGGCACCCGGCCGGTTCTGGTTCTCTGGAGAACCCTGACGAATGCAGCACCCAAGTGCCCGGAACCCATGCCCACGTGACCTCCCACGGCAGAGGGGCTTTGCAGCTGTAACTGGGGGAGGATCTCAGGATGGGGAGCTTCTCCTGGATTCTTGGGGTAGACCCTAAATGTGACCACGAGGGGCCTGACTAGAGGCAGGCAGGAGGGTCAGAGTCCCAAGGAGTCTGGGAGACTCAGAGCTGCTGCCTTTGAAGATGGAGGAGGAAGGGGCTGTGGACCAAGGATGCGGCGCCTCCAGAAGCTGGAAAGGCAGGGAAGGGGTTTCCCCTGGAGCCTCCGGAGGGAACTGGCCCGCAGCACCTTGATTTCAGCGCCGTGAGGCCTGTGTTGGACTTCCTCGCTCCTCCCCTCACTCTGAGGCTGTAAGGTGATGAATTTGGGTTGTGTTAAGGCCTGTGTCGGTGGCGGCTGGCTGGGTCACAGTAGGAGAGCCACCCAGGGCTCGTGGAGGGTGACCTGGCAGCCCAGGGCTTTTCGTGCTTTAAAAGTAAAAGTCTTAGCGGGGAGGGTGTAGCTCAAGCTGTAAAGCAGGTACTTAGAGCGCACGGGGTCCTGGGTTTAATCCCAGTGCCGCCTCTAAAAACAAGTAACTACACAAGCCTAATTACCTCCCTCGCCAAGACAAAAGCTTAAAAAGAAACGCAGAAGTCTTTCCTGGAAGCCTCTCACCTCCGGGCCAGCTGGGGTGGCTGTCACCTCCCCACTTGGCCTCTCACCCCCCGAATCCCCGACGTGCAGTCGCAGGCCTCGAGATGCCCACTCTCCCGTGTGTCCACCACGTCGGGGCAGGACATGGCCTGGGAAGCTCAGGAGGGGGCACCATCCCACCTCCCTTCAAGGGAGACTGGGCCGTTACCCCATCTCACAGGTGCGGGGCTGCGCCCCGCAGGGCCGCCTCAGGACGGAAGGAAGAGCCCGGAGTCAGCGACAGAGTCATCGGCGGTTTAACAGGCAGGGATCTTGTGTGTCTGAGGCAAGGCCCCGGAGCGACACCCCACCGTGTGCAGCAGACGGCGGTCAGGACGTGGCAGTGGTCACTACGGGGCCGGGCGGTGGGGAGAAGGAGGTTACCAGTTACAGGGCTGAGAGGTCAGGCGGGCTGACCGGTGACCAGGGACGCCGGCAGAGGGGCGTGCCCCCACCGCCCCTTTGATAAACCATCACGAGGAGATAGTTCTGATCTGCAGGTCAGAACAGTCACCAGCCGGGGCCAGGGGCGGGCAGGCGTTTACTGATTGGGATCTGTGACTCAGAGGGGAGGTCAGTGGGGTGAGTGCGTAGGTGAGGCAGAACTGGTCGAGCAGGGACGTTCCAAGAGCCAGAGAGCAGCCATCTTGCGTGGCCTGACACACAGCAGGCGAGGGGACAGAGGCACGGACTGGTTGGGCAGCTGTTAAGCAGAGAAGTCAGGATTTTAACTCCAGGGTCTGGATCCCAAGCCTGAGCTCCCCCCACCCGAGGGGTGCAGGCAGGGTGACTGCAGCAGCTTGCCCAGCCCCCTGCCCTCCCCAGCCCCCGCAGGCCAGGGGCCAAGGGCGGGGCACACCCCCTCCAGCCACCGATCCTGCATCAGAGGCAGCCTCTCAGGGCCAGCCAGTCCTTCCGTCCCCTTGTTCAGACAGACCTACGTTTTATCAGTTTTACATCACTTAGTGATGGAGGCCGAAAGATGCCAGCAGTTTGCTTAGAAAAGCAGTGTCTGAGTCAGACACGTCTCCGTGACAAACACTACAACAGGGCGGCTGAAACAGCGGACGGTCACCATCCCCCGTCCTGGAGGCTGGAGTCCGAGGTCCGGAAGTGGGCAGGGCCGGCTCCGCCCGGGGCCTCTCTGCTCGGCGTGGAGACGGCCGTCTTCTCCCGCGTCCTCACGTGGTCGTCCCTCTGTGTGTGTCTGTGTCCTGATCTCCTTTTCCTGTAAGGACACCAGGCCTGTGGGATTAGGGCCCACCCCAGTGACCTCCTTTGACCTTATTCACCTCTTTAAAGCCCTCACCTCCAAACAGAGCCACCTGCTGGGGTGCTGGTCCCCGGACTCCAGGTGAGAATCTGGGGACACAGCTCAGTGCCTCACAGGCAGGGCCCCTCTGCCCTCCGTCCGCTTCCTCCGCCCCGGTCACCCCGCTCTTTCTCTCAGCGAGTCTTTCTTCACTCCCCTCTGTGTTTCTAAATAACAGTCTTATTTCTAAAGAGCAGCTATTTCTAAATGGGACGCTGCTCCGCGCTATTTCTTTCTCAGACATCTGTTGACTTCCCACCAGCGTACAGAGATTTCACATTCTTCCATCACCCCAAATGCTGGCCCCTTCCCAACCCCCGCCCTCCCAAACCCTTTCTCCAGGGCACCCCCTGGGCCCCCGAGTCCTCTCTCCTCTGCTCCCTGGAGCCCCCAGACTTGGAGGCCTCGTCAGACGTGCACCTGATCCTGTTCCCCTCCTGCAGAAGCTTCCCGGTGACTCCCAGGGCACTTGGAAACAGGACCGAGTTCTATCCGGTTCTCCCCAGTCCTTAAGGTCCCATAGGGTCCACCCCTGCTGACCCCACTGGCCCCTGCCCACCCCAAGGACCCTTCCCCGAGCAGGCCCTCCCCCTCTTCCTTGGGCTCTGAGGGCACTGACCCCTCTGCCCACCCCTCTCTGTGCCGCCGCCCTGCTCTCTCCTGTCCTCAGGTCCTGCCACCAACACTGCTCTCTGAGCAGCCTCCGCACCCCGGATGGGGTCGGTCTACCCCCAGCCCACGTCCACACCCCACATTCCTTTCGGACCGTCTGATACCACTTTCACTGTGCCCCCTCGTGAACATTCGACAGGCTGCAGCATTTTCCACCATTTTATCTGATGTACACGTGACCTGCGATAAGCCACCCGTCTTTCAAGCGCACCCGTGAACGTCTCCACACACAGCGGCCCACAGACCGCACCTCGTGGTCAGACGGTGAGCGCGCCCAGGGCGAAGGTCCCACCGCCCCACGTGCCCCCCTTCTGCATCACCGCGGGGCCCGGGGATCCAGGGATGGGCTTCCGGGCCCTGCGACGAGCTCAGGATCCGGAAGTCTGTGCGGATGGAATTGACACGTGCCGGTCTGCACCTGCTCTCCCCCGCGCGGCGTAATTACGTGGAGACTTAGCCACGGTACCGCCTGCACCAGGGTGTGCGCTTGCCGTGGCTGCCGTGACAAGGCTGCTGCGCACTTAGCGGCTTAAGACAAGCACGTTTTACAGTTCTGGGAGTCACAACCGTGCCCCCCCAGGGGCTCCAAGGGAAAACCCGGACCCACACTCCCTGCTGCCCGAGCCCCCCGCAACCCCATTCCTTGGCTTAGGGCCTGTTTCCACCATCAAAGCAGCAACGGCGGTCAGTCTGTCTGACCCTGACCTTCACGGGCAGTCACACGCCCCTCTGACTCTCCGCTTCAGCCCCCCTCCCACTTTTAAACACCCTCGTGATTCCTTTGCCCCCCCGGGTAATCCAGATAATCCCCCACTTTGAGGTCAGTTGCCTGGCAACTCTAATCCCCCATTTGCCGGGAAACTGGGCGTAGTCACAGAGCCTAGGACGTAAGACGTGGACGTCTTTGGGGAGGCTTGTCCTGCCCCCCAATCAACCTTGTTAGTTTTTATTGCCGTGCACCATCCCATAATACGCGTGCCACGGTCGTCTCTCCATCTAAGTGCTGGTGGACACTGGGGTGGGCTCCTGTTCGGGGCTCTTCCGCGGAAAGCGGCTCGAACCCCCACGCAGCAGCCCCAGGGCGGGTGCGTGTCTTGGGCTCTCCCGCGCAGACGCCTCGCTGGGCTGCCTGGTGCAGGTGTGGTCACTCTCAGACGCAGCCCGCCGGCGCTTGTGCCGCGTCGCGCTCCCGCTGGCTGCGCAGGGGCGCCGGCTGGCCCACGCCCTCACCAGCGCTCCCGCGGGCAGCAGTCTTCATTTCAGCCACGTGGAAGGTGTTCTGTGGAGTCTCCCTGCGGTTTTCATTTGCGTTTCCCTAATGACTGTGAGCTTGGGCACCTCTTCACGTGCTCACTGGCCATTTGTGCGTCTTCTTTGTGAAGTATTCACTCCAGTCTGTTCCTCGTTGCTTTACTGGGCTGTCTTGTTACTGAAGGGAAGAGTGACCGGGAGAAGAAGTGTGACTCCACGTTGGATCTGTTTCTTTGTCTTTACCCTTTGTGTGCTATTACTTTTGCTACAAGTTAGTCACTAAAGGAATGTTGCCTGTAAGCATAAAGTATACATCACGATGCACCTCCGGGAACCCCGCCTCCCAGGCAACTAGCGTTAAGCTAAAATACCTTTGTTTAGCTCCCAGGAAGCACCCTGCCCAAGCCCCCCCATGAGTGAGGGTGGGGGAAGAAATTAGCACCTCCCCTCTGGAGGCTGAGCAGGACGTGTTTGACGCTACTGCCTCCTCTTTCAGTGTCAAAGAAGTGAGAATTCTAACTCAGGCAAGACCGTGTCTTTGGGACACTAGTCCACCATCTTCTCCATCTGCTGGCTTTCCAAATAAAGCCATCATTCCTGCCCCTACAACGTATCCTCAATTAATTGGTCTGCCCTGCGGCGAGCAGTTCCAGCTTGGACTTGATAACGGAAAAACTGCTTTGTATCTTTTGGATGCAAGTGGTTTGTTTTCTGCAAAAAACAATACGTTTGGCAAATATTTCCTCCTCGTCTGTGGCTTGTCTTTTCATTCTTTTGACCATGTCTTTCAAAGAACAGTTTAAAAAAATCAAGCAAATCAAATTTATTGATTTTTTTTCTTTTACACTGGCTTTTAAACATTGTATTTAATAAATCGTTGCTGAACTCAAGCTGGGTAAGATTTCCACCTGTGCTTTTTTTTCTAGAAGTTTTACAGTTTTGTCTCTTACGTTAGGTCTATGATCCATTTGGAATTAATTTTTGTTTATGATATGAGGTAAGGGTGAGTGTTGATCATTGTTTCAACACCTTTTGTTTAAAAGATAATCCTTTCCCCATTGAGTTGCCTTGGCAACCTGGTGAAAGTCAGTTGGCCACGCGGACGGTCTGCTCTGCTCTGTCTCTCCGCGTCCACTTTCACACCAACACCGCACAAACCTGGCTTTCACTGCAGCTTTGTAACAGTTCTTGAGGTCGAGTCAGGGAAGCTGCTCATTGTTACTCTTCTTTTTCAAAGTTACTTTAGTTATCTTAGGTCCTACGCATTTTTATATGAAATTTGGAATCAGCTTGTCAATTTCCTTTTTTTTTTTACCTCAACTAAAAAATACTTCACTGTTAAAAATGCTAACCATCATCTGAGCCTTCAGTGAGTCACAGTAGTTACATCCGAGATTGCCGATCACAGAGCACCTTCACAAGTGTAACACCAACGAAAAAATTGGAAACGTTGCAAGAATTACCAAACGTGACCCAGAGGCAGGGAGTCAGCAAGTGCTGCTGGAAAAATGGTGCAGGCAGAATCGCTGGACACAGGGTTGCCACAAACCGTCCATTTGTGAGATGTGCAGTGTCTGCAAAGCGCAGTTAAGCGAGGTAGACCTGCAGAGACGAGGTCAGGGGCACAGAACTGGGATTCAGAGCGGTAATTCCAGTTAGAAAGGGAGAGAGAGAAATGTTGAAAAGGAGCAGCTCAGAAACAGCTTGTCAATTTCTTAAAAAAATTTTTTTCCTCCTGGGGTTTTGACTCACATCGGTTTGAATCTGCAGGCC
Organism: Camelus bactrianus; assembly: GCF_048773025.1. Lineage (NCBI taxonomy): Eukaryota > Metazoa > Chordata > Mammalia > Artiodactyla > Camelidae > Camelus > Camelus bactrianus. Next base: position 1,351,957 of record NC_133548.1, read on the forward strand.
ATTTGGGGAACAGCATTGATTTTTCCTTCCTGTCTGTGAACACTGTGTATCTCTCCATTTGCTCATTCTGCACCTGCTGTTAGTAATTTTTTATAGTTTCAGAGTTCAAGTCTTGGGCAACTTTTGTCGATTTCCTATTTTGGTTCTCTTGTGAACGGTGTTTTAAAACTGCAGTTTCCAAGCGTTCATCACCAGTGTATGACAGTACAACTGACCCTCGCCTGCTGACCTTCTGGTATATGACCCTGCTTGGGCATCGTGTGAGTTCCAGGAACTCCTTGGTGGCTTTGCAGGATTATGGCAAAGACGACCGTGTCTTCCCCAGGCAAAGCCAGCGTCCTGTCCTTTCCGGTCTGTATGCGCTGTTCCCTCCCTCCTAATGCACTAGCTGGAGCCTCCGGCGCCACTGAACACAGTGAGGGGAGCAGCCTCGTTCCCCCCGACCTCAGGAGGAGAACATCCAGTCTCACGTACGAAGGCTCTTCAGAGATGCCTTTTGTGGAAATTCCATGATTCTGTGGTGGGAAGTCCCTTTGATTCTGACTTCCCGGAGCTTCCATCGGGACTGGAAGTTAGATGTTGTGAAATGCTTTTTCTGCACCTTTGGAGATGACTGTGAGCTTTTCCTTGTCAGTCTGTTAATACAATGAATTAAATTCATTGATTTTGAAATGTTGAAACAACCTGCCAGTCCCAGGTTGTCCCCCACGTGCTCATAACATTGTGTCCTATCTGTTTATCTTGGGATCTGATTTGCTAACCTTTTGTTGAGAATTTTTGCATTTATGTTCATGGCCTGTAGTGTTTTTCCTTCTAATAGCTTTGCCTGACTATAGTGTCAGGGCGAAGCTGGCCTCCGAGAACGAGCCAGGAGGCGCCCCTCTCTTCAGCTTTCCGGGACAGTTGGTGTAGAACTAAGTATTTTTCTTTGACAGACAGAGGTGTGTCTTCTCCTTCAGTGAGCTCTGGAGGCTGCTTCATTTCATCTTAGTAGTTGAGTGTCTTGGCACAAGTGTCCCCTCTGGAAGCAGACAGGGCAGGGGGTCCCCGGAGGAAAAGAACCGGGTGCAGCTTTTTGACTTAAGAGAAGCCGTGTTTGACCCAAGTCGTTTTGTGGTCTGAGCCTGGCTGCAGTGCTTCCCCTTGAACTGGCCTCAGGAACTAATGATCCTAAGAGAACAGAGAACAAACGTACCAGCCAACAGGAGTGATGACAGCAAAGGTAACAGATCGGCGGAGCAGACTCCCAGGTCTGGCCTGAAGCCTCGACTGCCACATCTCCTGGGCCCTAAGGGACGATGGCGCTGACCTTGTCCGACCCTCCTGACCCCCATCAAATAAGGCTGGGGATCTGTCCCCCGCACCCCAGTTCCATGCAGAAGTCTCCGCTCAAGCCCTCCGGGCACAAGCGCACGCCCTTAGCCTGAAACGTCCCCGAGTTGGCTGCTGGGGAGACCCTGCTTTGGGGGAGACCCCCGAGGCTCTCCTTAACTTGCTGCGCGTGGCAACACCTTCCTTCCCCTGGCCTTTGGCTTGGCTGTGCTTGTGGCTGGACACCCACCAAGAGGAGAACCCAGCTTTCGGGTAACATCCTTAGTCTGCTGCTCGCATTTGGAGGGACCCCCGGGCCCATCGCTGTATCACTTCTCACATTCCCGGTCATCTGGGTTTTCTCTCCTTTTCTGGATCGATCGGACTAGACCGAGCTTTATCAATTTTTTTCGATCTTCTCAAGAAAGAAAAATCAAAACCAAACAGCTTTGGTTTCACTGACTTTCTCTTCCTATTTCATAGATTTCTGCTCTTTTTCCCCTTGCTTCTTTTCTTCTGCCTACTTTATAGTTAATGTTTCTTTTTTTGTTTGTTTTTCTGATTTCTTAAGGAGGTAACTGGCTTGAGAAATTTCTTCTTTCCTCACAGCTTAGCCTAAAGCCAACTCGTGTCTCTATGCTGTATTTTCATCCTCACTCAGTTGCAAATGCTGCCCCATCGCCCTTCTGAGCGCTTCGACGCCTGTGTTATTTAGCGTGCACTCTTCTACACCGCGCTGGTTTTGCACAGCGGCACGATGGCAGGGCTCAGAGCCGCCCTCCTGGACCGTCACGGGGCTCGGCCGGTCGGGGTCCCGCGCCGTCTCACCGGGAGCTGGCGTCCTCGGGGCTCCTTCCTGTCGTTGGCGGAGCTGCGTTCCTTCAGCCGCGCGACCGACGCCCGTGTCTCCCGCGGGCTGCGGGCGCGGGGCCGCTCCCCGCTCGTGCGCAGGGCCTCGCTCCGCGGTTGCTCACGGCGCTCCAGCTTCACGGCCTCCCTGGTTTCTGCTTGCTTACGACAGTTCTCTCAGTTACTGACAGAGACTCGCTGAGCTCTCCTAATATGTTTGTGGCTTTACCTGTGTCTCCTCTCAGTGCTGTTAACTTCTGCTTTATGCATTTTAAAGCACTGTTACTAGGTGTGTTTGCGTTTAAGATGGCTAGGCCCCCTCGACGACTTTACCTCTTTATCATTATGGAACGACCCTTTTACGCCTGGTGATGGCCTTTGCCCAAACTGTGCTTTGTATAAAGCTGATACAAGCAGCTCTGTTTCCTTTCGGTAACTGTTAACATGGTGTATCCTTTCCCACCCATTTACTTCTACCCTATTATTCTCTTTATGTTTTTAAGCAAGTTTCTTTTATACAGTATATAGTTGAGTGTTGCTTTTCCTTGTTAAATCCAAGCTGACAATTTCTCCTTTTAAGAAGTTATAGATTTTAGATTGTTTACATTTAATGGGATTGTTGACGTGGTTGAACATAAGTCTATCATCTTGCTAGCAGTTTTCTGTTTGTCCCCTATGTTCTTTGTTCTTTTTTTCTCTTTTTTTTTTCCAGTTGAGTATTTCAATAATTCCATTTCATTTCCTTTGATGGTTTCTTTATTCTAACTCTTTGCTTCGTTGTTTTGCTGGTCAAGCCAGGACTTAGACCTTTAGCTTTTCCCTGTGTGCCTTCAAATACTGTCACGCTACCTCACGTAGCGCGTGGGAGCTGTACAAGCGAGGCCGCTGCTCGCCCCTCCCGGCTGTACTGTTGTTGTTACACACTTAGACCACATTCTAAACCTTACAGTATACTTTTACAGTTTTTACTGTAAACCACCAGTTCTCTTTTTTTGTGAGTGAAATGAATGACATTTTTATAGAGTAAGGACAATTCCCTTTTAAAAATACTTTAAGTAGAATTTTTTACCTCCATGTTTATTATGTCTACATACTTCATTGCTTTGCACGGGTCCAGATTTCCATCAAGGGTCATGTTCTCCTGCCTGAAGGATTTCCTTTGAGAACTTCCTGTTACGCAGGTTTGCCGGTTAGCAACCTTTTGATGTCTGAAAAAAAAATCCAGTTTTTTCTTTGCCTTTAATTTTAGATGAATTCTTGCTGAACGTAGAAATTCAGGTTTACAGGTCTTTTATTTTCTCTCAGAGCTTAGAGACGTCGCTCTGCTGTTTTCCAAAGTGAATTGTCTGATAGTGTCTCCTGTCCTTCTTATTTTATTCGTCACTTTCCTATAGATGCTTTTAAAATTTGTTTCCTCTGTTCCTGATTGCTGGTTTTAAGCAATTTAAGTATGATGTATCTTGTGTACTTTATTCATGTTCATTGTGCTTGGGGTTCATTAAAATTTTTGAGTCTGTGGATTTCCATACTTTATGAAATTTGGAGACGTTCCAGCTGGTGTTCCTCTGAATAATGTTTTTGTCTCCCCGCCTTTGAGGACTACGATTGTACGCGCCGCCCTGCTCGGAGCTGCTTGACCGCTCAGTGACGCTCTGTTCATCTTTGGGCTTTTTACCCCAGCCTTTGCTTTCTCTCTGACCGTCATCTGGGTATTTAGTTCACTAATTTGCCATTGATGTTATTCAGTGGAATTTTGTCTCTGATGCTGCAGTTTCTTTTTAAGTTTATTTTATTTTTAACATTTGTTTAGAGGAGAGGTAATTAGGTTTATTTGCTCACTTATTTAATGGAGGGAGTGGGGATTGAACCCAGGACCCCGTGCGTGCTGAGCACGTGCCCCACCACTGAGCTGCACGTGGCTCCATCGCTCGACGTTCCTGGCCTTCCTCACGTCTTCTCTGTCTCTGTCGTGCTCGTGTTTCCTTTCACCTCCTTGAACGTCGCGGACGACAGCCGCCATTACCGCGCTAACACCCTCCCCGCGAGCCCTTCCACGTCGGCGTCTGCGGGTCTGCTCCTGTGGACTGACTCTTCCTCCTCATGGTGGGTCATATTTTCATACGCTTACTTGTGTTCTGGTGACTTCTGGTTGGATGCCAGGCAGTGTGCCCTCCACCTCGTCGGCTGGTGGATATGTCTGTGTCCCTGTGAATGTTCTCGAGCTTTCTCCCGGGACGCGGTTGTGGGTGATCCCCTTGGGTCTCGGGGGGAAAGCCTCGGCCCGCAGAGCCAGAGCAGCGTTCAGTCCAGAGCTAGTCTTGCCCTGCTCGTGAGGCAGGACCTCTCGGGTGCCCTGCTCAGTGCCCTGTGAATTGTGAGGTGTTTCCACTCGGGCGAACGCCAGCTCTGCCTGGTGCTGTGTGAGCTCCAAGGAGCGTTCCGTCTCCTTTGAGGTGGTTCTTTCCCCATCTTGGGGTAGTTTCCCCAAATGCATGTGCTGACAGTAGCTGAAAATCTGAAAGGGCTCCTTGCAGGCCTCCGGGGGCCTCCTTGCTCTGCTCTGTCCTCGCTGGTGCTTTGCTGGGTGAACCCCAGCTGCTTTGGCCTCCCTGGACTCCACGACCATCTCCTCCATCCAGCAAGGCTGCCAGACGCCCCCTGGGTCCCAGCACCGCTGGGTCCGCAGACTCTCTCCCGGCGCTTCACTGCTACACCCCAACCTCAAGGACCCCAGCCCCGCCCTGACAGATGTCCAACATCTGAAAACCTTTTGTTTTATTTTTTCTATTTCTATTTGTTTCAAATTGGAGGGTAAATCTGGTCCCTGCTACTTACCGTGGCAGGAAGCAGTAATTCTCCCAGATGGGGAACTGTTCTGTCTCTCTTCCCATTTTTTTTTGTTTCCTTAGAAAGTTTTGAGGTTTTGGTCAGAACTTTTTCAGGAAGAGGGGAGCCAGGTTTTGCTTGGTTCTGCCTTGGGGACTAATTGCAATTTATAGCAGCAGAACACAGAGAGGTGGGTTTTTATAGATTAAATAAGAGGAAAATTGTCCCGACAGACAGACATCATGTTTCCCAGAAACAGGAGTGGAGGGAGGGCAGAGCTCAGTGGTAGAGCGTGAAATGCTTCGTATGCACGAGGCCCTGGGCTCAATCCCCAGAACCTCCATTAACAAACAAACAAACGAACAAACAAACAGGAGGAAGGTTACCCACGGCTTCCCTTTGTATTCAGAGAGGATGCAAGCCCCAGACGCAAGTGTCGCCTTCCCAGGCCGTCCGTTCACCCCGACGTGTCCTGCGCGGGCCACCCCCCCCAACACACACCCTGTGACCCCCTTGAGACTAAGAGAAGATGAGAGTGGGGCGGTCACCCTCCTGCACTTGAGCAGTAGATCCAAGCTCCTTTGAAATCCCCCGAGCAGGATTCCAAGGGCCCTGCTCCCAGCAGCAGCTCGGCTGGGCTGGGGCATCTTCTTGGAGGACAGGTGCCACTGGAGACGCAGGCATCCAACCTGGGTCAAGGAGCCGGCGTCTGCCCGTCGTTCATTATGGACGTGGGCTGGCTGGGAGCAGAGACCCAGGACGTCACACTCACCCGGGCCCGGGATGCTGGTGCCTGGCGTTCCTCCCGGGCCTCACACCACTCCTCTCGTCACCCGAGGAAGTGGTGGGACAAGCAGCCCCTGCCGGAGCGGGCACATGCTGCAAGTTTTGTGTGTTTCGGGTGAGAACTCACAGGACCTGCTGCTGGATTAGATGCGAGTGTGAGGGAGGGGAGGGCCAAGGTGCGTGGCCTGCACACCCCGGAGACTAGAGCTGGGAGACCCGGGGGGAGAGCAGGGCTGGTGGGGGGGCACCGTGGGCTGGGAGGGCGGCATCCGAGGGGCGATGCTGAGTGGAGAGTAACGTTCCTGAGTCGAGTTCAGGGAAGAAGCCCGGGCTGGCCTTAGACTCCGGGAGCCGGGGTACAGGTGGGGTTTGAGTGAGCTCCCCGAGGACGGGTGGGGAGAGCCAGGGAGAAGGCGGAGGCGGAGTTAATGTGGAATTTCAAATCCGGGGAAGACGTGGTGCTGGAAGACACGGCACTGCACCGTTATTTCACAGCCGGGAGGTCATGAGTGTGTCTCACCACCCCCCCCAAAATTAAATTCCAGGATCATCAGCGATTTCACAGTAAACAGCGGGATTGCACAAAGCATCCAGCAGACGAGGGGGACAGTGGAGCAGGTGGACGAAAGGGAGGCTCTGGGGCCAGAAGGTCCAGGTGCCCATCTTGGCTCATGTAGGCGTGACCTCTGTGACCTCGTGAAGGTCACGCCCAGCCTCGGGGCCTCCCGCTCCTCGTCTGGAGGAAGGAATCATGACAGAGCCACCTTGGGGAATGAGCGAGCTGGTCCGCGCTGAGCCCTCACAGAGGCCCGGCGCCTGTGCCGCACTGGGCGGGGGCTGCCTGCTGTTACTGTCACTGTGTTTTTGCTGTTGTTGTTGTTTCAGCATCTCGGAGTAGGGAAGGCCTTTCCAAGCACGCCACTCATCCCAGAAGCCAAAACCCTGAAAGGCTGATGAGTTTGGTTACATGCATTATAACAAAGATGTTTAATTAGTCAAAAAATTTTAGTGTTTAATTGGGTAAGTCTCTAAAAGGCGACGTCAAAGGCCTCTGACGAGCTTTGAATAAACTAAAAATCACGAGAAAGACTCCTTTCCCTGATGCACGAGGAGCTGCTGTGAGTAATAATTTTTTTAAAAAAAGAGCCCAGTAGAATCTTGGCAACTGAGAAAAGCAAGAATGCAGAGGAAAGGAAGCGTGGCTGTGGGGATTGGGGCGCCGAACCCCGTGCAGTCGAAAAGCCACGACGTTTTGACTCCCCCGAACTCATGGCTACTGTGGCCAGCACCCTACTGATAACACAAGCCGTCGGTTAACACGTATTTTCTATGCTACAAGTGTATCTGCACATATTTTGTGCGTTCTTGGCGTGTCTCGTGTGTAACTCTTTGACATCCCTAGGCTATGTGGCTCATCGCTGTAACTGCCACAGAGGTGGACACGCAGCTCACACCCCTGCTGTTCAAGGACCAGCTGCATGACTGGCCTCAACCTATGAAACGTGGTCAGTCACAGAGAGCAGCAGTCACCCGCCACAAGAGCCGAACGCTGAGACAAAGCCTGTGATGCCCGCTCAACGCTGCTGCCCAGGAGGGCGAGGAAGGGGGCGCCGGGGACGCTGCTGGAGCGGGTGCCGGGGGGGGGCACCCTCGGGGGGAGAGTCGGCTGGCACGGCTGAATTCCGGGTGTGCGCAGCTCTGACTCAGCTGCTGTCTTTGGGGTTTGGTCGTGCAGACACACTCACCCACTGCAAGGTGAAGTGTATGACGTGTCACCGACCGCAGCCCGCGTGTGCCAGCGGGGCCGGGAAGAGCAGCCCCAGGAGACTAGTTAAGCACACCGAGCCCACCCAGGCGGCCGGTGCCGGACGGCTGCCGCAGAAATGGGAATAGGAGACGCCCCGTGTGCTCACGGGGAATAACCTCAGACAAACTGCGAAGCGAAACAAACAAACAGAACAACCATGACCCAAAGTAATTGTACACTGTGGTCCAGAAGGTGCAGAAAAGGAGCAGTAACATAATGTATTGTTTCATTCTTTTCTACGTGCAGGATGTCTCAGGGGGACACGAGTGAGCCTGGGGTCACAGCTGTCCCGTGTGGGGAGAGAGGCACTGAAGACAGGGATGCGCAGAGAGTTTTCACTATGTCCCCTTTTAGTTTACACCCACATGAACACAGGACTTATTCAAAAACAATAAATTAAAATTTAAACAAGTTTCAAGAAAATCCATTAACAGCCACTACAGAAAACAGCATGGAGATGCCTCAAAAAATTAAAACCAGAACTCCCATACAATCCAGCAATTCCACTCCTGGGTATTTATCTGAAGAAAATGAAAACATTCATTCAAGAAGATATGTGCACCCGTATATTCACTGCACTATTTACAGTTGCCAAACTATGGAAGCAACCTAAGTGCTCATAGACGGATGAATGGGTAAAGAAGATGTGGTGTACGTACATAAATGGAATATCACTCAGCCATAAGAAATGAAATCTTGTCATTTGTGCCAACATGAGTGGACCACAAGGGCATTATACTCAGCGAAATAAGTCAGACAGAGAAAGACAAATACTGTAAGATTTCACTTATGTGTGGAATCTGAAAAACAAAACAAATGAACAAACGTAAAACAGAAACAGGGTCATAGATACAGAGAACAAACATGTGGTCACAAGAGTGAGTGGGGGTGGGGCAGGAGAAAACCAGGTGAGGGAGACTGAAAGGTACAAACTTTCAGTTACAAAATAAATGAGTCACAGGCCTGAAAGATACAGTGTACAGTGCTAGGGAATATAGTCAATGATTATGTAACACCTTTGTGTGGGGACACATGGTAACTAGACTTACCATGGCGATCATTTTGAAATATATAGAAATATTGGATCATTGTGTTGTGTAACAGGAACTAGCATAGTGTTGTAGGTCAATTATACTTCAAAAAAAAAAAACTTATAGAAAAAGAGATCAGACTTGTGGTTACAGAGGTGGTGGGTGAGGGGAGGGGGAACTGGGTGAAGATGGTCAGTAGGTTCAAACTTCCAGTTGTAAGATAAATAAGAACTAGGGGTGTAATATATGATGTGACAAATATAATGTACTCTGCTGCACATCGTACATGAAAGTTGTTGAGAGAGTAAATCCTAAGAGTTCTTGTCGCAATGGAAACATTTAATCATCGAAAAATGTGTTGAAAGGAGTTAAAAGAGACCTAAATAAATGGCGAGGTGTACCATATTCATGGACATGAAGACACAGCCCCGAGGAGGGGTTAATTCTCTCCAAAATGATCTGTAACTTCAGCCTAATTCTAATCAACATCATGACAGTGTTTTTCATGAAAACAAACAAGCTGATTCCAAAATTTATATAAAAGAGCAGTGTTGTCAAGAACCTCCTTGTGCTTGGTTAATATGTACATTGTGTGTATCCTGGTATAAAGGAAAGAGAGAGACAGAGACAGAGAGAGAGCAGACCCCAGGCTTTGTCCCACCAGAGAGCAAGTGTCACTCTGAAACCGCGGTTATCAAGAACCGCAGAGGGAGACACAACGTAGCAGGGAAGTTGTGCTTTATTTTTATGCAAAGCACAGACTACACGCAACTGACATCTTCATACTGGCTGGTTGGTTGCGTCTCCCCCACTGGGACGGAAGCTCCTGGGTTTGTTCACTGCTGAATCCCGGAGACTCGAAGATGCTAACAAAATACCGCCTCGAACGAGGCATTGCCCTAAATTCCACTTCATACATGACTTTGTCTTTAATACAGTTTCTGATAAGTCACACTTACACTCTTGGTTTAAACCCAAATTGGTCCGGGAGATTTGCTTAGGATGTGATTTGCTTCGTGTTTATTCAGGATGTTTGCATTCCAATGAGATTGTCTTGTAAGTCTTCTTTCTCGACTGTCCTTGTCTGATTTTGGTATTAGAGTCACACCGGCCTCATGAAATGAACCGTGAAACCGACTCACTTCCCGATCCATGTGTGTGCAGGGCTGGAACCGCCGGTCTTCAGTCCCCACCGCCACCTCCTCACGGTTACGTTGTCACCGCTGGTTCACCTGCTCCAGGGCTGCCCACACACTCAGGGTTTCTTTTTCTTTTTGAGTCAGTTTGATGTTATCTTTCTCCATGGATTTGTTCATTTCAAATACAGTTCGAATTTCTCGGCGCACAGCTGATGGGAGCTTTCTATTATTATTATTAATTATTATTATTATTATTACTACTATTATTTATGTTTTGGGTGCATTCGTGTTTGTCTCTGTTTCACTACTGATATCGCACATTTATTCTCTCTCTCTCCCTTGGATCTTGCGAGCACTTCTGATACATCTTTGTTTTTCAGTTCTGTTCGTTTCTACCCTATTTTAAAAAAATCTCTTTCCCGCACCTTTGGCAGAGGGCCATCCTGCTCTTCTTTCCAACCTCGCAGGTTAGGTGGTGACCTTCCTGGTTTCAGCCTCTCTTCGTTTCCAACTTGGAGCCGCTGGCTTTTCTCTAAGCGCTGCTCTCCAGCAACCCTCAAACTCTGGCCGCCAGTGTTTTCTGTTTTCATGACCACTTAGTTTCAAATTCTAACTTCCATTGTGACTCCTTTGTAGGATGTCTTTTTCTTTTTCAGGCTTAAAAATGCACTTTGGGTTATCTTGCCGTTATTTTGGTTTTCTCGCTTACCAGCAATATGATCAGAGAGCGGGGGCAAAATGGCACAACTTCGCTGAAACGTGCAGACTTACTTCATGGACCGAAACGCAGTCAGTGGCCACAGGTGTGAGCCCGAGGAGGATGGTGGTTCTCTGTTACCAGCCTGACTCCAAAACCAAAGTCAGCGCAAATGTCTCCAAACTCCCAAAAGGCTGAAGTCTCACAGAGTCTATTACCTGAACCCAAGGGAAATTAGAAATTGATTTTTAAAAAGGTATCTAGGGAAGCCCCCAAAATATTTGACAAAAACCAAAATCAAACAAACAAACAAACAAACAAACCAAAAAAAAAATCAAGACACCAGAAGGGAGATCTGAACACATTTGACCCAAATAAAAGGTGAAAACTCAGTTGACGCTGTGCTTAGAAGGAACTGTGTAGTTTAAAATGACAGTATCAACTAGGAAGGAACGTTTAAAATTAGGTATTTAAGTCTGCACCTGACACAGTTGGAAAAAAATAAAAGAACCAATTAAACAACCTTTAGCAGAACTAAAACTAAGGGCAGAAACTGATAGAAAATTATTAAGAAATTGGTTGAACTCCTAACCAAGAAAAAAAGAGAGAAAGCACACGTGTTTCTGACGGGTGGAACCTGGGAGGGGTGTGGGGACCCCACCCTGCGTGGGCCCGCCCCTCTCGGCAGCCTTGGTCCTGGTCTGACTTTGTGAGAACGTCTGTGGAGCAGCCTTGGAGGACAGTGCCTCCCTGTGGGGCAGGAGGCAGACTGTCCAGACTCGTACACACAGTGTTTCCCTCTGGGGCCAAAGCTGAGTGGCTTTGCTAGCAGCCCCTTAAGAAATATTGGGGGTTTGCTAGACCTTGGGGGTCTCAGCTGGGATGCAGATCCACTGCATCTGTGGAACTCTGGCAGGAAGCGGGGTAAACTCTGCTAAGGAAAATGAGGAGCAAGTGAGGAGACGACCGCGTTGCCCAGATGCCGTTACTGTCAAATCCGTCCACAGAGGAGACACGTGTCCGGCACAAGTACCAGCAGGACCCACACCTGTGAGGGGAAGAGGAGCTGGCACGGCCAGAACGGTTCTTGAAAAGACCCGACTTGGAGCAGCCTCTGGCACCCAGACTTGTTCTAGAAGCCCGGGGTCCGTGGGCTGGGAGGGCGCGTCCTGACACGGACCCACACGAAGACGCTCCATCGAGTTTTGACAAAGGCGCAAGAACAGATCAGCGGAGAAAGGGCTGGCTGTTCCGCCAGTGGTGCTGGAATAACCAGACATCCCCCTCGATCAAAGCAGATAAACAGCCTTGAGCTCTACTTCTCACGCACACAAAAGTGAGCTCAAAGCGACCGAAGACCTAACTCACCACCATGGCACAGTGCAACTCGTCAAAGAAACCAGAGGCGGGAAAGCTGCCGGAGCCTGACGTAGGCAGAGCTCTTGGACCTGAGGCCAAAAGCATAATCTGCAAATGGAAGAATCCTCGTGGCGGGTTTCAGCACAATTCAAACTTTGCTTTCCATTGCCTTTAATTTCGTTTTTATTGAAGTGTAGTTGATTTTCAGTATTAGTTCCAGGCGTACGGCCAAGCGATCCAGGTATGCAGGTACACGTGTGTGTTTTCAGATTCTTCTCCATTAGAGCTCATTGTAAGCTACTGAAGGTGGTTCGCTCTGCTCACAGCAGGGCCTTGCTGTTTACCTTGCTGTTACAGCAGTGCGTACCTGCCAGTCCCACACGCCTGATCTGCCCCTCCCCTGCCCTTTCCCCTTTGGTAACCATAGTTTGTTTTCTGTGTCCGGGAGTCTGTTAAAACTTTGCTTTTCAAAAGACACCTTTAAAAAGGGGTGACCAGCTATGGACTTGGAGAAACTTTTGCAGATCACATGTCCAACAGTGCATTTGCATCCAGGGGGCACAAAAGTGCTCACGACTTAATAAGAGAATAAAAAGCCCAATGAAACGATGGGCAAGAGACTTAGACCTGCTTCACCCGAGATGCACGCACGGGGGACGCTCAGTGGCGTTCCTGTCCTGAAACTCAAACCAAAGCCCAGTGAGCTGCGCCGCAGACCTGTGAGAGCAGCGCGAGCAGAGCAGCTGGAGGACGGATGGGCCCAGGGCTGTGGGCGGCAGGGCCGCCGGGAACCCCGCGCTGCGCGGCAGCTGGAGGGAGAGGAAAGCTCAGGGTCACACAAAGAGCTGCGCGTCCCAACTCACCTGCCAGAGAGGCCGGCGCGCAGCGTAGTGGACAGCCGTGGTGGCGGGGGCGAGGGGCGGGAAGGGACAAATCTGGGAGTCTGAGATTTGCAAATGTTAGCCGCCGTATATAAAAATATATAAAAAACCAAACTTTCTGTACAACACAGGAAGCTCTGTTCCGTATCCTGCCATAGCCTTTAAACAAGCACGGCCGTGTGACGCACACTGAAGACGCGCCCTCCGGCTCCTGCACCCGGGGTGGGGCTGTGGGCCGGGCACAGGGAGAGCGCGCCTGTGCTTTTCCCGATAACCTTGAACTGGCCTCCCGCTTCGTGCCGGTTTCCAGCACGACAGCGTCGCGGACGGCCCCTGGCCTGTACCTGCGACGAAGCTTGGCTCGGTCGGGCTTTTAAGGTTTGTCCAGCGGGGAGGCTCTGAGGGCAAGTCAGTGTGATGTCTTCCCCACAGCTTTACTGAGATACAATCCGCAAACCATACCACGTGCACTTCAGGGCGTTTAGCGTGCTCGCAGAGTTGTGTGGCCATCGCCACCAGGTACGTCCAGGTGCTGGCATCACCCCTGACCCCTCAGCTGCCACCCGGTCTCCCGTCCCGCAGCCCCGGGAACTAGCACTTTGGGACTGCGCATCGGCACGTCCTGGACACTTCATGCACTACGGATGGAATCACAGGATAGAAGGTCTTTGGTGAGTGGCTTCTGTCGCTTGGCGTGATGTTTCCACGCCCCACCCGTGCTGCTGCGGTCAGCGGCGCTCCACCGTCTCGGCAGGCGCTGCCGGGGCCCGGCACGTCCTGCTCGTCCATCCACTGCCTGGCGGGTGCTCGGGCCGCTTCCAGCCTGCGGCTGCGCTCAGTCTCACCACCAGCAACGCTCGTGCGCGAGTTCTGTGTGGATGCGGGTTTCCCTGTCCCTTGGGCGGACAGCTACCCAGGGGTAGGATCGCCGGGCCCTCCGTTAATTCTACGTTTGCGCTTTTGAGGAGCTTTCTCCACACCCTCGCTGGCACTCGTGATTGTCTGATTTTGATTCTTCCCATCCTGGCAGGTGTGATGGGACGTCTCCTCGTGGGTTTGGTTTGTTTCCCTGACGGCTGACGAGGTTGAGTGGCTTCTCATGGGTTCGGTGGCCACCTGGATGTCTCCTCTGGAGAGCTGTCCGTTCATCAGCGCAGTTTCAATTTGCGTTTCCTGATTCCCTAGTGGTGAAACGGCTGCTTAAACACTTTGCCCGTTTTCTACTGCACCATCGGTTGGCCTGGCGGCGATCTGCCGGAGGGGGTCACTCACATGGTACACTACGCCTGTGTGTGTGATACGTGTTCCAGACGCTCTCTGCCCATTTGTGACTTTTCCTTGCACTCGTTTTGTGGTGTCATTTGATGACCAGAACTTAGAGAGTTAAGTACATTTAAAGATAGTCAAATATGTCGATTTTCTTTTCTGTTCAAATGTGCTGTAAGTGGAGGCGGGTACAGCTCAGTGGTAGAGTGCGTGCCTAGCATGCACAAGGTCCTGGGTTCAATCCCCAGTACCCCCATTAAAAATAAATAAACGTAATGATGGCCCCCCCCAATTTTTTTTTTAAAAGAGGGGGAAGGTATAGCTTAGTGGTAGAGGGCATGCTTAGCATGCATGAGGTCCTGGGTTCAATCCCCAGTACCCCCATTAAAAAATAAAGAAATAAACCTAATTATCTCCGCTCCAAAATTAAATAAATAAAAATATTTAAAAACAACAACAACAAAAGAAAAACCAAATACGGTTTAAGAGATGTTTTCCTGTCTTGAGTCATGAGAACATGCTCGCATCTCTTCCAAATGTCCGAGGACCCCGTCCACATACACAACGCTGTATGTTTCTTTTCATCCACAAGGGCGCCCTGTTGCTCCAGCTCCACATTCGAAGGGACTGCCCCCTGGCAGCAGCCTTGACACCTACCAGTGGCCCAAGCCCATCCGGATTGCTCTGCGGGGTTAGCATTCCATTCTATTCTTATCCGTTATCACGAGGCCCATGTGTAAACACCATACTCTCGGTTGTGACAGCTCCGTGATGCCCTGATGGCTGGATGGGAGGCTCTCGTGACTTGTCTCCCGGACTGTCTCCCTCCTTGTGGCCCTTTGAGTCTTTCTCCTGAACGTTAGACTCAGTTGATCGATTTCTACGAAACACCAGTGGGAGTTTTGATCAGGGCTGTGTTTAACCTGTAGGTCACTTTGGGGACGGTGGACGTATCTAGATTATTAAGGATGTAGAAGCAGCCGCCCCTTCGTTCAATCAGCCATTACTGTTGTGTAACATACAGCAGAAAGCACACCGTGCGTACGTGCAGTTTAATAAATTACCGCAAAGCAAACTCCCACGTAAGCCCCTTGCGGGTCAAGAAACAGAGTATCATTGCCGCTCCAGAAACCCCTTACGTGGCCCACCTCCACCATAATCCCCCCTGCTCAGCTGGTAACCACTCGCCGTTAACCGGTGTTGCTTCTGCTGTCATGCCAACACTGCATTTGCCAAAACCTTGGTAAACATCCGAATAGCCGTCAGTTGCAAAATGGGTAAATAAATGTGGATGTTCACACGGTGAGTGTGACACAGCAGTTGCAGACGCCACTAGGGAGGATGCATGCGGGTTTGCGCACAGGCCGGACGTGCGGCGTGTGTACGTGCGTGTCCGGCGCCCCCGTGTGCGTCTGTGCACACACTTCTGGTACACGGGCAGGCAGACAGCCATCCGTTCTTTGTGCACGTGCACGTAAGGCGTTCGTGTATTCTGCACGTATGTGTGCGTGCGTGCGTGTTCACAGTCACGTAAATGCACATGCACGAAATGCTCGGTACTTGACAAAGGCGGATGAGCACAGGAGGCAGTCTGACAACGCCGCCCTGCCTTCCAGAGCGCTCGCACAAATCAATGCACTCCCAGCCGGGCGTGAGCGTCCCCGAGGCTCCCGACGCGTGGCGTCTGTGGACTCTGAAATGACCGCCAGTCTGACGAGTGGGCAGTCCTTTACTATTACAGTTGATATTTGCGTTTCCCCAAACTGCCAGTGAGCACCTTTTCCTGTGTTTCTTGGGAACTTGGATACGCAATTTGGTAAAGTACCTTTTCAAATTTCTTGCTAATTTCCAGAAGAATTATCTGCTACCTGCTCATTGATCAAAAAAAAATTTTTTTTAATGGAGGTACTGGGGATTGAACCCAGGACCTCATGCATGCTTGGCGCGCGCCCCGCCGCTCAGCTGGGCCTGCCCCCCTCCCCTCTGACTTTCATAAGCCCCTGTTGTACTGAGCACCAGTTCTTCTCAGTTGCGTGTGTGGAAAATATCTCATTCAGCTCCACAAATCCTCTTTGCGCTGTTTGTGGGGATTTATTGCATTTCTTTCTCTCTCTCTCTCTCTCTTTTTTTTTTTTTTTTTTTTTGTGGGGGGAGGAGGCAATTAGGTTCATTTACTTATGTTTTCTGACGGAGGCACTGGGGATTGAACCCAGGACCGCGTGCGCGCCAGGCACGCGCCCCACTGCTGAGCTGTGCCGCCCCTCCTGTGGGGATGTATTACATCGACTTTACTGAGACATAATTAAACACAATAAGATGAATATACTTTAAGCGTGTAGTCCAGTTAGTTGAAAGACCGTACACGCGCATTTAACCGCGGCTGCATTAGGATGGAAAGCACCCCCATTTCTCCATTTAATTCTGTCCATCCATCGGCTGAGGGACACCAGGTTGCCTCCACGTCTCGGCGGTTGTGGATAACGCTGCGGTGCTCACGGGGTGCAGACAGCCCTTCAACACCCTGTTTCCATGTCCTGGGATGTGTGCCCAGGAGCGGAGCGGCCGGGGCGTGTGGCTGCTGCGCTTTTAATTTTTTGATGCCAAGCTGTTTCCCATAGTGGCTGCATCGATTTACATCCCCATCTATCTTGCATATCCCTTTCTGTGTTTTTAAATATTTGATGTTTCTCCCAGGCTACAAACTCTCTTTCAAGTTGTGCCTAATGCCTTTTGTCTCCATCTGGCCACCACTGAGGGTTTTGTGGTTTTTAATTCTAGAATTTTCATTGGATGCTTTTTCATAATTTCTAATTTTCTGCCAAATTCCTTCTAGGTTCTTTGATTTCTTAAACATCGTAGTCAGAGTTATAGTAAAGTGATGCCTGACAAGTCAGTGTCTGAGGCTTTTCTTGGTCTGTTCCTGCTGCTGCTTTTTCTCTCTGCTCTGGTTCGCACATTTCTCTGCGCTTGCTGACTTCTAACTGCTCAGCAGACCTGTGATGGGACAGTCCCCGAGCTGGCGGGAGGCGCTGGATGGTATTAGCGCCCTCCAGAGAGGGTTCCCTTCTGCATCTATGCGGATGTCCACCCACCATGCTCAGAGGATGGTTTTCATTCAGTCGAGGATGAAGTCGATCCAAAATGCATCAGTCTTTTTTTAAAACTTGTATCTGTTTGTTTATTTTTGTAGAAGTACAGTCAGTTACAACGTGTCAGTCTCTGGTGTCCAGCACAATGTCCCAGCCATGCACAGACATACACACGTTAGCTTTCATATTCTTTTTCATTAAAGGTCATCACAAGATACTGAATACAGCTCCCTGTGCAAAGTGGATCAGTCCTGATGGGGACCTCTCCTCCTCGGGTGTGGCGCTCCAGGCCCCCCCAGGATCTCCTGGACATGCTCTGTGCCCCCAGCCACGGGAGACGCCAGCCTCTCCTCGACTCCCCCAACTTTCAGCTGCAGAAGTTGCTTTAGGGCTGTGTCAGCTTCTGAAGGGAAGAGCAGCCCCAGGCCTGACCTCGCCACTCTTATCTGCCGCCTCCTGCTGCTTCTTGGACACATAAATCCTCGCAGCCACGCCGAGCCTCCCATTGTCTCCAGAACGTCGCTTTATTTTTCCTTCCTTGCTGTTTTCTCCGGCCGCTCTCATCGGGGAGGTCGGCCCTCTGACCCCCTCCCGGAAGCCGGGACCCTCCGCCCGCTTTTATTATCTGGGAAGGACTGTTATTTTCTGGAAAGCTCAGCGCACTTGTTTTGAAGGGTCATTGTTCAGCACGCCGGGCCGTTTTTACAGGGGAAGAGCTGAGCGGCTTGCTGTCCGCCTGGCTGTGAGTTATGTCTCTGCTCACGTCCTCAGCTGCGTCCCAGGAGGGCGAGGGCGGGACGCTGGCGCAGCGCCGGGCTCCTGGGAGCAGGGGCGTCGCAGAGCCGTGCGGCCCTGCGGGGAGCGTGTCCCTGCTGGTGGCCGGCAGCGCGCGGGTCGGCTGCCCCGGAGCCGCTGGAAGTAAAATCCCCTTCCCGCCTTGACCGGACTGCGTCTGAGCGCGGCCCTGGCCTCTCCACTGGGCCCTGGGGCACGTGCGTCCCGCTTCTGGGACTCCCGCCTCGCCCGGGGCCCGCGGCACAGCGGAGGCGGCCGGCTCGGGGTGGCCCCGGGAGGCAGGGCCGGGGGCCCAGGTTTCGGAGCAAGCACCCCCGAGGGCCGAGGCGCCCGGTCCTGCACCCCCTGGGGCTGGCGTGTCGCCCGCGGGGAAGCCCGCAGCGCGGAGCACGGGCCGATGCGGCAGGCGGCGGTGCGCGCTCCCGGCTGAGCCCGCGCCCGCCCAGCTCCCGCTCCCGCTGCTGCGCGCGCCCGTGAGCCGCGCTTTGTGGGACCCTGTCGCTGACGGTGGTGCCCGGGAAAGGTGGCTGTGAACCAAGCCCGAGCAGGACCCTCTGGTCCAGGCCCCCGTGTCCCCGGCCCGCACCAAGGCCACAAGCGGCTCCCGTGTGACCAGGTGGAAGGAAAGAGGAGGCCCCGCCTAGTGTCCCTGCTCCGCACGCAGGTGCTAGGCGAGAAGGACAGTGGGCCGCTGCACTCCCGGCCTCGAGTGGCCTTGAGAGATCTTGGAGCAGGAAACCTCGCAGGTGGGGCTGAGAGCAGCCCAGCCGACCGCCCACCTGTGCGGGAGGAGGAGCGGCCCCCGTGGAGAAAACACGGATTCCTGGGCAGGGACCTGCGGCCGCGCGCTCTCCACTCAGGGGCCTGGAAGGAAGGGGATGGAGGACGGGAGATGAGGGTCAGCGGGAGAGGCGTGGGCGGGGCGGGCAGGGGCGGGGCCGCGGGGGAGGTCCTCGCGTCCCAGGTGAGCACCCACTAGAGAGCAGCCCCTGGGGAGCCCTGACCACCCCGTGGACAGGACGCGTGGGGCAGCCTTCCCGTGAGCCGTCCAGGCCAGGCACCGTGCGCGTGGACGGAGTGACCACAGACTGGTGGACGCCTGGGAGGCCTTGACCTGCCAAGGTCAGTCCGGCCTCTGCTGCCTCTGGAGCCCAAATGTCAGCTACAAAGATCAACGCTGGGTCCCCATTCGGTTTCTCTTGGAGGCACGTCAACTACAGGGAGTCTGCCATCCTGGAGGGACAGCAGTTCCCTCTTGTGAAGACACCAAGCTCTCCTAAGCGTGGGTGTCCTTTCCTGCCTGTAGAGCCCACTGGCATGGGGTCCCACGTGACAGAGCGTCCAGCCAGGGAGCCCCAGGGAGGGTGCGGGGAGTGGGCCCACGAACGCCGGACCCGCTGGTGTGCACACACCCCGCCGCGTGGAGGGCGGGCACAGCCTTCTGCAGGCATTGCTGAAGCACCACTTGCAGACAACACCACGCTCAACATTGCTAATTATCAGAGAAATGCAAATCAAAATAACTATGAGGTATCACCTCACACCGCTCAGAATGGCCGTCATCAGAAAGTCTACAAACAACGAATGCTGGAGAGGCTGTGGAGGAAAGGGAGCCCTCCTACACTGCTGGTGGGAATGCAGGCTGGTGCAGCCGTTATGGGAAACAGTATGGAGATTCCTCAAAAACCTAAAAATAGACTCACCATATGATCCAGCAATCCCACTTCTGAGTATGTATCTGGAGGGAACTCTAATTCGAAAAGACCCCTGCACCGCAGTGTTCACAACAGCACCATCACAACAGCCAAGGCATGGAAACAGCCCAAATGTCCATGGACAGATGCCTGGGTAAGGAAGATGTGAATATATTTATATAATGGAATACTACGCATCCATAAAAAAGAATAAAAGAATGCCATTTGCAGCAACATGGATGGACCTGGAGATCGTCATTCTAAGAGAAGTGAGCCAGAAAGAGAAAGAAAAATACCATATGAGATCGCTCACATGTGGAATCTAAAAAAAGACACAAATGAACTTGTTTACAAAACGGAAACAGACTCACAGACACAGACAACAAACTCGTGGTTACTGGGCGGGTGGTTAGGGGTGGGAAGGGATAAACTGGGATAATAAGGGTGGCGAATTGAAACGCGTGGGGGTGGGCACAGCTGGCGCGGCCCCCGCGAGTCAGGCTGGGATGCAACCAGCGCCATCCCCTCCAGCGCGGGTGGGGTCTGCGACTTGCTTCTGACCAACATACAGGAGCCAAGGACTTTCGAGGGTAACCGAGGGCTTTTGAGGTCATCGAGGGCAGCATTTCCTGGTGGGCCTGACCTGATCAGGCAAGCCCTTTCTGAGAGGGTCCGGGCTGTCCCTGGAGCTGAGGCTCAGGGACACAGAGGCTCTCCCTGGGGGCATGCTTTGAGGAAGAGGCCAGCATGGAAACGCACTTTGTCACCAGCTGGGGGTACCTTCTCCAGCCCAGCCTCCAGGCGGCAGCTCCGCCCAGCACACACCTGCACCTCCACTCCGGGAGGCCCGAGCAGAGGGCTGAGTGGAGTCATGAATTACAGATGGACTTCTGACCCACAGGAGGGCAAGGCGACAAAGGTGTGTGATTTTCAAACCCTGAGGCTTGTGGTGACTGCTGCGCAGCAACAAGAATGGCTACGTGAACAAAACGCATTTAAACAATGTGCTCAAATTCGTGAGTCCCTAGTGAGACGTGCACATAAATGGTACCTCTATGTGGGCACATGCGCCGTGGTCGGCGTCTCCGTGCCTCCTCTGCCTTCCCTGTCCCACGTCTGCGACACACGCGTCCTTAGAGAAGAATTCGCACAAGCAAAACGCTGGAGAAATGCCGGCCTTGGAAACCGACTGTGCTGAGCGGGCCTCCTGCCACCCCCCGGGCCCCCTGCCGCCCCCCGGGCCCCAGCCCTCGTGGGAAGGGGCCCGGGCTTGGCACTGGCAGCAGGTGCGGCTAAGGGCTGGCGCGCCACCGCGAGGACGCTGGGGCCTGGGGAGGGCCACCGTGTGCCAACAGCCTGCGGACGGGCTCGTGTGACGGGGACCTGCGGCGCCCCGAGGAGGTGAGGGCCAGCTTCTGAAGCCGGGAGCTGAACTCCACGCACTGGCTCCAGCTCGGAAGTGCCCCCCACAGTCGAAATTCAGACCCAGCGGCCTGGTCGAGCTGAACCACAAAACGGGTGAGAGAGCAGCGGTGGGGGCTGTTCTCGGCACTGCACGTCCACACGCACCACGGGGCGTGTGCCTGCCTGAGTCATCGCCTCTGCCAGTTCCACCCTGCTCTCTGGGCCCTGTCAGTCAGTCAGCACCTACCCTTGTGCATGCGTGTCTTGTCCATCCCTCCTCCATCCTCTGCTGATCCCCCATCCCTCCCTCACCCACCCACCCAGCCACCCACCTCCACAGTCACCCAGCCACGTACCCACCCACCCACCCAGCCACCCACCTACCCAGCCATCCTCCATCTGCCCATTTTGCCATTCTTCTCTCCTTTCCTCCTTCCCTCCCTCCCTCCTTCTCTCTTCCTTCCTCCCTCCCATCTCTGACCTCATGTCGCCCTGACCCAGGGACTTCCCAGGGCCCACTTCCTGCAGCCAGGGAAGCTGTTGGAGACATTAGGCCTGAGGGACGAGCAAGGGTGCACTTCCCTGAGTCCATCCTGGGGGCGGGCACGGATGCTCGCCCACGAGGACCCTGCCAGTCTGGGCGCTCCTTGTGTAGGTGCAGCCGCCGGGCAGCTCTCCAGGAGGCTTGCGCCACTGGGATGCGGTGCCTCAAGCCCCGGGTCCCCCGTAACCTTGCTGGGTAAAGATCCCAGGGCCTCGCCGGCTGAAGGTGCGAGAGCACCTTGCTTGCCTGCTGTGGCTGGGGCCCTGCCGTCACCCCGCACTGCTGGCACAGGGACCGGCAGGGGTGGCCTTGGAGGGCGCTGGCCGGGTCTCCCGGTGGGGAGGGGGCTGACGCCTCTCCCCTCCCCCACTTCTCTGTGTCCTGGGGACACAGCCCCCCTGGAGTTTCACTTCCTGCCTCCTTGGGCCTGCTGGGGGTGTTGGGGGTGGTGGGCACACGCCGTGCTGGCTGGAGGAGAGTGGTGGAGAGCTAGGCTGCTGGCCGGGTGGGGCTGTGCAGCGGGCACCCAGGAGAGGAGCGTGCCACCTCTTCCCCACCTGCTGCACAAGGCTGTTCTGGACCAGGTGCTGGCCACGTTGGACCCCACGCCCCCGCTTGGGGCCCAGTGATTAGGAGCAGGGGTGGAGGCGGCCCGAGCCCTGCAGGGAAGTTCTGGGCAGCCCGGCCAGGGTCCACTCGTGCCCTGCCCGAGGCTGTCTGCTCCCAGGGCAGAGGCAGGGCCCGCAAGGTCTGTGTGACTGTCCAGCGGGGCAGTGAGGGTGTGTGGGAGCCGGTGGCTGTTGTGGGACCAAGACCCCTTTTTCCTCCCACACAGGTGAGGCTGAGACAGTGAGGGGGATGGCGAGGCAGAGGACACGCTGGCCCAGCAGTGTGGCGTCGACCGGGAGAGGAAGCGTGCACGTGTGTGGGTGTGTGCACGGCCCACGCACGCAGATGAGGGGAGTCCCCGCGTGTCCTGGAGGAGCCTGCCGTCCCTGAGGCCCCTCGGCTGGGCGCGCTGCTGCCTCATAACCCAGGAGAGGGGCTGCTCAGCATCCTCTGGCCGGGGTCTGCGGGCAGCCTGAGGCCCGCGCTCCCCTCCCACTCGGCCCTTGAGCTGCCCTGCGCCCACCCCTCTGCCTTCATCCCGCCCATCGCCCGTCCTTACAGCTCCGGCCCAGCTGGTCACTCTCCACCTCACCCCCTTCCCTGCTCCCCCAGGGCTGCCACCTCTCCCTCCGCCTTGGGATGGTGGCCTTTGCATCCCACTGGATGGTGCTGGCCGTCCCCAGGCCCTGGGTGGTGCCCCTGTGCCTCCCTGGTTCCCTTATCCTCTGTGCCAGCAGCGCAGGTGACCCCGTCAGTGGCCTTTGATCCCTTGACGGGGACCCTCTGGGCGGCGACTGGGAAAGGCCGGAGATCAGGAAACAGCAGCCCTTACCCGGAAGGCCCGGCTGTCCTGGGGCCCCGTGCGCCCTGCCCACAGCTTGTTCGTTGGTGGGGGGGGCCAGGGTGCAGAGCTGCACGGAAGGGGCCTGAGTTCTGAGGTTTCTGCACAGACTGGATCCCCGGGGAGGGGGTCTTTTATCCAGGACGAGGGTCCCATCATGGCAGTTCTTTGGGGAGGACACCAGGGTGGAGAGTTCTGGAAAGTCAGGGGTCCCAGGACCCCCCACTGGGAGAAGGCGGGTCAGACCTGTGACCGTGCGGACAGGGACCCAGGGAGAGGCCTGGGTGCGGAAGTGGGTGCCCACACGCCTGCCAGGGCACGGGGCCAGGGCGGGCAGGCAGTGGGCAGAGCCAGGCCGGGCTGGCGGGGAGGCAGCCCGGGGTCAGGCGGGAGCAGGGGGTTGGGCGACTTCCAGGGGCAGACCGCGGACAGCAGGGGAGGTTGGGACCTGACTGATTGTGGCCCTGCCAGGGCCACCCGGCCACCTGGGCCCTGGACCCACTGCCCCGGCCTCCTCGGCAGAGGTGCTGATGGGCCAGTCAGTTCTCCCTGGCCCCCGCTGCCATGGGGGACCACCTGGGTGACTGAGAAAGGTCTCAGAAGGCAGTTGTAGGGACAGATCCCGAGCCGTCCAGAGCTCACCTCAGTCACCTCAGACAGAGCAGGGGGCCCTGTCAGGGCCCAGCAGAGACTGGCTGGCTGTTGGTGGCCGGAACCCACGGTGCCTGCCGAGCTGGGTTTGGCATGGCCCACCCAGCCACCCCCCCAGGCCTGCTTTGAAAGGGCCTCTTGCCAGAAACCCAGGGGCACCCACCACAGACCTGGGGCGCCTGGGGAGGGTCAGGGTCGGAAGAGGGCTGGAGGCCAGGCCCTGAGCCCCGGCTGAGCGGGGAGGGGCAGGGCACCGGCAGCCCCAGGCCCCTAGCCAGCAGGACAGGCAAGGACCACAGTGGGGGAGGGGAGCCGGCCCTCCAACCTGGGGAACACTTGGACCTCCAGGTCCTGAGGGGGGCCCCGCTGGGCAGGCCCACCCGGAGAAGACAAAGCAGCCCCCGCCCTGAGAGCCTGGACCAGAGAACCCGCGGGGCCCCCTCCCACCTTCAAGATGGACCAGGCCCTGCGTGCAGGGGCCCTGGAAGGTGAGATTTCCGGGAAGCTGGGGCAGCTCACCGACACCCAGGACCCTCTGGGCAGGCAGGGGTCGTGTGCACCCCCTTCACACTCCTGACAGGAGTGGGGCGACAGTGGAGCCACCCCCAACCAGAGGCCGATGGGGAAGGGGTCCTGGAGCACCGAGGCAGGGAGGTGGCCAGCCAGCCCTCTGGCCTGGGTCGTGGCAGGGGGCAGGGCTCTGCGGCCACCAGAGGCATTGCTCCCCTCCAGCCACCTCTGCTCCTGACTCTGGCCTGGGACCCTGGAACCCCATCCTGCAGCCCGGGACAACGTGGCCCATCTTGCAGCCAGGTCGCCCCCACCCTCTTGGCCAGGCGGCCCCGGGGGCAAGGGTGGGCTGCGGGGCAGCCTGGGCAGGACACGTCTGTGTGGAGGAGAGGCCTGGAATGCGCAGCTGCCCCCGCTGGCAGGCCGTCCAGGGACTCACCATGTGGGGAAGGCGTTGACCGCATGATCCCAAACCAAGGGTCCCCATTCCCCTCCGTGGTCGTCCCAGCCCTGCTCCCCACTCGCTGCTGGTGCCGGCAACACCGGGGTATGTGCTGGCTTCCAGCCAGACCCCAGAGTGCGCCCGCTGGCTGCCCGGCGGCTGTTCCTGGAACAGGGGCGACAAAGCCCAGACTGCCTTGAAGATGCGGGCGCACGGGGCGACGCCTGCCCAGAGCCACGCATGAATAGGGCACAGAGACACCGGGACCACGATGAATGGGCTCACAGAGGCCCAGACGCCCATGAATGGGCACCGGGTATCCAAACACGCAGCGGAACTTGGAAGCAGCCACCGGGGGCCCGAGACCTGGGATGTGAGCCTACGTGAGAGGCAGGTAGTGAGGCGTTAGGCTGCCCAAGCCCCTGATGAACGGGAGATTCAGGCGACAAATGTGGATGAGGGTACACGTCGCCCAGCACTGCAATGGGTGGGGTGCACCGACGCCCAGATGATGGCGGTGGACCGCCCAGAGGCCCTGGGAACTGGGGGGCAGGGGACCCGTCAGGTTGACGTTTGAAGTCCTTGCCACCGAGATGATCAGAGGAGTGGGGGACAGGCTCAGAAAACCGTGGACCAGAGCCTTGCGACGCGAGCCAGTGGTTTCTGCACCTGGGGCTTCACATGGAGAGGGTGAGGCTGCAGCCAGCCCCGGAGGGTGGGGAACAAGGCGCCTGGGCCTGCAGCAGAGACTCAGGGTGACAGGTGCCTGGCCCCGTCTTTCGAGGGGAACGAGGTTAGGTCCATCAGCCTCAGGCGAGCAGGGAGCAGAGACAGGGAAGGCTCCTCGGGCCGGCTAGGGGTCCAGATACACGTCGCTCAGGACTCCGGTGTGGGCGCCGGCCGCACCTGCCGAGATTCTGAGACTGGGCGCTCAGACCCCCACACGAGTGGCAGGAGGCAGCCAGTCTCACCAGGCTCCCAGACGCTTGGACTGCTGGGTCCGTGTGGCCCTGGCGCCCCACCCCGGAGGCGCCGGCTCCTGGGCCCCTCAGCCTGACCAGTGTACGTCAAGGTGACAGAAAGGCTGAGAGGGATGGCATCGAAGCCACCCTGTTCTCCAGAGAGTGGGGTGCAGGCCCCAGGGCCCCAAGATCAGAGTCTGCGAGGACTCAGTGACCGAGGCGCGTCCAGGCTGTCGATCTTGAGGTGATGTGGGCCGGACAACTCAGCTCTCCCACAGACTGGGGTCCAGGACCCAGACTCTCCACTAATGGGAACAGGACCCAGACATGTCTAGGGTGGGGTCCGCTCTCGGGAAGCCTGGGTGCGCGTCCCGGACACCTGACTGTGGGGAGGGCAGGCAGCCTGGCACACGAGTGAGGCACACAGAGCCCGAGACCAGAACGAGCGGGACACATGCAGGTGGAGAGCACGGACGGGCACAGGGCGCCCGAAGCCCAGGAGCGAGGCCGCTGGCCTGGCCTGGCACTCAGGCTCACGTGAGGTGTGTCGGGGGTGGGGTCCAGGCACCCAGGGGCCCAACCGATGGGCCCAGGCTTTCCAGGAACCAGGCAGCCACAGAGCAGAGAGTCCCCCCAGACTATGGGGAGCTCAGCCCCAGGGCCTCGGGAATGAGGGGAGAAGGCTGCCTGGTGACTCAGATGCACAGGTGTGTCCCTGGGTGTTCGCAGGAGTTGGGGAAAGATGTTCTGACAGCAGGGGTGCCCTGATGAATAGATACCCCAGGAGAAGGTGAGAGGGGCCCCCCAAAGCTGCAGGGGAACCAGGCTCTGGCCAACAGGGTCCCAGAGACCCGTGCGAGATGCGATCAATGGGGAGGGGGCACAGGCGGCCCCAGGAGAGACCCCGATGCCTGGGTCGCAGAGAAGCCGGGCTCTTTGGCCGGGTGCTTGTGAGTGGATACACACTGTACGTGCAGTCAGGTGACGGGGCGTGTGTCCCCTCGGCCTCCAGGCAGACAGGGTGTAACTTGCCCGGATACTCCAAGAGTTGGGGCTCCCATCCCATGGAGACCAGACACATAGCACCACGCACAGGCTCCTAGAAGATGGAGATGTTCAAGGAACCAGCTTCGCTGTGCCGACACTCAGGGAGGGGCACAGCGTGGGGTGCAGGCTCCCAGGTGAAGTGGGCGGGGTCAGCCTGCGGCCCACACAGGCTGGGAGCCAGTGAATGGGCACGGGGCTCCCCAATCCACAAGGACGGGGTGAGCTCGGCGCCCGCTCATCCTTGCCTTGAGCACAGCTGAACAGGGTGCCCAGCCGAGCGGGGTGCCGGCAGCGTGGCAGTGCTGGCAGGGTGCACGTGTGCTGTCCAGGCATGCCTCCCGGTTCCTCGCCAGCAGCGCCCGGCTCCCCGCAGCCGGTGACTGCCGTGAGTTCCGACCTTCCGCATTCCCTAGGGAACCTCAGAGGAAGCGTCTCCATCCAGGAGCCCCGCCAGGGCCTCCATGTGGCCCTTGGCTGCCTAGCCGCCGTCTCGGGAGCTGCGGGGCTGG
The DNA here is from genome assembly GCF_048773025.1 of Camelus bactrianus. NCBI lineage: Eukaryota > Metazoa > Chordata > Mammalia > Artiodactyla > Camelidae > Camelus > Camelus bactrianus. The sequence continues at coordinate 1,379,006 of NC_133548.1, forward strand.
CCTGGGGCTGCCAGCTCTCTTTGGTTTTCTCCTTCCTGCCCTGAACCTCAGACGCCCGTCTTGCCACGGAGGCGCCCGGACCCTGGGAAAGGCACAAAGGCCTTACACAGTCGGGCTGCAGAAAGTGTTCGCGGGGCAAATGCGATCCGGCTCCGCCGAGTGTGTGCCCACATCCCGTCCACCCACACATCTTGCCCCTGCAGCCCGGGTGCCTCCCCTGCCCCTCTAGGATGCTGCAGTTGCAGCTCCTGGCCCTCACCACTGGGTGGGCCTGGCAGAGGACCCAGGCTTTGGACAGGAGAACGTGGGCCCAAAGGGACATGCACACCCCATGTGCCCCTGGAGCCATGCGTGACCAGCATGGGCACACATCCCATTTGCCGTGTCCCCAGAGCAGCCTCAGGCCCTGGTCCGGTCTCCCGGAAGTCCTGCGGACTGGCTAAGTATTAACCATCTCTACGTCTGGCGCCGGCTGATAGTGGGTTTGGAGAGACACCCTGACCTGGGAGGGTCCCTCAGAGCTGGGCCCAGGGGAGCGGCCGGACCCGGAGTGGCTGGACCAGATGAACTGGCCAGAGCAGAGAGGAACTCAGATTACAGGCCCTGCTGGCCTGGCTAAAGCAAGAGGTGCTGAGGGTAGACCAGAGCAGGACTTCCACCCATTGGCTCCACCAGCTGCGGGGCTGAGGCATGGACAGAATGACCTCCAGAGGCTTGCCTGGGCTCCAGAAGCCGGGCAGCAGCAGGGCCATGCAGGCCGGGTAGTGGCCCAGGGAGAACGCCGTGTGGCCGGCCTGCCCATCCCGCGCATGGCAGCTCACCCTGCTGGGCACAGGCCTCCCTGAGCTCGGTTCTGGCAGCACCGGAAAGCCACCCCCCTGCAAACCCAGACGTCCCTGTGACTCGGGCACCCTCCTTGGTGGGTAGAACGTTTACGAACCAAGTCCGGCCTGGCCTCCCTCCCGCTGCCCCACCCGAAGGTCACCCCAGATGGGCCAGCACCTCCTCTTGCAAAGCCTCTGGGGGCCCTTGCAGGTGGCCCCGGGCTCAGATGTCCAGCCTGTGGGTCTCCGGAGGGACCCTTCTCCCAAGGGAGTTCCCCATCTCCTGAGGCCCAGTAGTTCCGGCCCTGAGGTGGGGCTCCCCGAAGCCCTGCCTCCCACTCCCCTTCCCCCAAAACCAACAAGAATTTCCCAGTCACTAGAGGCCCAGGAAAGACAGGCTCCGGCCGAAGGCTCAGAACACCACCCTCCAGGGCCCAGGGTCGGAGCGGAGGCGGGGCGGGCCCCAGGAAGCGCAGGTATCAGGTGAGAGCGTGCGACACCTAGGGGGGCCGCCACCCCCAACACTGGGGGAGCTTGCTCTTTGGGAGGGGGGCCCACAGAAGCCTGGTCCCATTGAAGCATAAAAAGTTGCAGCTAGACCAAAGGTGGAAGGGGTCAGTTAGCACAGCTTTCCTGGGTGCCTGGCCCCAGGCCGACAGGGAGGGCCCTTTCCCTGGGAGAGCTGGCATTCCCGGCTGGCATTCACAGCTGCAGGCAGTTCTGAGGGCCGGGAACGACCAGGGAGGGCTTCCTGGAGGAGGTGGGGCTCATGCCGCAGGACGGGGATGGGCCTGGGAGGGCCTGGGGCAGCAGGGGCAAACATGGCAGCAGCAGGAATGAACCGGCCTGCGCCCGTGTGGGGAGGCGGTGAGGAGGAGGCTGTCCTGCGGGGCAGCCCCGGAGGGAGCCCTGAGGAGGTGGCTGGGACCCGGACTCCAATCAAGAAGGGTGCCTGCCTGCCTTTCTGGGGAAAAATAGCCTTAGCGTCTAGAGAGGATGTCCCCCAGCTGGGCCACAGGGGAGGGACCCCAGGAGGAACTCCCTGCTTTCTGAGGGAGGCCAAGGAAGGTCCTGCCCAGAGGCAGCCCAGGCAAGGAGGGCTTCCAGAGGCATGACCTGGGGAGAGGGAGAACCAGGCAGCCCCCACAGGGCCGGGAGGGCCACCCCCGGGGCACCTGCCGGTTTGGGGCTCCTGTGAACTTTTCCTAGAAGCCTCCCCCACCCAGCCTGAAGGCAGGTCCATGGCCAAGCTGGGTCCAGTGGAGCAGATGGTGCCACCTGGTGGCCGCGCACCAGCCTGCAGCTTCCCCACCACGGGGACCTGGCTGTCCTGAGGGACCTGGCACCTCCCCAGGCCTAGGGTCCCCCGTTGCTTGTGGCTGGTGTGCCCAGGGACTCTGGGTTCTCTTAGGCTGGCTTCCAGGCCCTGCTGTGGTTCTGAGGCTCAGCCTCTTCCAGGCTGGCCAGGCAATCCTGGCGGATTTGCCAAGAACCAAATGCCTGTGACTCAACGCCCACCCTGCCCCAGGCAAGTTGGAGATAAGGGTGCCAGCCAAGCAGGCATGCAGGGAGAGGCGCGTGCAAGCACGTGTACGCATGCACATACACCTGCACGCACACGATCATACAGGTGTACACACGCATGTAGGCTCTCACACGCACACACAGATGTAAGTTCTGTGCTGGCAGCTGACTCCCCGCTTTCAACCATACGAATCTCAAAGGAAGTTGTTTTAATTCCAGAACACACAAAGGCTCTGACATTCCAACAAGTAAAGGTTGGCTTTAAGTCCCACCCCCGGGGCCAGGACTCTCTGACTCTGCCTGGGGACCCTCAGCTCTCGGGCCAGCCCGTGCCATCAGCCGCCACCAGGGGCACTCTGCCGGGACCTCCGAGTGTCCCGGCAGGACGTGGAGGCGGGAGGGCGGGCAGCTCCGGGAAAGCCCCGCACTCCACCATGGGGGCCCCAGGCAGGACCCGATCCTGAAACTGCAGGGCCTGTGCAGGACATGTGCAGCCTCCTGTTCAAAAATGGCCAGAAACTCAAGTCGGCAGCGGCAGGCATTAAAGCCAGCGCGAGGCCTGGCGCATAGCTGCCTCCACGTTCCCTCCTGGGTTTAATTCCCAGAGACCTCGCAGGGACAGCATGTGCACAGCCCCGGTGGGGGGGCCCGGGCGCCCCCTGTGAGCTGCAGCCCCTCCTGAGGGCCGTGAGGGGGGCTGTGCCGGGAGGGTGCGCGGCTGCCGTGGGCGTCATCTGCGGAATCACAGCGGACTCCCTTCTGCCTCCCCCCACACTCGGCACCGTGGTGGGCAGGGGTGCAGAGGTGAGGGGATACCATCCCGGACGCCCCATTATTCCTGGAGAGGGTGGGCTGGGCTTGGTCCCAGAGGCCAGGGAAGTGGCAGCTCTTGTGGACAAAGATGGGGAGGCCCCAGGTTGGAGAGACAGGGACTCTTGGCTGCCCGTGCTCCCCAGAGGAGGGGGCACCAGGAGGCAGCGTGCCAGGGAGACTCGCCCATGGGCCTGGGGTCACAGTCCTTGCCATGGGTGGGAAGAGACAGCCCACCACTGTGTCCTCCTTGGGCCCCTGCAGATAGGCTGCGCCAGCCCCACCCTCCTTCCCACCCATGAGCCAGCCGCTGAGGGGGGCAGGGCAGGTAGGTGGGCAGGAATGTTCTGGCGGCTCCCAGCTACACCCTGCCTCTGCCTGCCCCCACCGCGCCCTCCTCCCCAGGCACCCAGCCGGCCCTGCTCCAGGAATGCACCTTCAGCCCGGACTCGCCCAGACCAGCTCCCACCGTGACTCCTCCCGCCACCTGCCCGCCCTCATGACCCTAGCAGAACCCCAACCCCTCAGAACCCACATCCCCAAGCTCCCCAGCCACCCCAGGGCCGGTGACCCACATGTGTAAATGTGACCCATACGTACCACTGGCAAACTATAGGGGGCCTGAGTTCAGGGGCAGGGATAGGACCCAAAGCAGCAAACCCCAGGAGTGCCCAGGGTCCAGGGAGAAAGGCCATGAAGGAGGGAGCTTCCTGGAGGAGAAGGCTCTGTGGTGAGGACCAGGGAGGGCAGGACCCCGGCTGCCCAGGCCTAGCCTGCTTGGCTAGGCTGGGGGCTGGGGGAGGTGGCCAGGAGGCCGGGCCTGCGACAGCTAAGCCAGCACTTTGCCCAAGGCCCAGCACCTCCCTCCCCTTGGCTCCACTCAGAACCCTTGCCCCTGGCCACCCCAGGCTGCCTCTTTGCTCACACAGACCCAGAGCTGGCCGCTGCTGGGCAGATGGGATGGTGGGCAGGGGCCCGAGGGGTCTTCCTCTCAAGTGACCTGGCCGCCCTGGCCATCTGCTCCAAGCTGGCAGCGTGTGGAGATGGGGCACCCCCCAGACCCCTACAGTGTCCCGGCCCCAGTGGGCACCTCGGCTGGCCCTGGACTCATTCCAGACCTCATCACCAGGATCCCTTGTGAGTTTCAGGGCCTCTGGGAGGGGCACAGAGATGGCCCAGCTGGGTAGGGGTGCTGCTGCCCACAGGGGCATCTTAGGACCCTCTGCGCCCCCACAGGGTCCCGCTGGGCACTCGTTGCCGCCACCGTCCTGGCTGGCGTCCTTCTGGTTTCTTGCCTCCTCTGTGCCTCCTGCTGCTGCCGCCGCCGCGGCCGCCACAGGAAGAAGCCCAGAGACAAGAAGGCTGTGGGTCTGGGCAGGGCCTGTGGCACCACCACCACCCACCTGGTGAGGAGGGTGCACCCAGCTCCCATCTGGGTCAGTCCCATAGGGCAACTCAAGGTCCAGGCTGGAGGGAGATCTTAGCCCCCAGGATGGTCTGGTCTACCCAGAGCAGAGGCGGGGGGGCCCTCCCGCAGGCAGCTCAGACGATGAACAAAGGGGAGGGAGGCAGGACCACGAGGTCCTGGAGGGCCAGCCGCAGGGCTGGGGCCGCAGGGAGCTGCAGAGGTTCTGAAGGAAGGCGGCGGTGTGCGAGGTGGATCGGGGCAGTTGCAGCCCGTCTCGCAGAGCTGAGCTAAGGCGTGAGCCCTTCTGGTGGCCTGGCCTGGAGGGACGTGGTTTGACCCGTCACAGACCTGCTGCCCGGAGGCCCAGGGGTCTGAGGGGGCCACATTCCCAGCAGCTCATGTCACCAGTCCCTGTGACGTGACTCAGGTTCAGCCAGATGTGGACAACGTGGAGTCCGGCCCTGGAGGACCCCAGCAGTGGGGGTGCCTGCAGCTCTCTCTGGAATACGACTTTGGAAGCCAGGAGGTGAGGGGCCCACTTTGTGGGCCCACGGGATCTGCAGGTTTCGGGAGGGTGAGCTGGGCAGGGTGAGCACTGGGTGCTGGGACGTGCGGGGCTGAAGAGGGAGAGGCCCGTGGATGAAGCACTGCTGGCTCCTAGATCAAGGTGGGCCTCAGGCAAGCGGCTGACCTGAGACCTGGAGGCCCGCGGGCCACGGCGGACCCCTATGCCCGCGTCAGCCTCTCTCCCCTGTCCGGGCGCAGCCATGAGACGAAGGTGCACCGCAGCACACTCTGCCTGGTGTTTGACGAGACCTGCTGCTTCCACGTGAGTCTGGGGTCCGCGGGCTGGGGGCCCGGGCTGGGTGGCGGGGCCGGCTCACACCCCTGCCCGCAGGTCCCGCCGGATGAGCTGCCCCAGACTGCCCTGCGGGTGCAGGTGCTGGACGGCAGGAGCCTCTCCCAGCACCAGCCGCTGGCCGAGCTCAGCCTGCCGCTGGGCGCCGTGGACCTGCAGCACGTCCTGGAGCTCTGGCTCCAGCTGGGCCCGCCCGGCGCTGCTGAGGTGAGGATGCCGAGCCGGGCTTCAGCCCCATCCTGCCCGGGGTGCCGGCGGGGAAACTGAGGCCCCTCCTGCCGCCCGCAGCCTGAGCAGGTGGGGGAGCTGTGCTTCTCGCTCCGGTACGTGCCCGGCTCGGGCCGGCTGACCGTGGTCGTGCTGGAGGCCCGAGGCCTGAGCCCAGGGCTGGCAGGTGAGAGCCAGAGCTGCCCCTCCGCGCTGATGGAGGGAGGAAGCCTGTGCCCAGCCCTCGGACCGGCGACACCCTCTGACCGCTTTCGCTTGCCCAGAGCCCTACGTGAAGGTCCAGCTCCTGCTGAAGCAGAGGAAGTGGAAGAAGAGGAAGACATCAGCCAGGAAGGGCACGGCCGCCCCTTACTTCAATGAAGCCTTCACCTTCCCCGTGCCCTTCAGCCAGATCCAGGTGGGCTGCCTGGAGGAGGGGGCGGGCGGGACCTCACTGAGGGCCAGACTGACTGCTGCCTCTCTTCTCCTCCGTCACACCTCAGCCTGCCTCTCCCCAGAGCGTGGACCTGGTGCTGGCCGTCTGGGCCCGGGGCCCGCAGTTCCGGCCTGAGCCCGTGGGCAAGGTTGTGCTCGGTGCCCGGGCCTCTGGTCAGCCCCTGCAGCACTGGGCGGACATGTTGGCCCACGCCCGGCGGCCCGTTGTGCAGTGGCACCGCCTGCAGCCGGCCAGGGAGGTGGACCGGGCCTTGGCCTTGCAGCCCCGCTGGCGCCTGCCCTTGCCTGGCTCCTGAAAGCAGCCCCGGGCCTCTGTCCCCTGGGATGGGCCTGGGCCTCTGTGCAGGCTGGGCCGGGGTCCCACAGCAATAAACTCCTCCTCCCGCTGCCATCGTGTGTCCTTCCTGAGCCCGCCGGCACGCTAGGGTCAGGGCTCCCCTGCCATCGCCAAGGACAGGGAGAGGGGCTCTCCAGACTCGGCCAGTCCCTGAGGCCCCTGACCATGCCTGAGTCCCGAGTGAAGGTGAAGGGCCCCCCCCCCAGTCCCCACGGGGACGATACCGGGAGAGGGGGAGCTGGAGAGTCAGGGGGCGGCCCCATGCGGACACCGTGGGCAACTGGGACACTTTGGGTGTGGTGATAGTGGAAGGAGGGGACCCCAGCCCCCTACAGGCCCCCCAAACCCTTGGGCTGGTGGCTGTGGGGCCTCCCCCTCGCGAGCAGCAGGGGGCAGTAGACGCCTTCGGAAGCCGCACTGGGCCTTTGGGGGCTCAGCCTGGCCCGGAAAGCGGCTCTAATCCCCGCACATCTGGACGGCTTTAGCGCTCCCTGACCCTCCCCACGGCCCCCGAGAAGCTGGCCGGGCTGGGGCCTTGCACCCCCAGCTTGGAGGACGCCAAGTCATGGTTCTCCGGATGCCTCTGCTGGGCGGGGGCCCTGGGCGGGGGGCGCGGGCCCTGGGCCGGGGTGAGAAGGGCAGTGCCGGGCCTGCCCAGGCAGCCAGGCGGGCCCCAGGCCCCCTCGGGTCAGGGAGAGGTTCCCAGGTGGGTGGCGCTGAAATCCTGGGGTTGAAGGACGTGTTCTGAGCCATGCAGGGAACCGGCCCACGGGCAGGGCGTTCCAGGCAAAACTGCACGTCCGTCCATCCATCTAGGACGCCCCCCATCCTGCTCGGGGCGGGAAGCCGGGATCACACCCGGGGAGGGCAGTCTCCAACACGGAGGCCCCTGGCCACTGCTGTAGGCTCCAGAGGTTGTGTTTGGGGGTCCTGCCTGGTCCCAGGCCAGCTTGGAGAAGAGGGGGAATGTGGCCAGCTGGTGCCTGAGGTGCCCACCGGGCTAAAGGGGACAGTCAGCCCAGTGAGAGGCGCCTGCCGTCCCCAGGGGCCCGGGAGCCTGTGGGGAAACCACAGTGTGGACCCTGACTCAAGACAGGTGGGGCCGACTGGAGTGACCTCACACTGTCCTCAAGCTCCTTGCAAGAACCAGGGCGGCATCTCGAAGTCGTCACTGAGCCCTAAATAGAGCAACGAGCAACCCAACCTCGGCACCACCCGCCCCAAGACTTCTTGGCCTGGACAGCAGCACGAGGCTGGGCCGGCAGGCGGCCTGGGCAGGTGGGGAGGTCCCTGCGCCCCCATTGGTCTGAGGAGGGCTCCATGCCCTTTCTGAGCGGGGGCCCAGCCTGGGGGAGGCCTTTTATACCCTCCCCTGGGCCCACCAGCCCAGCTCGCCGCTGCCGGCCTGACCTCGCTCCCAGCACTGCTGCCCAGACGCAAGGTGAGGCCGGCCCGGCTGGCCGAGGCCGGGGACAGGGCCGCAGGACAGCTTGCAGGAGGACTTCCCAGGGCGGAGCCTGGGGAGGGGGCCGTCGCCTGCAGCCTCTCTGGGGGGTGGCGTCTGCTGAGCAGGGGGCTGGAGGGAGACGCATCCGGAGGCGGGCTGGGGTGGGGCCAGTGTTCCAGGCAGCACCCTGATGGCCAGCTCTCGCTGTGGGACACGTGAAGGGGACTTTATGGGTTGAGGGACCCTGGGCCCGACTTGGGGGCAGGTTCTTGTATGCACTTGGGCTCAAAACTGAAGGAGCAGAGCTAAAAATAACTGGTGGCTCTGGCAGCCACCTGTGCTGGCCAGACCCGCCCTCCCTCAGGGACAGCTGCCGTGGCTCCAGGCCCGCCGGGGACATTTTGGGAACACTTTCTCCTCTTATGTCCCCCCCTCCCTGGGGGAATTCCAAGACATCACCCTCCAAGGAGGTCGGGCTTGGGGGCGGGCGGGGCTGCCTGCCGGAGGGCTGGGCTAGCACGAGGCCCTGCAGCCCCCGACGGCCGGCGTCCAGGGCAGGAGGGCAGCGGCCCTAACAGCCCTCACCTCTCTCTCCCACAGGCTCGAAGCCCAGGACCTCACGATGGGGGAGTAAGTGTAGCCCCAAGCCTGCTGCCCCTGCTGCAGCCCACCACTCCCTGACCCCGCCCCCCCGGGCAAGGGTCACTGCATCTCCCTCCCCTCCCCCCCCCACTCACCTCCGGCCCCTCGCCCGCCTGCCCACCACGTGGCCCCATCGCATGGCCCTAACCTCTCTTCTCTCCCCCGCTCCACCGCCTGCCCTCATGGGACAGTGAGGAGGTGAGTACGTGTGCTGGGGGTGGAGCACTGAGGGAACGGGGCCCCCCACTCAGGATAAGTCAGAGGTCAGAGTTTCGAGGCTGCCCCAGGCCTCCCCTCGCCCCTCGCAGGTGCCCCACCCCGCCCACCGAGACAGTCGACAGAGGAAGTGGCGGCCTGGCGCCTCACGAAGCAGCGGAAGCGAGGCTGCGACCTGGTCCCCGGGGAATGGCTTCTTCTTTCTGAAGACCGCACCCCCCACCTCCTGGGCCCTGCATCCCCCCAGCCCCTCTCTGCCTCTGAAGCACAGCCTCTCCTCCCCACCCGAAGGGCCACCTGCCAAGGGTCAGCACGCAGCACCACAGCCTGGGCCTGGCCTCCTCCTTGGGCAGGACCCCCTCGGCGAGGCAGACGAGCGAGAAAGGATGTGGGTGGCTGGGGAGCCCCAGGCTGGCCCTGACTCTGCCTCTTCTCCTCTGCCCTGCAGAAGCGCCACAGGGCCATCACGGCCCGGAGACAGCACCTGAAGGTAGGTGCGGCGCGGGGAGGGCCGCCTGGGGGTCTGCGGGGCGGGCCTGCCACAATCCCTCACCACCTGTCCCTCCGCCCCCCAGAGTGTCATGCTCCAGATCGCAGCCACGGAGCTGGAGAAGGAGGAGAGCCGCCGGGAGGCGGAGAAGCAGAACTACCTGTCTGAGCACTGCCCTACGCTGAGCATCCCTGGGCCCATGGCCGAGGTGCAGGTACCGGGTGCGCCCCGCCAGCCGCCCTGGTCAAGAGGGCAAGAGGGGGTTCGGGGCGGGTGGAGGCCCCAGTGGGGGGCGGGGGGACAGACGCCCGCCCACCCACCCACCCACGGCCCCCAGGAGCTCTGCAAACAGCTGCACTCCAAGATCGACGCGGCTGAGGAGGAAAAGTATGACATGGAGGTGAAGCTGCAAAAGAGCACCAAGGAGGTGAGGGGGCCGCGGGAGGGCCCAGGTGAGGTGGGGCGGGCCCCCGCTGCCGGGACCGGGGACCCACCAGGGCTGGCCCCTGCCGTCTCCCTCCCGCAGCTGGAGGACATGAACCAGAAGCTGTTCGACCTGAGAGGCAAGTTCAAGAGGCCCCCCCTGAGAAGGGTGCGCATGTCTGCCGACGCCATGCTCAAGGCGCTGCTGGGCTCCAAGCACAAGGTGTGCATGGACCTGCGGGCCAACCTGAAGCAGGTCAAGAAGGAGGACACCGAGAAGGTGGGCGCCCCGCCGCGTCGGTCTGGCTCAGGCTCGGGGGTGGGTCTGCAGGGCGGGCTCTGGGACCCCATTCAGAGGGGAAGCTGAGGCTGGCAGTGGATGGGGCTCTGGCTTCCTGGGGAGGGAGCCGAGCCCTGTCTCCCGGCCCCACTGCAGGAGCGGGACCTGCGCGACGTGGGTGACTGGAGGAAGAACATCGAGGAGAAGTCGGGCATGGAGGGCCGCAAGAAGATGTTTGAGTCGGAGTCCTAGGCCACTCGCCGCCCCCTCGCAGCCCCCACGCCGCCTGCACGCCGCCCAGGGCTCCCAGCTCCCAGGGCCCCGCCTGGACGCCCAGGCCTGTGGGCAATAAAGGATTCCAACCCCCGTGACTGCTCTGGTCTGGTCTGGTCCAGCCCTGCCCCAGCCTCAGGGCCCACAGGCAGCCCTGGGAAGGCCCCTCGAGGCCGTGCGGGGTGGCCGCGGGTAGGGGCTGGGGGGGTCCCCTCCTGGGCTTGTGGGGGTTCCTTCCAGGGCTGCCTGCTGGTGTCGGTGGTCAGACCCTGCAGGCCTGGACATGGGCGGCCCGGCCGCGTCAGATGTTCACCTCGGCCATGTTTGTTGTCACAGTCACCATGAAGGTCCACCCCCAGGCCCAGAGACCCTGTCCTTGGGGCACAGGGTGCCCCCTTTCTCCCAGGCTGCTCCTCCCTGGACCCCAGCCTTCCACAGGCGCATGCGGGGCAGTTCCAGATCAGACGACCCTCCCGGGGTCTTGTGCCAGTGGGACGGGGCACACCGGGCTGGGGTCCAAGGACAGATGGCAGGCCACCCAGGCGGCATGCCGAGCCCAGCAGAGAGGCGGACTTTGCATCTCCTTTCTGCTCCGCCCTTGGCCCTGGCCCCCATCAGACATCAAGGGGCAATGTCCCCGACAGGCCCAGACGGGCTGTCACAGCAAGCCTCTCTTGTGAGGGATGATGCAGGGGCCCGCCAAGGTCCCGCGCTAGATCTTTGCTGGGGACCCCCGGGAGGCCAGGCCTCGGCGTGTGATGGAGTAGCTGTCTGCCCTGCCCTTGCCCTCCGGAGGGCCCAGCGACTGATGTGCCGGGGCCAGAGACAGGAGGGCAGCCGCCTTCAGCCTTGAGCCTCAAGGGACAGACGTCAGCCTGCCCTTCCGGCCTTGGCGAGCGAGTGCCGCTCCCATCCCAGCTCCAGCCCCAGGATCAGGCTCCCCTCAGGCTCCGCACAGGCTCCCGGCCACCCTGCAGCTCCAGAGGGGCCCAGTCTTGTCAACCCTGCAGCCCCAGGCCTGGTGACTTGGCTGTGGGCTCACGCTCCTGTGGGCTGGATGGAGGGGACCGAGGGACGCTCCAGGCTGAGGCTCACCCCGGGCGGAGCCCAGAGCCAGCAGGGAGATGGTGAATTCAGAGAGTGGGATTTGGCGGTCAGGGTGCCCAGTGATAGAGGCGGGACCCTGCCTCGGGCCCAGCAAAGTGAACTGGGCCACCATGCAGGGACTGTGCCCACCAGGAAAGGGAGCGTGAATCCATCCCGAGGGCCGTGGGGAGTCAGGGACGCCGGGGACGCGGCTCCCACAGGCAGGATGCAACTCCACTGGGTGTGGGAAGCCATCTTCTTCCTAAAAAGCAAGGACTATTGCACAGCACAGGGAACTATACTCAGTGTCTTGTAACTGCCTACAATGAGGAAGAGCATGCAGAAGAACATACACATACTTACAGCTGAATCACTGAATCAGCCATGCTTCAAGTTTTGAAAACGGCAAGGAGATGTCAAACACAAAATCCCAGGCAGCGACTCCCCGGGGTGGGGGCCAAGCGGGGAGCGGGTGGGGTGGAAGCGCCTAGGGCGCCGTAGCTGCTGGGGCGCGTTGGCGTTCGTGGGTGGGACAGTGGGTTTACAGGTGCTGGCTACACTTCCCACTGAGTGAAGTAAACCATGCCAACCAAACCCAGCTGGCACTCATCCAGCCAGGGCCGCCCAGCCTGGCTCCACGCCCCTCTGCCACCCCACCACTGCCCCTGCTGGGTGGCCCCGGTGTCCCCACGTCCAGGCGGCTGCGGGGAGTGCTGAACGGTGCAATCCCAGGGAAGCGCGCAGTCCAGCACCTGGCGCTTTTTGAGGAATCTGCATTCTAGAAAGATCTCTGCAGGGTGGAGAAGGGGCAAGGCTGGGGGTGGGAGATGTGGGAGAGGTGAAGCCCCCAGGACTCGGTGGACGAGGGAGACAAGGCACCTGGCCTGGGCTGACGGGGAAGGACGGAGGGCTGTCCTCCGGGGAGGGAGCCGGGAGCGGGGGAGGGGCTGGCTCTGGGCCAAGCTTTGGGGATGGGGGTGTAGTTCCCACCCCAGACAGCTGGGTGTAGGGGCCCAGCTGGAGATGGGGTCTGGGTGCCCTCCCAAGTGCATGCTGGGCGATGGCCCCAAAAATGGGCAGGTAGAAGACAGCACCCTCCGGAGGGCCTGAGCAGGACGCTGCCCAGGAAGGACCCCTGGAGGCAAGAGGAGGTCAGCAAAGGCACCGGGGACGCGGCCCACCTGTGGGTGATACCGGCGCTCAGGGAGCGGGTGCAGCCATAGGAAGCCCCAGGGGGCCTCACTCGGCGGGGCTGTGGGGGTTGAGGCTGGCGCCCCTGCGGGGGGCGCACACATGTGTGGGGCAGGTCCTGTGCGGGTTTGGGCCCACTGCGGTCTCCCCGCGCTGCTCCTGCGAGGTCAGGCAGCAAGGAGCACCTGGGCTTTGGGCCCCGACGCTCCCCAGGGAGGGACCTGGGCTCCGGGAGGGGTGGCTGAGCATGGAGGCAGCAGGTGCACAGGGAGCCTGGGTGGTCTCCGTGAGTCAGAAGGCACACGGGGCAGAGCAGGCAGAAACCGCGTAAAGTCACCGCGGGGAGCCGGTCACAAGCACGCAGACTGGAGGGTGAGGTGGACGTGGGTTTCACACTGAGGAGCTGAGGCTGGCGTCCGCACTGTGGCTGGGGGAGAGGACGCGGTCTCCAGGTTTGGGGAACAGACCCTGAGCAGAGGAGGGAGGGGGAGAGACCGAGGCGAGTGCCCGCGGCAGCAGGTGACGGTGACGGTGTGAAGGAGGCACAGGTGCTCTTTGTATTAAACTTTCCTGTACATTTAAAATCTTTTCCCCCAAATTAGACTTTTCTTTAAATGGTTTCTTTAAGCAACCATAAAATAGAACAAGCAAAATCAACAAAGATGAATCCCCTGAACTTCCAAAGCTGGGGGTGTGGGCAGGAGAGGTCCAGAGAGCTCAGGAGACCGGGTGGGGCCAGGGCTGAGGACCGAGGGAGGGAGCTTGGTGGTGGGAGGGTCGGGGACCCAGGCTGGAGTCTGGGGAAGATTCTGGATGCACAATTCTTCAGCAGGGCTGGGTGAGTGCCACGGGCCAAGGAGACAGGGCAGGGCCGGCAGCACCGCCCTCGGGGACCATGGGGCAGAGGTCAAGGCAGGACCGGGCTAGGGGACAGAGCTGGGGGCCAGCTGGAAGTGGGCGGAGCTGTGAGGACTGGAATGGGGTGCTGTCCCTGGGTTCCCTGCATCCGTGAGACAGGCCTCTTGTCCCCTTCACCTGCACCCCCACGGATTGACCCCGGAGGACACAGGGTTCCACTGTGAGTGTTCTCCTGCTGGCCCACAGTGCCTCACCCTCTCTGAGCCTCACCCGTGACAACCTGTCCACATTCGTCCCTTCTTCGGTCCCCAAGCACTGGCTCCTTCTGGGCCCAGACCTGCCTCCTCCACCCCCCACCCCCGCCTCTGACCGACAAGCCAAGGCCCTCTCCATCACCCTCCTTCCTGACCCCCACTGGCTTCTCCTCACAGCACCCTGACAGGCCTCAGTGTACTCAGCTACAAGATGGGTGTGGAGGTGAGTGCACCTGCTTCTCAGGACGGACAGGTGAGGTGGGCCCTCCGGCACCTCCTAGGAGTTGGCCAGGCCCCACTCAGCCTCTCATGCCCGCCGTGCCCGCCAAGCCCACATCAGCACAGTGTGGAGGGAGGTAGGGCCTCAGGTGGGGCAGGGGTCTGTGAGCCCGCTGTGCAAGCTGCTCCCCTACTCCCATCACCAAAGTCTTCTCTGAACCCGAGACTTCATCCCCCGTCATCTTGCGGAGATGCTCTGGACAGCTTCCTGCTGTGCCCACGGCAGGTGGCCATCACAGACCCCCCCACCTCTGTATCCTTCCAGGCCAGCCCAGGGGGCCTCCCACCCTGCACCTCTCTCCTTGCAGCTTCTCCTGCTTCCCGGGCCAACCCCCAGCTCCATGGGGGAATTTCTGGCAGCTCCAGGCTTGCTCACCACAGCTGTCCCCTTCCAGGGAGACCCCGCTAGGTGCAGACAGGTCCCAGCCGCCCCCTCTGCCTGACCCCCAGCCCCCACCAGGGGACCCAGGTGTGCATGGCCACTCATCCAGACAGCGCCCCCATCACCTGCTTACCTGTCTCTTCTGCCCTCACCTGTTCCCTCAGTGGCTCGAAGAATCCACCTGCCGCCCCTCAGCTCCCACCTCACGCGGCCTCTCAGGGCATCCTCTGCCTGCCTGCCCATCGCCGTCCTCCCTGGCATCCTCTGCCTGCCCGCCCCCAACGCGCTTGCAGACGCCCGTCCCCATTGGTCCCCAGGCTCCTCGGGCCCCCAGGCCAGGACTCCTGGACCCAGATCATCTGATGGGGAGGAGGGACGGAGTCACACAAGCAAACTGTGCATCTCCTCCCCATGGCAAAGCTTCGACGGCCCCGACCCCTGGATCCTCAGTGCAGGAGAGATGGCCAAGCTCCCCGGAGACCTGGTGCACCCCTCCAGCCGTCCCGCCCACCGGGTTCTACCTCCTGGGTCTCCGTGCTCCGCCTGCGTCCCCACCAACACCCCAGTCACCTCTGCTTGGGTTTTCTCTGGCCCAGGGTGTCCACGTCTAGATCCTTGTGCTCCCCGACCTTCTCTTGCTTCCTGCCTGTGCTGGCTGTTGGCACATTTGGACCCCTAGAGCATCCTGGGTGCGTGGCTTCTCGCTCCCTGGTCCCCGCTCCTCATAGGCTGGGGAGGCAGGAACTGGCTGGCCACCTGCCCATGGGAATGCCTAACTCTTCCTCCTGGGCACACACCTGAGGATAGGTGAGGCCAGGGACCACCATGCCCCAGCGTCCTTCATGGTCCCCCGCCCCTCCCCTGCTAGCTGGGATTCTGAGGTCCTCTGAAGGAGAAGCCTGGGGTCTCAGAATGAATGTAGAGCCCCCTCCCCAGCCACATGGCCTGGACTCGCGGGAGAATGGAGCGCCCTCGGTGCTCAGCGCCTGGATCGTGTGTTACAGGAGCACCTTCTTCCCTGACAGCACGACCCCTGCGCCAGCCGGAGAAAAGCCCCGCAGCCCGGGAGGCTCAGGCAGCAGCGGCACCGGCCGGGGCCTCTCCCCTCGGCGTGGAGACAGCCGTCTTCTTCCGTGTCCTTGCGTGGTGTCCCTCTGCGTGTGTCTGTGTCCTGATCTCCTCTTGTGAGGACGCTGGCCCTGTGGGATCGGGACCCACCCAGTGACCTCATCTAACCTGACTGTCTGCAAAGACCTTATTTCTTCATAAGCTCACAGGTGCGGGGGCTTAGGACCAGACGTGTGGGTTTTTAGGGGACACAGTTCAGCCCGCAGCACTCCCAAGCCCACCTGTCTCTCCAGCCCACACTGCTGTCTCCAGTCTCAACTTTTCTCTCCTGGATCCTCCAAACGCCCTCCCTCCTCATCCTCTGTCTGCCTCTCCCCCGACCCGCCCTCCAACCCGCAGAGGCTCCAGCTGCAGCCCAGTGGCTCTGCAGGCAGCCTCGCCGCCCCACCGGCCCGGAAGCCGCATTCCCGCCCCCTCCCGCGGCTGCTGGTCTCAGGCTTCGGCTGGTTGACTCGAGCCCTGGGTGCTCCGGCCAAAGCAGACAAGCAGCATCCTCTTCTGGCTTGACCTGCCCTGCTGCCCACTTCCCCATCCCTGACCCCTCCCCTGAGCTGCTTCCTCCCGCTCTCTCCCAGCCCCTCCTGAGCCTCTAGTCCTCGGTGTCACTTGAGCGTGCGGTCCTGACAGTGCTCTCCCCGGGGACCCACTCCACTTGGGCTCTGCAGGCCACCACATCCATGGACCCAGCTTCCCCTAGATGGTCCGCCTCAACGCCCCACAGGCAACAGGGCATCTGCCCCCGTCTGCCTCGCACAGAGCCCCCCCCCCCAGCGCCCCGGGGACCCGCACCTGTGGCTCAGCGCCTCCGGGCCAGAAGCCCCCCTGGTGCCCAGCTCGCCCGCCCACAGGGCTGGCTCCGTCCTGGCCTCTGGCTAGCTCGTTGCTCCCCTTGGTCACTCACCGTGTCGCTGGGCACTGCAGTGGGTTTGGGAAGGGTGGACAAGCAGTGGTCTCTGCTCTTCCCACGGCCCCTCTAGAGTTTGGGTGACTATGGCCAGGTGGGCAAGTAATGGCGTATCTCCTTGAGGAGACTTGGCTCTTGGGAGGAGGGCCCCGCCCTGTCTCACCGGCCGCCCAGCAGGGCACAGGCCCTGAATGTGTGCTGC
Source organism: Camelus bactrianus (assembly GCF_048773025.1). Lineage (NCBI taxonomy): Eukaryota > Metazoa > Chordata > Mammalia > Artiodactyla > Camelidae > Camelus > Camelus bactrianus. The sequence continues at coordinate 1,395,486 of NC_133548.1, forward strand.
CCTTTGCTAGTCGCTGGGCTCCCTAGAGATGTTTCTTGCCTTGTGGGGGTGAGGGATGGAGGCAAAGAGCTGGCTGTGGTGGGGGGTGGGGGTCAGAGAAGGGCCAACAGCCGGGGCTGAGCGGCTCCAGGGTGTTTCCCTTTGTTTTTAAGATGTTTGAACGTCTGCACATAAAAGCAGGGTAGGTGGAGTTGGGGGAGAGGCTGGAGGGATGGGGAGAGGGGCGCCCAGTAGTAAGATGGCCCTGGGATTCGGCAGGAGGAGCTGAGTGCTGGGGAGAGCAGGGTCTCTGAGCAGGAGCGGAGCTTGGAGAGGGAGACGGGGGTCCGGGGGGAGTGAGGACGGTGTGGTCCTCCTGGCTTGTGCTTCCTCTGTGGAGTCGGAGGGTGAGAACGAGAAGGGGAGGCCCTGGGGTGACCCCACGGAGAGCACTGTGTCCGGGCCCCCCCAGCACCCTGTGGGCCCCGGAGCATCCTTGGGTGTGGCTGCCTCGTGCCCCACCTGCTGCTCCCGGAGAACCGGCCCCTCCCACGCTCGGGCCTCAGTGAGCACTGGGACTGTCAGCAGGGCACAAAGAGGGAGGCAGGGATGTCAGTGTCCCGGGGGCGGCTGGAACAAAGTCCCACAGATGGGGTTCCAGGGGTCACGGGGCCGGGCTCTTCCCGAGACTCCTCCGAGCAGGAGTCTGTTTTGGGCCCCTCCCCCAGTTCTGGTGGTTTCCTGGGGATCTTCGGCTCGTAGACGCACCACCCCCATCTCTTCCTTCGCCTTCACACGCCCTTCTCCCTGCATGCAAGTCTGTCTCCAAACTTCCCCTTTTTAGAAGGACACCAGACATACTGTATGAATGACCTCATCTCAGCCAAGTGCATCTGCAGTGGCCCTGCTTTCATACAAGGTCCCGCTCCCAGGCGCGGGGGGTCAGGGCTTCCACGTGAGAGGGGGTCTGGTGAGTGCTCGCAGGGCTCAGAGGAGACTGAAAAGGTGGGCTGGGGCTGGTCAGCGCAGGCCTCCAAGGCCAGTCCAGGGCCTCTGGAGTTTACCTTTCAGGGAAGGCCTGCTTTGTGGGCCTGGAAGGGTCTCCCTACTGAAATTCTTAATAGCTTCTGAAGCAGAGGACCCCAGCTTTCATCTTGCACTGGACCCCACAAATGAGGGCACCGGTGCAGCCCTCAGGCAGTGAATGGCAGGGCGGGAGGCCACTGGGGGCGCCCTCGGCCTCTGCCTGCCCTCCCGCGTCCTGGCAAGGCCTCTAGACATCCCAGCTGTGTTGTTGGAGCCGACCTAACCAAAGGCCAGAGGAAGGACCTGGACAGCAGGTAGACCCCGGGTTGCCCCCGCGGACGAGGTGCCCAGGCATGTGGGGCAGGCGAGCTGAGCGCCCGCTCCTTGGGGATGCAGTCAGCCAGCCAGGGTGCTGAGGCCTGGCCCCCACGCACGTGGGTGTCCAGACAACCCCGCGTCCAAGGTGGGCGGGGAGTGACCCCAGGAATCCATGAGGCAGCAACCCTGACTTCGCAGGGACTGCGCCCCAAGGGCCCGTCTGTGGCGCTGAGCCCCGCTTGGCTCGGGCCCACCCGACATTCTCAAGTGCGGGACCCTTCCCGGAGCCTCCCCTCGCAGGGTGAGCCTTCTTGGTGCCTGTGGGTGGCGAAGGGGCCTTGTTGCCTCCCAGGTTGTCCCTGGGAGGGGCCCGCCCTGGTGGGTGAGCGCCCTGGGCCTCCTGCCTTCCCCAGCCTGGTGCCCTGGGGCCGCTCCAAGCCCCTTCCGTCTGGGTTTCTCGGGCCCACCGCTGGCCAGGGCTTGGCAAGCTGCCAGGGCTCCCTCTTCCCTTCTCCCGTGCCCGGGGGTGACCCGGGTCTGCCCACCTCCGTGGCTGTCCCAGCATGGCTTCATGGTGACGGCTGAGTCCCCAGTTGTGGGGCCTGCCCCCCACCACAGTGGCTCACCGCTCACTGATTTTTGAGCCCCTCGTCTGGCCACTCCCAGTGGCCGAGCACAGTGAGGGTGAAACGGCTCTGATCCATCCGCTCTTCCTGCTGGTCCCTCCTGGGAAGTCCCTGAGCACCCCGCCAGCCCAGTGACACTGACCATCCACCCGGTCAGTTCTGAGCTCCCGAAGCTTGGAGGGTGAGGGGAGGCAGGTCAAAGGGACAGAGGGAGGTGGGGTGGAGAGACCAGGGACCCCGACGGTTCGGGAAAGGAAAGCAAGTGCTGAGAGAATGTGTGGGGCCAGCAGGTGGGACAGCTCAGGCTGGCCCGGAGGTCGCCTGGAGAGCTCAGCCCAGGGCCCCGTGCACCAGGCGACGGCCGGAGCCCCGGGGTACCAGAGCATCTGTGCCGGGAGCACACCCAGATCTCCTCCCTGAGGGTCGCCATGCTGAACATGGAGGCTTAGGCACCAGGACAGCGCCCTGGTGCCTGGGGACCCAGCCGCACACAGGCGGGCTCCAAGGCGGGGCTGCCGGGGGCCCGGGGGAGCGTGGGGGCCCGTGTGCGGGGGTCCCCGCCCCCCACCCCCGCCCTCCAGGCCGCTGCGGCCCGCTTTGCGCTTCCTGATGGCGGTTTTCCCTCTTCTGCTCTTGCCTCTTGCAGCACCCCAGCCCAAGCCCACAGAGGCTCCCCGCCCCGACCTGCTGCCGGAGGGGGAAGTGAGGCCCGGCCGGCGGAGGGGGGCGGGGGGGGGCCCCAGGAGGCACCGAGAGCCGCAGCTCGCACACACAGCCCTCAGCGCGGCCACCCGACGCCAGGCGATGGCCGAGGCGCCCAGCCACCCGGGCTCTGAGGAGCAGCAGGAGCTGCTGGGGGACGAAGACGCAGGGTAAGGCCAGGGGCCAGGCCGTGGTCCGCAGGAGTCTTTGCCTTTACACGGTGGTGGTGGGGGGGGCACCCGGGGATCTGCAGCGCCGCGGGGGCTGGGGGCAGCACGCTGGCTGCAGGGCGCCTTCCTGGGCCCCCTTCTCACCCGTGGTGGGGAGCTGCCTCTTCCCTCTGCCTCTGCCGCTGGGCCTAACTGGGGGAGGCCGGGTTCCCCCACCAGCTGGCGGGGTGCTGACCTAGGACAAGGTGGGCTGAACGCTGGATACAGGAACCAGGACTCAGCCTAGACCGCGGGGCGAGAGACCAGGCCTTGGGCAGGCAGGGCCGAGGCTGTGAGGGCTGGAGGAGGTGGCGCCCGGGGCTTAGCCTCAGGACCTCCAAGCCTGTACCCGAGGCCCGCCCCCGTTCCCCTCCCGGTGGTGATGGAGAAGGGGGTCTTTCTCCAGCAGGTTCTTTCTGAGTGTCAGGCAGGTGCGGCTGGTTGGAAATGGATGTGAGGGGATGCGAGCAGAGGCTGTGTGTGGGTTGCCCAGGAAAAGGACTGCTTGTGTGTCCACAGCCAGAGCTCGGCATTGGAACCGTGCGGCCCAGGCCTCATCCGGGGGCGCCCGGTCTGCGCAGGGGCAGAGGAGGAGGCTTCCCGGCTGGGGCATGGGCTGTGGATGTGCCGGCGAGCAGGCTGAGCCATGCTGTGGGGCTCCATCTGCCCCAGGGTGCAGGTCCCAGAGAGATGGGAGCAGTCAGGTCTTGGGGACAGTCAGGGGATGGGGGTAGTGTGGAGAGAGGGAACACCAGCCCAGGAGGAGGACAGTGGGGGCTGCTGCCCAGGTGAAGGGAAGGCAAGGGGCCTCGGCGAGGGGGTGAGACACCCGGAGCCACAGGGTGGAGACTGAGCCCCCCAGGGCCATCTCCCGTTTGCCCCAGAGCTACTGCTGTGGGGGCAGTTGGGGAGAAGGCAGAGGAGGGGGGCCCACCATGACCCCCCCGAGCAGCCACGGGCAGGGTTCCCCACAGCCTCAGGGTTGACTTGCAAAGTGGGTTCTGCCCCCAGCTCTCATGCAGGAGGCTAGAGGTGGAGGTACCGCGCCTGTGTGATGCTTCACTGATAACCCGGGGAAGGCGGAAGTGTCTGATGGGGAGTTGAAGGGGGTGCGTGTGTGTGCGCATGCGTATCCTTGCTGAATTCCCTGTGGGGTCTCTGGTTCAGGGGCTTGAGGGGGCTGAGTCTCAGGGGAAGGGGAGGCTGAGCAGCAGCTGGGCTGCGGGGTCCAGGTGAGGGTCCTGGTGCCCGTGATGGTGAGGGTCCTGGTGCCCGTGATGGCCCGGGGCTCTGCGGGGAGCTGGAGTGGTGAGGCGGGAGGCAAGGTCCGTGCTGTGTGCCCCAGGAGATGTCCGTGTGCTTCCAGAGAGGCAGGCCGTTCTGCACACGCATGCACAGCAGGTAACTGGGGACAGCTGTGTCCCCGTGCAGATGCAGCTCCCCACGTCAGCGCCGTCTGAGCCCTGGGCTCTGCGTGCTCCTCCAGCCACCACATGTCCATAGAAGGGCACAGTTTGAGCCGCCTGGCTGGGGCCTGCCCCTCCTTGGCCCCATCCTTGACCCCCCCCCCCAGCTGTCATGCATGCGGAGGAGAGGAAGAAGGTAGCAGAGGGCCCGGCCACCAGCCCAGGTCCAGACGGGGGCTGGGGGGACAGGGCCAGCTCACTGGTGCCTGTTCAGGGGCCTGAGGCTCATTTGTGTGGGGTCTGTCAGGAGCTGGGAGGGAGAGCTGGCTGGATGCACCCCCAGCCCCAGAGCCAGGGCGCCCCCACGGACGTCACCCCCACCATGGTGTGCGACCGACACTGACATTTCAGAATGAAACCGAGACCCAGGGCGGGTGGGGCTCTCGTTTCACAAGGTGACTGAGGGAACCGGGGATTTTCCTGTCCAGGATGAGTGAGAAGTCCCCGACGCTCAGGCCAGGGACATGTGGCCTGGGAAGCCCCTCCCGGGAGCCCCCAGGAGGGCGAGGCTGGGCAGGGTCTGCTGGGGCTGGAGCACAGCCGACCAGACCCACCCCCCTACCCCACCCGCACTGCCCATGGAGGGGCTGTCAAGGATTCGGGCCCTCGCCCAGGACAGGCCCTGCCCTTTCGACTGGGCAGATGGACCGTCCCCCGAGACCGCCCCAGGGTGGGGCCTCCCTACTCAGACTGTCCCAGCCCCTCAGAGATCCCGTGTCACCCCGACTCTCCTGGGGGCCAGATGGGCCCACGCTGGGTCCTTCCGGTGCCCACGTCCCCGTGGCAGGATTCCACCTGCAGACAGGCTCGCTGGAGCCCTGGCGTCACCCCTGCTACAGCCCAGCCCGCCCTGGTCCCCAGGCCCCTGCCTTTGCCACGCTTTTTCTCCATGAGGCAGTTGGACCGTGTCCTCCCATGCACAGAACCATCCACCACGGGGCCACAAAGCCCCCCCAGGCAGCCACTCCAGGCCTGCCCTGGCCACGCTGACCACACCTCCCCCCACAGTCTGGCCTTCCCAGTTCTAGAAGATGTCGGAATCACTACGACTTTGCACAGGCCCTTCCTCAACCTACCTGTGCAGGGTTCTGAAGGCTTGCCACGTCCCCTACCGCCTCGGGCTGGCCACTCTCCAAGTCTGCCACTGCCCGCGGTGGGGTTGGCCCCAAAGCCCGGGCCCTGGCCTCCCCCTCAGCTAGGTGGTTGTGGCCCTGGATGACCCTGGCTGGGGCAGGGAGGGCTGAGTGGTGTCTCCCGGCCCCCTAGGCCTCTGGCCCTCACCGCCCGCCCAGCAGGGCGTGACCCCCATTCCCCGGGGATTCATGGATGCTGTGTCCATCTCTTCTCCGTGTGCTGAGCTGAGGGGGGACGGCAGAGCAAGGATCGCCTGCAGGGCCACCCTCGGCAGGGTCCCCTTCTGGGCCATCTGTCCCTCTCGGCCTTGCCCTCTGGGCTGCAGGGTCCCCATGGGGCTGCCGGCAGCTGGCAGCTGGAGGCTTGTGTGCCCTGACAAACTTCATCTTTCCACCCCTGTAAGGGAGCCAAGGGCGGGAAGAGCTTGTGGCACTGGACGGGCAGAACCCCAAGGAAGATTGGCAGCCCCCACACAGCCAGGCACCCATTTGCCTTCCTGGCAGGGCCGGCACCACCTGAGGCAGCCAGGTACGCAGCCCCAGAGCAGCGGGTGGTGCCAAAGGCCACTCAGGAGGTAGGGCGGGACAGGCAGAATCAGGCCCCGGCCCCAGCCCCAGATTGATGGGGTGGAGGGATGGGGGGGCCACACACTGGGGCTCCTTCAGGGTCCAGACTAGGAGGTGGCAGCCAGAGTTGGGTCGGACTCAGGACCCCCAGGTGGGTCTCATCTCCTCCCCACCCAGGGCAGGGGTCTCAGGGAGGAGGGAGGCCGGGCTCAGCCGGGACGATGGACGCCTTCCCCCCGCGCCTCCTCTAGCCTTCTGTCTGGACCCTTCGCACCCCGTCCTCGGGTGGGGGAGAGGGAGAGGACCTCCTCACATGCTTGGGGAAGCCGCTGCAGGGCCCACCCTGCTGACTTGGGAAGTCAGAAACCCTTCCCTGCGTCCCACCCCCGTCCTGGTCTCCATCTGCCTCCTCCTCCAGCAATCCTGGAGCCGTGGGGGCAGAGCCAGGAGGGTCTCGAGGCCGGAACAGGCGGGCCCAGCCAGGGAGGCACCGTGGGTCTGCGCAGTGCTGCCCTCCCCTTCACGACCCCCACTACTGTCTGCCTCTGCCTCATCCCTCAGAGGGTACCAGAGCAGTGGGCCAGCCCTCGGTCGGGAAGATGAGGTTCCTAGGAGCCCTGGGCTGGGGCCGTGAGTGCCGCCTTTGCTCTCCTGGGCTCTGCGCTTCCAGTGCAGGCGGAGGTCGGGGACAGGCACGGACCTCCGGGGTGCGGGGCACTGGCCACTACGTCTGGGCTAGTGCTTCCCGGAGCGAGGCAGCCCTGCCCCTGAGGCCTCGGTTTCTCCATCTGCACGGTTGGGGTCATGGCTACTCAGCACTCACTCGGCTGTGCCAGCCTCACCGAGCTCTTCATGCCGAGGGTCTCACTGCCCAGCCTGTGAGGCAGGTGCCAGGGCCCCTACTTCCACCAGCAGAAACCAAGGCTTAAGGGCTGAACGTCCTCCCCGAGGGCCAGCCGCTGGCCACCGGCGTGTAGCGTGTGCTTCCTAACACTGCTACCCTGGGCGAGCGCAGGCCCCCTGCCACCTGGCAAGGACTCGGGCTGGGGGGGGGGCGGGGGTCCGGGGCTGGGGCGCTGCCCCTCATGGGTTCTGCAGGGTGCCCTGAGGTTCCCATCCGAATGAGGACCGTGCGTCCCAAGGCCCACCCAGAACAGGGCACAGCTCAGGAGACACCACTAGGGACCTCCCCCGAAGCAGAAATGGGACTTGGCATGGCCAGAACGAGACGGTTCTCTCCAGGGGCGTTAGAAAGGAGCCCTCGGCTGCTCTCCCAGGACCCAGCCCCCCACACTTTGCAGCCAGGGATTCCCTACTCCAGGGACTACCAAGGGTCTTTTTGGAGACCGGGGGCTCCAGGCCACCAGCGAGGGGAGCTCCCAGACCTCACCAGCCCCCGAGCGCCCCGAGGCAGACGGAGGCAGACGCTCTGCACCGACTATGAGCTGAGACCCGGAGGGGAAAGCCCGCGCCTGGGGTGCAGGGCCAGGGACTCTCGGCCAGACCGGGGCCCCGCCCCGTCCCTTCCCCAACGCCCAAGAGCCTGAAGCAGGGGCTGGGGCCGTGCGGGTGTGGCGTTCATAGGAAGTAAGAGGACGGAGAAAAGCAGGCCTCCTAGCACCGCCAGCCGGCAGCCCTGCAGTGCGGGGCACAGGACACAGGAGGAGGGCGGGGTGAGCGGGGCCCTGGCCCTTCCTGGGGGCCAGGCCAGTCTGCCCCAACTCCATCCGCGGCCTCCGTGTGGGAAGGGGAGAGCCGTTGGGGTGGCAGGAGGAGCACTGTCTGATCCCACTGGCTGTCAGGAGGGGCTGTCTGGGAACCTAGGATCGGTCTGACCCCCGACTCTGCCCCGAGACACTCACCTTGCCCTGCAGGAATGGGGGGACTTGGGATACTGGCCACGGCGGGACAGCAGAGGTCAGCAGGGACAGCTGGCAGGGGTAGGGGTGACAGTAACAGGGCGCAGTGGTGGTGGGTTCTGGACCCTCAGCTTTCGCAGGTGTCGCACAGGCTGTGGACTGTGGGTGAGGAGCGAGAGGGTCACCGCCGGGCCCTGCGCCTGGCAGGTGGGGTGGCAGACGCTACTCCTTCCCGCCCCCAGGGGAGGACACAGGCCCCTCCCTCCCTCCGAGGGCACCCGTGCCGCCCCCCCCCCAGAAGAGGGCGCCTGTGCCCCACCCCCGAAAACTGCCCTGCTGATGGCTTCCCTTCCAGGTGACCCGAGGCTGCCTACTCCCCCTCCCGCCTTTCCCGGGTACTCTCTTCAGAAGAGAAATGGGACTTGGGACAGGTGGACCTGGCCAGTCGATTCCAGAGGAATCTGGAAAGAAGCTTTCAGCCTTTCTCCTGGTCCCAGCCCCTCCCTAAAGTCCCAGCTTTACCGCTATACCCCACCCCATCGTCCTGGCCTCTCTCCCTGGGCTGGACTGAGGCACGGTTAAAACCGATGAGTAATCAGAGACATTTCTCTATTTGGAGCCACCCAGGAGCCACTGAGGCCACCAGCTCTGACCCCCTCTCCCGCAGCCCGCCCCACGTGGGCTCTCACTGGCTGTGTGCATGTGTGTGTCTGTGTGTGCTGAGAAGGTCTGAATAAAGGACAGCTCCCTATCTCTCAGCCCTTATTTAGGTTCTGTTGTGGCACTTAGTCTCTGGGTCATGAGGGTCTGTTCCTTTATCTTCTTTAACCACAAGCTTATGAACCATGTCTTAGTCACAGAAGAAAGAAAAAAGGAAAATAAAAGATTCAGTGAGAGAGAAAAGTATGAACGAAAGGAAAGGTAGACAAAGAAAGGTAGGAGCTAGGAATAACCGGCTGATGGATGATGAGTGGATGGATGGATGGATGGAGAGGGGGGTGATTGGATGGATAAGTGAATGGATAGAAGAACATATGTATGTCCGTCTGGATGGTTGGATGGATAGATGACAGAGATGGATGATGGGTGGCTCTATGATGGATCAGTGATGAATAGATAAATGATGGATGGAAAAATAATGGATTGATAGTGGGTGGATAGGTGCATGGATGGATGGACTGAAGAACATATGATGTCAATCTGAATGAATGGATAAATGATGGATAGATGGGTGGTGGGTAAATAGATGATGGATTACTGATGAATGGATAGATAAATGATGAGCGGATGGATGGGTGGATGAAAGGATACATGAGTGAGTGAATGGATGGATGATGGGTGGGTGGATTGACGGATGGGTAAATGGATGGATGGATGGATAATAGGTGGATAGATAGGTGGATAAATAGATAAATGTGAGTAGATGGATGGGCGGATGAATGAGTAAAGGGATGGATAGATGGATAATGGGTGGACGGATGGGTGGATTAATAGATGGATAAAGAGACAGAAGGATGGAAGGAGGAGAGAATGGATGGATGAATAATGAGTAAAAGGATGAGTGAATGGGTAGATAAATGGTGGATAGATGGATGGGTGGGTGGATGGATAGGTGGATGAGTAGATGGATAGATGGAAGGACAAGTGATGGGTAAGTGATGGATAGAAGAATGGTGGGTAGATAGATGAGTGAATAGATGGATAATAGGTGGATGAATAGATGGATGGATGATTGGACGGATGATGGGTGGATGGAGGGTGGATGGATGGATGAAAGGAGGGATGTGTGGATGGAAATGATGGGTGGATGAATGAGTGGATAAGTAGATAGAGGATGGATGATGGGTGGATCGATGAGTGGATTAATGGATGGGTAGATGGATGGAGTGGATGGTTGGATAAATGAATAGAGGAATGAGTGGGTGAATGAATGATGGTTGGATGGATGGATAGATAGATGAGTGGATGAATGGATGGATGATGTGTATATGGATGGGGGTTTGGATGGAAGGGTGGATGGGTGGATGGAAGAGTGGATGGATGGATGATGGATGATGGGTGGATGAATAGATGGATGAATGAGTGAGTAGATGGATGGATGGGTGAATGAATGAATGGATGGATGGAAGGATGGATGATGGGTGGATGGGCAAATGGATGGATGGATGGATTGTGGGAGGATGGGCAAGTGGATGGATGGATGGATGATGATGGATAGGTGAATGGAATGATAGGTAGATGGATGGATGTGTGGATGGACTGGTGGATGGACACATGAAATGGAATTATGGATTGGTGGATAGATAAATGGATAAATATGGATAAATAGAATGTAGACAGATAAATGACAGGACAGATAAGCAGAAGGTTTCAGGACAGGTAGGCATAGAAACAGATATAAAGAGTGGATAGAGTTTTAGATTGACAGGTGGGCAATTACAGAAAGAGATGGATGAGTAGAAAGATAGATAATGAGTAAATAGCTATGTGACTTGATGCTGGATGAACTACTGGAAAGGACTGGTGAAGCGACACACCTAAATCAGGAATTTTGCACTCACTCTTCTCTCTTCCTAGAACATTCTCTTCTGCCATTGTATACAGCTATCATACCCAAGTCCCTCTTCAGATAAGGAAAGGCTTATTCTTTCCCATGGGACTTCCTTTTGGCTACCATGCACAGAATACATCAGTCCCCTTCAGAACTCCATGTCCCCTTACCCTGAGTTGCATCACCTGACATCTTACACATGTACTGTTCATTGTTTTGTTCCCACTAAAATGCCATCTTTGTGAGAACAGGGACCTTGTTAACACTGAACTCCGACAGAAGCGAATACAGTAGCATTCAATAAATTTTTTGGAAAATATATGGATAAGTGGGCAATCATATAAAGATAAATGGAGCGGTGGAATAAGTGGGCGGTTGGATGAGATACGGATGTGTGAATAGATGGGTGAAAGTAACAGTAGCTCACATTTATCGACAATTCACTATGCTCCAGTAACTTCTTTAAGTATTAACCCATTTGGATGGCATTATGGGCAAAATGATGGGCAAATATGTTTATTGCAGGACAAACATACATACACACGCACAACTGGATGTGTGACTTGCTAGGTAGGAAGATGGGCAGACATGTGGATGGTTGGAGAGGGAGATATATGAATGGATGGGAGGATAAATATTAAAATATTTCAAGAGATGAGTTGATGTAAGGACAGTAGAATATTTGGAGAGATAGAAGAATGTATTGAAGAATGAATAAATAGTTCACTGGCTGGGTAGCTGGGCAAATAGATACACAAATTGATGGATACGTAGGTAACAGTGAGTAACATATTGAGTAGTTATTCTGTTTATAATGGATGGATGGCTACTGAGGGCTTCTTTTAAGTGTTTTACAGGTTTTACGTGTGTAAGACATTTAGACAAACAGATGGATGAATGGTGGTCGAATGAGTCAACAGATGGAAGGATATATGAGTGGGTAGGTGGGTGGATACCCACTCAATGAAGAAAAGTAAAGAGAAAGGGATGTACATGGTTATACATGTATTGATGGATGCTTGATTGATTGAATAAATTGATGGAAGGCTGTATTGTTTATATGGGTAATTGAATGGGTAGGTATATTGAGAAATTGATGCATTGATAAATGATACATAGAAAGACAGACAGCTATATAAAGGGGATGGATGGAAGGATGAATGGATGGAGGATGGATGGAGGGATGAATGGATGGAGGATGGATAGAGGATGGATGCAGGATGGATGGGTGGGTGCGTGGATAGATGGACAAATAACAGTAGAGCTGACATCAAATACTCTGCCCTACTCTTCCTGTTAGAACACACCCTGGTTATAAAACCACGAATCCTGGCCACTTTATCTAGAGATGTATTCTTGCTGCCTCCCACTCATCAGTTTCTGATAAATAATCCTGCAATTCTAAGTTCTCAGTGACAGGGAACTCCCGCAATCCCAAGACAGCCCTCTCCCCTGTGAAAATATTTTTCCTTCTTTTGAACCAAGATACGCCTTGGCACACTTCACTCCTGGCTGTCTGCGACCAGAATTCCAGAACTAAGAGGCGAGGAGGGGATGGGCAGCTTGAGATGGAAATGAAACACACACGTACTTCCCCCAAGGTGATCTGGTTCAGCCTGAGGCCTGGCCCTGCCACCCTCCCTCCTTCCTCGTCCACCAGAATCCTGAGGTCTCTGTAGCTCTGGCTGGGGGCTGGGGTGGGCAGGGGCCGCAGCTGTCTCAGCAGCAGACCCCACATTCTCTGCCTCCCCCTGGGTTATGGGGGGAAGCGAGAAGCCATTGGCTCCCCTCCAGACGAGCTGTGGGTCACAGCCTGAAGTGGGTGGGGGAGGACTCTGAGTCGGATTTCCTGACCCCCACGCCGTCTCCACCAGCCAGCCGCCACCTAAGTCACCGCAGGCCCATGGGCCATATGGAAATTTTCCGACTGTTGCCGCCACCTCGGACACACACTGCACTCACACAGGATCCACCCGCGCGTCCGCCCGCTCGCTGATCTGACCATTACCTGGCCCTTCGTCTACTCACAAACCCCCAGGTGCTCCCTGGCCCCCCAGCACAGCCAGAGGTCAGACTAGCTGCGGAAGCCAGAGGGCCATTCCTCTGCGGCTGGGGGATGGAGGGTGGCGGGGGTAGGCCGGGCCAGTGCTGGGGTGGCCAGCGGTCGGCAGACCTGGCTGGGTTCTGGCTCTACCAGGCCCCCTCCCAGCTCTCCGACCTCGGGTACCAGTCTGAGCCTTGGTTTCCCCATCCTATCTGGGCCACGGGTACAGTGGCAGCTGCCTCTCCAGGCGGTCGTGAGCGCCGGCGAGCCTGGTGAGCTCCTCGGTGTGAGAGGGCTCAGTGCGGGCTGGCCCTTGGCGACTCCCCGTGAGCCTGAGTGCGGGCCCTCCCTCATCTGGCCACTGGGCCACTCGCCCCAGGGTTGTCAAGTGAGTCACGGTGACTAAGCCCAACCAGAGGAACAGCGGGCTGGGCTGCTCTTCCCGGGCCTTGGCCAGAGCACGGGCACGGGGGCAGCTGGCCGGGGCACCCCTGACCTGGTGCCACCAGCCACTTCTTGGGGGCATGGCTCTCCCCCACCAACAGCGGAGGCTGTGTGCCTCCCTGCCGCTTGGGGCCTTGCTGCTCTGACCCTCCACTGCAGCCTGGCAGGGGGCTGCGGAGGGCGGAAGCCTCCCAGCCTGGGGAGCAGAGAGGATTCCTGGGGTGCCCGGGCCTCCCCCCTGGATGTGACAACAGGAGCAGAGGGCTGGGAAGAAACAAAGGGAAAATGGAGAACAGGGAGGGAGGGGAGAGGAGGGGGAGGGGAGGAGGGAGAGGAGGAAGGGAGGGGAGAGGAAGGGAGGGGGAGGGAAGGAGGGAGACAGAGATAGAGACAGAGAGACACCAGAGGGAAAAGAGAGGAGAGAGGGGCCGAGTGTGGGACCAGGGAGGCCGAGGGGCCACAGGGGAAGGCACAGAGGGCCCTGGACCTGGGGCCAGAGATGAGCTAGGCCAGGACCAGGCGAGGGGAGAGGCAGGCAGGGATGGGGAGGCAGAGGTGGGGGCCCGGGCACCCCGCGAGCGGATGGAAGTGGGATGCAGGAGAAGTGGGGCAGGGCGGGGCCGCCAAGGTGGCCAGGGCAGTTGTGGGGGGGGGGCGGGAGGGGCGGAGGCAGGGAGGGAGGCAGCACACTGCCCATCACAGGCCTCTGAGGTCTTGCTGAGTCCCCAGGCTGCTGGGCTCTGAGGGTTTTCTCTCTGACATTTTTACTAGTCTCCGAAGGAGGGGGAGGGGGAGGTGGAGGAGACCGAGGAGGGCGGAGAAGGGGGCTGGGGGGAACGAAAGGCAGGCAGCTGCTAGGCGTCCTGACGGAGGGCCGAGAGCCCCAGAGGCCGCGAGGCCGCAGAGGCGGGACAGAGGGGCACACGGGCAGCCCGAGCACAGCCAGAGGGGAGCCAGCCCAGGAGACCCCCCGGGAGCCAGAGGGACCCAGACGGACAGACAGAAGGCCCCAGACAAGCAGACAGAGAGAGGAGACAGGGGAGGGGGTATCAGAACCACAGATGAGACGGCCAGACAGAGGGAGAGACGGCTCGGAGGAAATCGAGGGAAGGAACCGAGTGAGGAGGGAAAGGAAGGGGGAAAAGGAGAGAGAGGGGAGGGGGAGAGGGTCCCCGTGGCAGGAGGAGCCGCAGGAGCAGGGCAGCCGCAGAGGGCGGCGGGCAGCAGCCTTTGAAGAAGCAGCCGCAGCGCCCCCAGGGCTGGGGTCAGGCCAGGGCGCCGGCCAGGCGGGCGGCCACCAGCATCATGAGCAGCCCGGAGCGCCCGAGAAGGAATTCTAGCAAACAGGGCCTGGAGGGCCTCCGGAGGTAGGTCCCTCCCGCCCAGGCTGGGGCACGGAGGGCAGAGCAAGGCGCCCGCGCTGGCACTGCCCAGGGAGGCCTGGCACCGCCGAGCCGGGGCCGCCCTGGGCGTGGGGCTCCCCGAGTCCCTGCCAGGAGCCGGTCCCCCTCCCGACGGCTCTGCGGCCCCGCCGTCGCCGCGGGCAGGGCGAGGGGCAGCCAGGCTGGCGGACCGTGTGCACGTGCGCGGGTGTCTGCATGCAGGCCTGTCTCCCCTGGCCCTCGCCCGCCTGCACCGCTGGGCCTCAGGCAGCGGCCACACTCTGCTCGAAGACCCTGTCCCTGGTCCTGGGTGCCTGCCCCGGCTCGTGCTCCTAGGTGAAGAGCATGGCCTCAGCATGGCTTCTGAGGCCTCCTCTGTGGTCCTGCTGGCCCCTGGGGACCACGTAGTCACCCTTCAGCTTACAGACAATGAAACTGGACCTTGTAGCCACACTCACCACTCCGACTCATCGTGCACCTAGCGTGGAAGGCACTGTGGGGCCACCTGAGTGCTCAGGCCTCGGAGTTGGATCTTCCCTGGCTGGAATCCTGGCTCCTGCACCCTAAGGCCTTGGGCCAGTGCCCTATCCTCTCTGGGCCTCAGTTTCCTCCTCTGTAAAGTGGGGGTGTGGTAACACCTGCCTCACAGTGTCATGGAGAGAGAGCAGAGGAAAAGGGTCACAGGTGGGCTCAGAGCCACTACTCTGAGCTATGGGCCTCTCACCACCTTCCTCTGAGCTGCCTGCAGTGCTCTTCCTCTACCTCCACCCTTCCAGGATCTAAGGCCCAGCTGAAGTGCTGCCTCCTCCATGCAGCCTGCCTTGGCTTCTCCTGAGCTGGGATGACTGTCTTCTGCCAGGCTCGCAAGTCTGCCCCTGCCTCCTTCGATGGCATGGCACACGCTGAGCAGATAGCCAGCTTCTGGAGGCGAATGGGCCTCCCTCAGCATCCCCAGGTCCACCTCAGCCTGGACTCTGGGAGGGAGGAGGGACAAGGTATGCAGGTGGGCTCAGCAGCCTCTGAGTGGAGCTGAGAGCAGCCCCAGGCCCAACCAGCTCCAGCTCACAGGGCCCCTGCAGACTTGCAGTGGTGGCCCTCTCCCTGCCCCAGCCTGGCGTGGCTGAGGGCCACAACCCCCAGGCCAGGACCCGCGAGAGGGTTGGAGGGGGCCATGCTGGGCGTGCTACCTGGCAGCCCCACTCTGCCCACTCATAAGGCAGACCCCGTCGTGAGTCATCTCCTGGGCATCACAGCTCTCCTTCCTGAGCTCTGCCCGGCCTCCCGGGTGCTGCTCACCAGGGGGCCCTCGCACAGGGCCACGTGTCTCAGGTGGGGCTTCTCCTCCCTGCCAGCTGGGATGTGTCCTCCCAAGTCACCACTGTCCCCCTCTGGGGAGCCTGTGGCCCAGGAGCCGGGAAGTGCCTGCTAGGTCAGTCCTGGGGCTCACTAGCACCACTTGACAGACGGGGAAACTGAGGCCATGAGGGGAGGTGCCCGGCCCCCTGGGGAGTGGCGGGGAGAGCCCATGTCACATGCGCCATCCAGGCGTGGCTTCGATGCGGCTCCCAAACCCAGTGCCAGGCCGCTGCCCACCCCGGATGAGCAGGGGGCATGCTGCAGGTGCCGCCAGGGCTAGGGGTGCAGCTGGGCTGAGGGCAGGGGAAGGCCCGGTGCAAGCCCGCGAGGACCTGCACAAGGGCAGGCGGGCCTGCAGGGGGCTGGCCAGGGTGGGGACGGGAGGGGGCGCCCCTCTGGGCTCCCCGGGAAGCCCTGCCCTGAGGGGTAGGGCGGGCGGCAGGGCTGGGTCCCTCACAAAGGGCAGCAGACCGTGTCTGGCCCCGCGAACAAGCCTGCCTGTAACCGGCGACCAGAGCTCCCGGATGTGCGCGGACCCGCACACCCTCCGGCTCCCGACCCAGACACGGGAAGCCCTTACACACCCACATGCCACACGCAAACGCCGCACACCACCGGCCTCTCTCCTGCAAATCAATGGCTTTTCTGGCCTGCTGGCCTCTGTCCCCAGCTGGCAATGGAAAACCAGCCTCAGAGAGGCTGTGACTCGCCCATCCCCCAGGGAGTGGGGAGCCCACCTCCCTTGCCAGCCGCTTCACCCCAGTCCCTCCCCTCAGATGCCTGGGCCCTGGGGTGAAGGGGACAGCAGTGGGGGCACAACCCTCCCTGTGCCAAGCGCCGGAGAAGTGCACTGGCACCAGCAGCAGCTGGAGGGTCCACTGAGTCCAGTCTGAGTAGATTAAAAAGATCCTGCAGGTCAGCAGGGAAGCTGTCCCCCACCCCTCGTATTTCTCGTCTCTGTTCGGCTCACCCTGGGGCTATAGCCTCCCAGGTGCTGGTTCTTCCCTGTGTGTCTGTGCCCAGCAGGAGGCTGCAGGCCAGCAGGGCCAGACCCCAGGCTGCCCCCTCCCCTGCATGCCTCCGTGCTGAGCTCTGCCCGTTCCCAGGCGGCTGCGATGACTACCCCGTCCCCTCCTGCCACCGGGGAGAGTCCGTGCTCTCCCTGGGCCTGCCTTGGGCCAGGTCAGTGTTCAGGACAGTCAGGGGCAGCGAGGGGACCCTGGGCCCGCCCACTTTCCGAGGTGCACAGACTCCGGGCCACCTGCCGGGTCATGCAGTCTGAGGGGGCCGGGCTTTGTGAGGTGGGGGCCGAGTTGGCACAGTGTATCCGGGGCCCCCAGGGAAGCTCTGGAGGCCAGAGGAGCCCTCTGCCTGCTGGCCTCAGCACACGTCCACCTTGGACACGTTGGTGAGGTCTGTGCCCAGCTCTCCCACCCTGGGCAGCCTCTCTCAGGAGGCCTCAAGGGACCCTGGTGTGGCCAGCAGGGCAAGGGATGAGGCCGGCTGCCTGTTGGGCTGGCCCAAGGGGGCTGGGGGAAGCCAGGCCCACAAACCACAGTGTCCGAGGGGCGTGGCTGCCTCAGGCCCACCCAAGGCCCTGCATCTGGGGGTGGGGTGGCCCCTGCCCTGGCAGGGCCGGGCGTCTGGTGGGTGGTACTGCCATGGAGAAGGGTGGTCTGCCGTGTGGTGTGGATGCTGCCCTGGGAGCCCGGGTCAGCCGGCTGCAGGGGTACAGGGACCAAGCGGCCCAGCCCCTGGGCAGGGCGTCGGGGCCGGAGCCCAGAGCGCTGAGGTTCAGGCCAGGCTCCAGACCCAGCCCACAAACCCGAGTAGGACAGAGCGGCAAGTGAGCAGCAGCCAGGGCGCACTGGGCACCGCGGGGCTGGTGCCTCCATCCCCGCCGGGGCCTCGACAGGGTGCCGGGGCTCCTGGGCCCCGAGGGATGGCTGGAGGGGCCGTGGCCCCTAGGAACACCTCATCGGGCTCAGAGCGGCTCAACACAGGTTGGGGGCCTGGGGCAGACCCACTGTAGGTGGGGGCTCAGGGATGAGAAGCTGGGCGGCCCCGGGCAGGCACGGGCCCTGGCCCTGGGCCCTGGGTGGGCTCAGGCCTCCGCACCCCAGAAGCTGAGGGTGCTGGGGGCGTAAGGGGCGGCAGCTGCCCGCTGTGGACAGGGAGGTCCTGAGGCTTGTGGGGGTGAGGCTGTGGCCGGGGTGCTGTGTGCTCTCCCCAGAGGTACATCCTACCCGGTAAGGGGAGGAAGGAGAGGGGAAGACTGAGTGGAGAGGACGAGGGGCAGAGGGACCTCCGTGAAGACAGAAAGAGGATGTGTGGGGACAGGACGGGATGGGAGGGGATGGGGATGGAACAGTGGTCAAGACGGGGAGAGGCCAACTGAGGGCAACAAAGGAGAGGGGGATGCCCGAGGGGCAACAGGCGTCTCTGCGGCGGGACCCCTGCGCTGCAGGTGAGGAAGGAGACCCTGCGGGGCCAGGCGGGGTGGGGCTGCACACGGGAGGTGGGGGCGGCGCTGCCTCTGGCTCGTCCAGATTCTCCTGGGAAGGTGGGAGAGGGCAGGCAGGTAAGAGAAGGAAAGGAGGGGAGAAAAGGGAAGGGATGGAGAGGAAAACCCGGGGCAGGTGAGGGGGGAGGGATGCAGGGGCTGGGGGCCGAGGGGGCATCCCTGCACTGATCTGGGCCCACCTGGATGGTCCTCCAGCCCCGCTCTCAGGGGCCAGGGGCTTGGAACCCCAGCTGTGCCTCCTCTGAGCCCTGGTTTCCGCCTTGGCAACGGGGTGAGGGGGGCAGGGGGATGTCAGTGAGGAGCCATGTGCTGGCTGTGGAGGGGTCACTTCACCCCTTTCAATGATGCTGCTCTGGACCTTGGGGGCAGGGGACCAGGGCTGGTCCCACCTGCTGGGGCTCCCCGGAGAGCAGCAAGTCCCACGGGCCCGCTGAGGCTGGCCCCCTGCCCCTGTTTGTGTAGATACGGAAGCTGAGCTCAGGGAGGTTGGGGTCTTGCCCACCGCCCCAGGGGACAGGTGGTGGGGTCCACAGAATGAGAGGACACACAGCCAGGGGTGGCAGAGTGAAGACTGAAAGATGGCTGGTCCAGTGACAAAGCCCCTGTGCCTCCAGGATGATTAGTCCCAAGGGGCTAGGGGCCAGGTGGGGTGTCTGGGGCTCCAGTGACAGAGATGGTGAGGAGGTGTCAGGCAGAGGGTCCCACTGCTCCATGCACCTGGGCCCGGGGTTCTCCCGGAGGGCAGAGCCAGGAGCAGACGGACAGGCGGTCAGATGCCAAGCTGTGCCTCGCGCTCAGGTGGGCGGCCAAGTTTGAAGGATGTGCAGACCCTGGAACCGACTGGGGATGAGACCCCCTTTGGCCCGACTGGGGATGAGACCCCCTTTGACCACGTGCAGAGCTGTGTGCGCGTGGGGCCTTCGGGAGTGGGAGGTGACCTGGGACACTGCCAGGAGGAGGGGGAGGGCGCAGTAGAGGCTCCCGCTGGTGTCAGCCACCAGTCGCGTGTCCTGGAGCGTGCCAAAGCCTGGCCTCGTGAGCGCTCCGAGGACTGTGCCAGGCAGTCCCAGCCGGGCTCGGAGCGACTGGATCTCCTGGAGGGCCGCCCAGAGCCAGGAGGAGACTGGGCCGGACCAGGAGATGAGGCTGGGGCTGCCGCTTGGTGGGGTGCCGTGTGGTCAGCCCCCTTGTCCAGTCCCCCGGGAGGCCGGCCAGGGCGCTGCAGCTCGTAGGCGTAGGGGTAGGCAGGGCGACTCATGGCTGCGAAGGATGGTGCGGGGGCATCCGGGATGTCTCCTGGGCTGCCGTAGATCTTGGCCCAGGCCCCTGCAGCACTGTGGTCAGTGACTCGGAGGAGAAAGGAAAGACCCGTGTGTGTGGTGCACAGGGCAGAGGGAGGAACGGCTAGCACGGGGCCAGCGCCGGCCAGCCACGCCAGGATCCAATAGGCAGGACAAACTCCGAGGCCTTGACCTCTCACCCACCGAGAGCCTGGACGGGCAGGCTGGTCTGAGCAAACGGTGGCAGAGATGTAGAAGAGCTCCGGTGCCGAGGCGAGGCGGCTGACCATGGAGCACATCACGAGAGGTAGGGCGCCCAGCTGGAGGGAGGTGATGGGCTGAGCAGAGGGACAGCAGGCTCGAGGCTGGACCCCACTGTGGGGACCCAGCCTCAAGGACCAAGGGGAAGCCTGAGGTGCTGGGGCTCAGGGGCCCAAGTGCCCACTTTCCAGTCTTGGCAGAGTCTCCAAGGACCAAGTTTCGGGGCTCCGTGGGGCCAAGCTGTAAGGGTGGCAAAGCCCCCACGAGGAAGTTTCAGGGTCACAGACTCCCTTAAGCCAGGGACGTTCACTGGTGCATGGGCACCTGGGCGGCAGGGACAGCCTCCCATCGTGCTGTTTGGGTGGGTGATGGGGGTTCGCCCCACCAGCCTGGATGCCTCTGGGGCCAGCGGTGTGATGGGCAGGCCTGAGCTGCGATCTCCCTGACCAGCACTGGGAGCCTGGTCTCCCCAGGAGCTGCACGGGCGGAAGGCAGCCACCGCGTCAAAGGTCTGGGGTGAAGGGTGCCCCAGGGACCCAGTGCGCAGCGGGCAGCGGCTATCAGGAGAGGGAAAGGGGCTTATCTGGAGTCCAGGGTGTGTTGCTCCTCTGGCATGGGTGGCTTATCCAGGGCGGGGGGTGGGCAGCAGCTCCAGATGAGGGGGCTGGAGCAGGTCTGGGACTGGGTGGGTCTGGAGCAGGATGTGGGAGTCGGAACCCATGGGAACAGAGGCCCCTCCCACACCATTTTCCCCCGAGACTGGGGGGCAAGAGACGAGGGTGTGCCCGTGTGGGATGTGCTGGGACTGCGGGTCCCCCAGGAGGGGCGGGCTTCACACCCGGATGAGAGAGGGATGGAGAGAACGGAGGGGCTGTGGAGGGTGCCAGTTCTGTATGCCGTGCCCCGTCCATCTGCGCCTCCCCTTGGCCACCATCCCCCTGACAGTGTCTCCCAGGCGCCCACCCCCGATCCGAGGACGTCCTCCTTCCACGTCCCCTTGCCCCTCCAGCTGGGTGCAGGCACGAGGGTCCCTCACCCTAGAGGACTTCCTGCCGGCTACTTCCCCCCAAAACAAAGCTTGAAATAAGGTCCTCTATCGCCTGGAAGAGGACCTCGAGCCACACTGCGGGGTCAGCCTCTCAGACCTGAGGGCAGGGAGGAAGTCTCACCCATCTCTGGATCCCTAGCACCCAACAAAATGAAGTGCTGGTGAAGGCAAGGAGAAGAGGCGGGAGGGCACGAGGCGGGGTGAGGAGGCGGGGGGGGCGAGGTGGGGGCTGTAGAGGTGGAGGACTGGGGAGGACGGAGGCCATCCCAGGCAGGCTGAGGGGAGCTGGAACACCACCTGGGCTGCTGGGAGACCAAGGAGCAGGTGGCGGATGCTGGGGTGTCGCCCAGGGGAGCCGGCCTGGGGAGGGAGGCTGGGCAGGGATGGGATGGCTGTCATCGCCCAGGGGGAGACCTCGGGCCGGCAGCACCTCTGCCAGGCCCCTTTACAGCTACAAAGCGGGGTGCCGAGCCGGAGAGCACCTCCAGGTGGGCGGAGGGGCCTTCTGGGGTGAGCGGGCTCTGGTGCTGGCAGGGCCAGCAGCTGGAGCCCAACTGAGGCAGGCGAGGGCGGGGACTCGACCCCGAGGGACGGCTGGTGGCTGGAGGGCTGAGGCAGAGGACGCCCTCCCTTGCCCGCCCCTGGGGCCAGCCAGGAAAGTCGCGCAGAAGGGGGTGCTTGCCTTTGGGGGCTCTGGGTGGGACATCTGGGATCCCCCCAGACAAGATGCCCCCCAATGCTGCTGCACTGTGGGCAGATGGGTGGGGAGGCCCTGCAGGGACCCCACTGGGATGCAGACCCTGCCTGGGCTGTGGTGGGGGTGGGCAGGCGGCAGCACTGGCCGGTGTCACTGTGGATGAAGAGGCCCCGAAACAGGCTGCTCCAGCCTCCTCCCTGAAGCCACCTGCCTAGGTCACAGAGCCCCCTCCCCTCCCTGGGGGCTGGGAGGCAGCTGGAGTCCCGCATTGGGAAGGGCACCTCAGCCCTTCCTTGGGGCCGCCCTAGGGTGCTGTGGCCTTGGAGCCCTGGTCCATGGAGCAGACGGCAGAGCTGGCCTCTCTCATGCCAGCCTTGGGGTCCCAGAGGCTGTGGCTGTGCCCCACTCCCCGAGCTCTGGGCTGGGTGCCCTGGGCCGGCCCCTCAGAGTCCCGTCCCCACACCTCGGAGCGTGCCCGCACCCCCAGCCTGCACCCTCTGGGCTGCCATCCTCTCTGTGGTTGTAGGGGGAGCCAGCTCTGCAGGGGGGCCCCCTCATCCAGGGAGGCCTCCCAGATGTGGCCTGCCCACGGTGCCAAATGGGATGTGGCGTGGGGTTGGGCCAGGCCTGCCCCCGGTGGGACTTCAGCCTCCTTCTTGGGGATGCAGGCCTGCCAGCACCGCCAGCCTGCCTAGGGGGAGTCTCAGTTTTCACTCTGCCAAGTGGGTGAGCACCCCTCTGTACAGCTGGGGAGCTTGAGGCTGGGCCTGGGTCTTAGTCTGGGAAGGAGGGTCAGAGAGATCAGAGCCACAGCCTTGCTGGGTCCTGGCCTCTCCCTTCCCTGGAGGGGCTGGGCTGCTTCCCAGGCCAGGCGTCTGCCCCTCCCCGCAGCTTGGGCCCTCCCTCCTCCCGGGGTGACTGACAGCCAGCAGGACGCGGCTCTGCCCGCTCTCCTGCCCACCCACATTCCTGGCTCTCCAGGGTGACCACAGGCTTCCCACCTCAGGCCCCCCTCCAATCACCCTGCACTCCACCCGCCTCCCTGCTCGGAACCTTCAGTGGCCCCTGTAACCCCCAACTTGGCCTCTGCCCCGAATCTCCCCAGGCCCCTGGGTCCTGCCCCATGTGGTACCCCTTCTGGGAGTGACAGCCACAGGAAGGGTCAGGAGGAACTGGCACCCGCGCGCCCCCCGAGGACCCCAGCGGTGGCTGACGGTGCAGGCCAGACCTCAGCTCTGACCGCAGTCTGCAGGCCCTGGAGGTGCCCTGCGGGAGGGCAGGGCCTCCACTGAGGGGGGCGGATGGGAAGGGGCTTCGGGCCTGGGGCCCCCAGGGACTCACTGCCCCGGGCCTTTCCCTCCCCTGGTCCCCGGGGCTTCCTTAGGGGTTCTCCATGCCCAGGTGGGCCGGGGCCCCCCTCACCTGTAGTCCCTCCCTCCTGATTGTCCCGCTGACATCCCCATGCACCCTACTCTCCGCACGCCCAGGCTCAGTGTACCCCAGGCCTACCCCCTCCCAGGCTCCCACCTCTCCTGTCTCGGGAGTGGGCTGGACACTGGGAGCTCTAGAGGCCTGTCCCTTTGGCCATGGCAGCCTCCCTGGCCTGTCCCTTCTCCCTCCTGACTCCTAGCATTGCCCCCTCCTCCCCGTCCCAGCTAGTCTTCCTTCCCTAATGCTAACGTGGTGGCACCTGCAATGATGTAAGCTCGCCTGGGGCTGCCTGCTACAGGACCCGACTGGGGCACCTCCACACAGCTCCCCTCCCTGGCCACAGCCTCCCTGAGTCTCCCCCACCCACTGACCCTGACTTTTCTCTAGCCCTCAGCCTCTGGGGTCCAATCCA
The DNA here is from genome assembly GCF_048773025.1 of Camelus bactrianus. Classification (NCBI taxonomy): domain Eukaryota; kingdom Metazoa; phylum Chordata; class Mammalia; order Artiodactyla; family Camelidae; genus Camelus; species Camelus bactrianus. Next base: position 1,418,801 of record NC_133548.1, read on the forward strand.
TAGACCCTGGCTCATCTTTCAGACCCAAGTTTAAGGTCACCTCGGGACTCCCCTGGGCAGTGGGGGGGTGCTTGCCCAGTGGAGTATCTCCCTGGCCCACTGGGCTGTTTCCCCCGACGCCCAGCAGGGCCCAGACATACCCAGGAAGGTGCGGCTGGAGGGGGTCGGGCCAGGAGAGGGGCGGGCTGAGAGGGGAGCTGGAGCAGCGCCAGGGCAGTCGGGGCGGGGGACCAGGTTCCCAGCAGCTGCCGCTCCTGAGCCCACACCCCCGGCCTGGGGCAGCCGCCTGCCACCCCACCCACCACCCACCTGCTCGCCTGGGGCTATCTTTGTGCTCCTGGCTCACCCCTCACAGCTGCTTTGCCAGCTGCCTCTGAGAGGGTGAGTGACAGCCAACACCCTGCCCCCCTCCACCCTGCAGACCCCTCCCTGGCCTTGCACACCATTGGGGGCCCCCCTGGAGTCATGGGGCGTGGGTGCTGCCCAGCTACTGCTGGCCTCTGCTGAGCTCCCCATGGGGCCGACTGCTGCCCTTGGGGGCCTTGGGGGTGTGTGGGAAGCGGGCTTAGCGGCCTCTCCGGAGCTCAGGTCCCCCACACTCTGTCCCTGCGCTTATGGGCTCTGCGGTCCCTTGAGGTGCCAGAGCCTGGGAAGTGGGGTCCTCGAGGGGACTGGTTTCCTTAGTGGTCATGGGGAGATGGGTGTGCCCTGCTCCTGCTGTGTGCTGTGTGACCAGCCTAGCTCCCCAGGCCTCCTGGCCCGCTCTCACCCGTGATGTCCAGGGCACTGAGGCCTGGCTGTCCTCCCCTGGGCCCGGGACCCGCAGCTCAGCCCCCAGGCTCTTCCCTGGATTCTGAGCCAAGCGTTAGGTACAGAGGCAGGTGGGGCGGCCCAAGAACTGCCTGCAGGGGGCAGAGTCGAGACGGGACCCGGAGCCGGCCACGCGGTGTGGGGCGGAGTGGGGGAGGAGGTTAGGACAGCTGGGAGGCCCGACCAGGCCCAGGACTGGCAGCATCAAGCCTTGGGGGAGACGGGCGCTGCGGACGAAGGAGAGGAGGGGGCCGGCATGTTGAGCTGGGGGCCGGGAGGCAGTGGATGCAGCCCCGGAACCTGGGGATTCCCCCTCAGAACTGAGAGCCATAGGCCGGCCCGTTGGGGTCTGCGTGGTGTGGCGCACCTGGTGGGGCGAGGCCCTGCGGGGGAGCGGGACACTTGGGGGCAGAGCCCCATTCCGCAGCCCCTCGGGCTGAACCCTGGGCGCGCCTGGAGCCAGAGCAGACGCAGGAAAGAGATAATTGCATTTGTGCAGGAACAGCAAATCCCTCGCAGCTGCACGCCGGCTGAGCCAGGGCCACGGGCGGGCCGGCCGACGCCAGCATCCTGACAGCTCCGCCGAGCGTGCCAAGGGGTCTGGGCCGCTGGCCGGGGGCGCCTTTCCCAGGCCAGAGGCCCCCACCCCACCCCAGGAGAGCCACCCCCTCTCAGTTCCCAGAACGAAACCCAGCTGTGGAACAGTGAGGGGGTGAGGTCATGGGAGGGGGCCAGGAGGAGCCGCATTACTCACATCCTGGGGCAGGCGGGAAGGGAGGAGGCCTGGAGGGAAGGGGCCGAGCGGCTCCTTGTCCTTGGGCCACTGGGTCAGGGGCTGGGGGCCAGCCCGGCTCCTCTCTGCATGGGACTTCGGGGAGACCCCTACCCTGCACCCCCCCACCTGCCCCTCAGCCCCCCGCCTGTGAGGTTTCAGACGGCGGGGAGCAGGAGTGACCCTCGAAGGGGCCAGCTCCTCAGGAACAGTGTTCTCAGAAAGCACGCCTTGGCCTGGGGCCAGCGCTGTTGTCTGGACAATGGCAGAGCAGTGAACAGTGTGCAGGGCGCCGCGGACGGAGCCCGGTCCCAGGCCTGCTGCCTTGCCCTCACCCGCTTTCCCTGGTCTGAGTCTGCCAAGCACGCGGACACCCATGTGCACGTATGTGTGCAGCAGTGTGCGTGGCGTGGGGTGTTTGCACCAGGTGTGGAGTATAAGTGCCCGCGTGGGCCTGAGCATGGGGCTCCGGAGGAAGGTGTGTGTTCCTGCCACGTGAGCGTCTGCGTGTGCAGGGGAGGCCGCTGCGGCTTGTGGGCCTGGATCGGGAGTTGAGGTCAGGCTTGCGTGGGGCTTTGGTGGCCAGGACACGTGGCCCTGCAGGCAGGGTGACCAGACACAGTGTGGCCTCTGTGCTCAGCTGTGCCCATGACAGATTCCCAGGAGCCTAGGGAAGGGGTCCTGAGCGGCCCCACGGGGGAGGAGCCCCAGGCCCACGGGCACCCCACCTGGGCCCCTCCACACACACCCAGCACCACACCTTGGCCGAAAAGCCCCAAATGCCCCACACGGACACATCCACGCGTGACCACATCTTGGACATAGGCGTGAGGGGGACATGGTGCTGGTCTCAACCCCCCAGGGAGTCCCCCCCAGGGCTGCCCCAGGAGAGCTCTAGTGGTACCTCCTGTCCACCCCGCAGCCAGGACCCAGCCCAAGCTCCCCCTGCACCCCTGCTCCGCTCCCACCCTCCACTGGAGGGGCTGTTGGTGTTCACGGCGGGAAGAGCCCTAGACCCCAGGTTCCCGGCAGTCCCAAGATCCCCGGGCCCTTCCTCGCCAGACAGGACGTGGCCCCCCGGCCCCCAGCCCCAGGCCCAGAGCAGGAGGCTGGGCCTCACCTGCCACGTGACCTGACGGGCGCCAGGTGTGGGGGATTAAGTGGCTCCCCGGGGCCCAGGGGGCGGGAGTCGAAGGGGCCTGAGCAGGCAGCTTGCTTTGCGTGGCTGGAGTCCCCTGTGGCGGCAGCAGGGGGAGCGGGCCTGGAGCCGGGGCTGTGGAGGGGCCTGGCTTTTGTCTGAGAGGCTCCGAGGAGACCTAGGAGAGGTTAGATCATGTGCTGGCAGGACTGACTGCGAGACCGCAGAGCCGGCCCACCCTGGCCAGGGGACAGAGGCCCTGAAGGAGCGGGCTGCGGGGTCAGGCGGCGGACACTGGCAGGAGGAGGCTGAGACCCCGGCTTGGGGAAGACAGCCCTGTAGAAGCAGAGACCCAGGGCCCCTCTCAGGCTGCAGGGGAGCCGGGGGAGGTAGGCCGTGCTGGCCAGCGAGGCCCTAGGTGCCCACGGGACCCCAGCAGCCTGGTATCTGCTGGGCCAGGGCCGGAGTGGCGAGGCCCTGGACCCCTGATCTTGGACCGACCTGATGTAGCCCTAACCCTAACCCAACCCCGAGAAGCCATGGGGCTCCCCATCCATGGAACAACCCAGAGAGACCTCACAGAGGGTCTGGGGGATGGTGCTGGGTGAACTGTGGGGTGAGGCCAAGGCTGAGGGCAACCCCTCCTTGGGTCCTCTCGTCCGGACACCCTCTCCTGAGGCTCTGTGCTCTTGGGGAGCAGAATGGAGCACCCCGGCCGGGGTGGTTGGAGTAGAGGGGTAGCTGCCCAGCTGGGCCGCCTCTGGCCTGACCCCAGCCCAGGCCCCCAGTGCCCGACTGGCCAAGGCTGCAGCCACTTAACTCACATAGGTCAAGTGACAGCAGCTGTCCTGTCCTCTGCACCCCAAGCCATTGCTCCTGTGCCCTCCGGGGCCCTGCCCAGGGTGACAGCTACACTCAGCAGTTTCTTAGCTCTGGTCAGGCCCAGCGCTGGGCTGCTGGAAGAGGGCGGAGAGTCTGCCCTTCCTTGGGCTTCTCCAGCCCTGTCTGGACCCCGGAGCCCCCATCACCGGGAGGCACACGAGTGTCTAGACACCCACACAGCCCCAGGATCTCCCTACTGGCCCCAGGGAGCCTTCATGACCATCTCACATGGCCTCTCTTTAACGATGGGGAGACTGAGGCCTAGAAAGGGCAGCGGCCCACCTGGATGGCCCACCTGTGAACTCTCTCCGTGTCCCCCACAGGCTCACCACTCAGTGGAGCGTGGAAGATGAGGAGGAGGCCGCCCGGGAGCGGCGCCGCAGGGAGAGGGACAGGCAGCTTCGGGCCCAGGACGAGGACGAAGGGGACCAGTCCCCGGAGCAGCTGGAGCAGGAGAAGCTGTGAGCCGAACCCCCCAGCTTGCCTGTCCTTCACCCCTGGGCAGAGGGGGTCGCTGGGGCTTAGGCCCTGGGCTGGAGACCCCAGAGTAGAGGAGAAGAGGAGGGCGGGGCCCAGCCCCAGAGCAGGGGCAGGGGTGGGGGTGTCCTGAGGATGAGGGTCGTCACAGCCCCGTGGGCCAGTGGGGTCAGCCAGACACCTGGCTGGAGACGCAAGCAGCCGCCCCCTCCCAGCCAGCCTCCCGGGGTCCTGACTCAGGCTTTGGTCACCCTGCATGGTCCCCCTTGCTTGGACCGACTCGGACCACAGCTGCATGGCCCTGGCCCCTGAGCCCCCTGCCCCAGTCCTTGCTGCCAGTGACTCACTGAGGCCACGTCCAACTTGGCGGGCCGAGGGCCGGCGTGTTTCCTCCTGGGGCCCAGGAGGCCGCTGTGTCTGGCTGGGCTGGGCTGTTTTTCCAATAATGCCCCCCTTCCTCCCGGCCCTGTTTTGTTCCATTTTCTCCGAGTCAGCAACTCTGGGTGGAGTGGGGTGCTGTAGAGGTCAAGGCCTCTCGGGCCAGGTCCTCGGCCGCAGGCAGGGACCACTGGGGCCAGGACCACAGCCTGTGGTGTGGGTCAGGGCACAGGGGCTCACCCTGCTGCTCGCGGAGGAAGCCTGGGGCAGCACTCCAGGGCTCCCCTGGGAGAGCAGAGGGAGACTGTCACTCATATGTGGGGACTCTGGGCCGATGGGGGAGGCACAGCCCAGCCTTCAGGGAGCCCTGGGCTGAGGGGAGAGGCACAGCCCAGGCCTCGGGGAGCCCTGTGCTTGGGGGGAAGGCACAGCCCAGGCCTCGGGGAGCCCTGGACTCATGAAGGTGGCAGTCTCGGCCTCAAGTCGCTCCAGGCTGTGCAGAAGACCCTGTTCTGCCCTCAGGGATGCTTTGACAATGGGGAGCCTCAGCCCAGCCATGGGGTGCTGCCTCTGCGGCAGACAGGGCCTTCCACACTTGGAGCCCGGCTCTGAGCAAGCGGGCATGGGTGGGAGTGGGGCCCCAGCCCGGAGCCAGCCAGCCCGAGACCCTGCCTGCTCTTCTGCCCTCAGCCTGAAGCCCTCGGAGGCCCCTGAACTGGATGAAGATGAGGGTTTCGGCGACTGGTCCCAGAAACCAGAGCAGCGGCAGCAGCTCTGGGGGGCCAGGGAGAACCCTGACTGCGGAGAGCCCCCTCGGGGCGAGAGTCCGGAGCGGGGACAGGAGCAGGAGGACAGGCAAGTAGGGGTCAAAGCGGGGAGGCTGGGGGCGCTCTCTCCAGGCCCCCCCCCCGGCAGGCCCCCGGTGTCCCCGTGGCTGTAGGGGGAGAGGGAGGCGGAGAGCAAGGCGGCGGGGCGGGGCGGGGCGGGCTCTCACTCCTGGGCTCCCCAGGGCCTCCGGGCCCCATCCAGACCAGCTGCGGCAGCCAGGGTGTTGCTCCGTCAGCACACATCTGCAGTCCGCTGACGTCAGGGAGGCTGTGCGCCCTGCCGCCCGCCCTTCCTCCCTCGGGGCGGCCGAGCTCCATTCCCACGGAGGGGAGCAGGTACTTCCACATGTGCGGCCTCAGGCCGGCCTGGGGGGACCAGCTTTCCAGATGTGCAGATGCTCCAAAGCAGGACGGGCAGGGAGTGGGGGCCTGGGGGTGGGGGCTGCTCCCGGATCCTCACCCCCACCCCACTTCGAGGGTCCGAGCTGCTCTCAGCACCCTACAGGATGTGCCCCAGGATCCCCACTGTGGTCAGGGTCCCAGCTCCGCTCAGGAGCTCCAGGCTTGGGGCCCCATGGTGGTCTTGAGTGTCGCCAGACCTGGGTCTCTCCCTTCTGGGCCACCTCCCAGCCCTTCCACGTCCCACAAGCAGCCTCGAGCTCTAGCCAAGACCCCTCTCTGCTAGACCACCCCTCCTACCCTGCAGGCAGGCCCCCAAGCCCCAGAGCCAGCTGCCTGGCCAGGGCCCTGGTGCTAGCCTGGCCCTCCGCCCACACGACCCTTCAGGCCTCAGTTTCCCCGTCTGCCTTGGGGAGCCAGTGCACACTCTGCATTACTGAGATGAGGCTGGGGTCAGCAGGGTGGCCCACCTACTGATGTTGGGGTGGCCGCAGCCCTGCGGGCCCTGTTCCTTTGTCCCTAGCTGGCCACTCAACAGCAGGGGGCACTATAGCTCTTCTGTGGACCCTCCCGCTCTCAGCAGCCTTCCTCCCTGCCCCCAGCAGCCCTCCTCCCTGCCCCCAGCACCTGCCTGGCCGAGCGCGAGTACCCTGCTGCAGCTGAATGGGACCTCTGTGTGCCTGCTCCTGGCTCGTACCCCGGCCCACCTTGGGTGGTGGGTCTGGGTCTTGGCTGGCAAGTACACCAAGGGGCCTGAAATCATGGAAAATGCGAGAATTTCCCATCTTCTTCTCCAGGTTCAGTCTCGCTCAAATGCAGAGCCGCGCAGGCTGCCAGCGGCTGGCCTCTCCTCCCCCTGAGCCAGCACGGTCAGCCCCTCTCTTCGGGGCTGCGGTCCCGGCCATAACCCCTGCCCTCATCTTGTCCTCTAGCTGACCAACCCCCAAACCACTCTCAGGCCCCACCTCGCCCCCACTGGACCCTCAGGCCCACCCACCCACGCACAGAGCAGGGAGCAGGTCAGGAAGAGGGGGCCCAGGCGGCCCCAGCGCTGGGGACCAGCCAGCCTAGGCCAGTAGGGTCCACACTGACAAACAAGTCATGGGTGGGGCTTGTCCCGAGAGCCGGGAGGCTTGGGCCGGCCTCGCTGTGTGGGTGGCCCTCAGCTGAGACAGGCCTGCCCGGCAGGGCCGGGGCCGGGGGCCCCAGGTCGGCGCTGAGGCCCTTGGGCTCACTTCCCCAAGGGCGCTGGGGTCTCGGGATTCTCAGTGCTCCACTGGTCTCACTGCCCCATCTTACAGATGGGGAAGCTGAGGCTTGGAAATAGAAAGGGGCTCAAACCAAACAATCAAATGCCCCCTTGGTCAATCGGATTGCCTCCCTCTTCCCCTACAGACCCCACCAGCACGTGCACGGGAGCCAGGGCGAGGATGAGCTGAGCCCAGGCGGGGTCTGTCTGGAGGAGCTGCGTCTGAGCCCCAGCTCAGAGCCCCAGGTGGGGCTGGGACCAGAGGACACAGAGCCCAGAGGCCCTGAGGGGCCCGTCCAGGGCAGCCCGGGGCTGGCGGAGACTGAGGAGGAAGACAAGCAGGTGCTGGTGGCTCCCCGCGGGGCCTGGGCACATCCCGGCTCCCAGGCTGGGTCCGTGTCGGCTGCATGCGTGCTCTGTGGGCCCCGTGGGCCCCGTGGGACTGGCCCAGAGGGAGCCGGCACCCCACTTGGGGGCTCTGTATCTCCTGCATTCTCCGCAGGTGGGGGCGTTGGTGACCCTTTGTGACGGAGCAACACTTCCTGGGACTCTCCAGTCCCTGCTGCAGAGAATCCCAGAGCGTGTCAGGGCTGGATAGGACCTGAGGCCCAGGGAGGGGAGCGTGTTTCCTCCAACAGGCCCCAGGTGGGGCGGGAGGGGCGAGGGGGTGACCGTTCAGCTTTCGTGACCGCAGGTGTTCTATCTTTAGCACCAGAGATGTCAGCAGCCCAGGACACCCAGCCCCTTGGTCTTGGAGGGGACCGAACCGGACTCTCCTCCCCTGAGCCCCAGCACCAAAGTAGGTTAACTGCCAAACTTTGTTCTCTCTCCCAGACTTGAGACCAGTGACGGCCCCAGCCCAGGGCGGGCAGCGTGGCCGGCTCTCAGCAGAGCCTTGTGAAATGCACTCACTGGGCAGTGGGCCTGGCAGGGGTGGGGAGCAGGAGGGGGCGCTGGCCTGGGGGCCTTGCTCTGGCTCCCAAGGCTCAGTCCCTGCCCGCCCTCCACAGCTCATCGACAGAACCGAGTCCCTGAACCGCTCCATTGAGAAGAGGTAAGTCTGTCTGCCTCCCAGGCTAGGGCTTGGGGTTTTCCAAGGGACGGCTGAAGAGGGGACCCACAGGGCGGAGGCACGGGCCGTGACCTTCTCCTGTCCTCCAGTAACAGCATGAAGAAGTCCCAGCCAGCCCTGCCCATCTCCAAGATTGACGAGCGGCTGGAGCAGTACACCCAGGCCGTCGAGGTGTGTACCGGTCCCCTCGCCTTCTGCTGGGCCCCTCCTCCGTTCATGCACCCAGTCCTCCGTCCCACCAGCTCCTGTCCATCCACCTGCTCTTCCCTCCAGCCACACCCATTTATCCAGCCAACACCATCCATCCAACCACCGTCCCTCCATTGATCCTGCATCCTTCTGGCCTCACACCCTTTTATTCAACTAACACTCGTCCATTCAGTCTACACTCTTCCTTCCAATCACTACCCCGACCCAGCCAGTGTCCCTCCACCCAGCCGACGCCCACTCATGCAACCAGTGACTCTCCGTCTAGCCAGTAATCTTCCATCAGAATAGACCCTTCCATTCAACCAATGTTTCTTCATCCAACCAACACCCATTCATTTGAATAATGACCCTCCATCTGACTCACATTCCTCCATCTAACCAATGTCTCTTCATCCAGCCAATACTCCTCCCTCCACCCAGCCCCCGCTCCTCCAGCCCTGCACCGTGAGCGGCACGAGGACAGCGCCACACTTTTCTCACATCCCACCGCGTCACCTGTGCTCTGCAGAGCAAGGGGATGTCTCACAGGTGCACCGCATGGTGGAGGCGCAGGTTCTCAGAGCGCCCTGCTCTAGCCCTACGTCGGAAAAGCCCTCCTGGGGAACTAGAACAATACAGAGGGTTGTCTCTGGGCCAAAGTGTCTCAGCCAGGTCTCTCTGATGTGTTCCACGTGGCTGTCCAGTAAAGCAGTCCTGGGCCCTGTCTCCTCTGCAGACTGCCGGCCGGGTCCCCAAGCTAGCCCGCCAGCCCTCCTTCGAGCTTCCCAGCATGGCCGTGGCAAGCACCAAGAGTCGGTGGGAGACGGGAGAGGTGCAGGCTCAGTCCGCTGCCAAGTCCCCCTCCTGCAAGGTAGGACTCCATCCTGGGGCAAGGCTGGGCTCCCGTGGGAAGGCGAGTGTGAGTGTCCAGGCTGAAGTGTGGGCAGACAGAGCGCTGGGGCAGGTGGGGACGGGGCCGCGGCTGGCCCCGGGGAGGGAGGGCTGTACAGGGAAGGGTGTGAGGCTACGCGAAGGTGGACGGTGCCCCCCTTCCCTCTCCTGCCTCCCCCACGGGGCTCTCCCCCGAGGAGGCAGGTGGTCAGGCCCTGGGCCCTGTGAGGCCAGGCAGGAGAAGGGCCCAAGACCTCAAGCCCCAGCTGGGGCTCTGCCCTGTGACACGCCCTTCCCTCTGCCCCCAGGATATTGTTGCTGGAGACATGAGCAAGAAGAGCCTCTGGGAGCAGAAGGGAAGCTCCAAGTCCTCATCAACAGTTAAGGTAGAGCCCAGCCGGGCGATGCCGGGGAGGGGGAGGGGCGCACCTATCTCCAGGGCCCCGGGAGGGCACCCCTCCTGCTACTCTCACCTCTCCTCTCGGCTTCCTCCCCACACAGAGCACCCCGTCTGGAAAGAGATACAAGTTTGTGGCCACTGGACACGGGAAGTACGAGAAAGTGCTTGTGGACGAAGGCCCGGCGCCCTAGGCCGCCCCGCTGGGTGAGTCCAGGGCAGCGGCCAGAGGGCGCTGCGGGGTGGGGAGGTGCCGTCTGCCGCAGTGGGCGCGCGCGCGGGCGGGGAGGTCGGCTGCAAGGCGGCCTGAGGGGCCTGAACGCCCTGCTTCCGAGCTGGCCAGAGCCCTCCTCCAGGGTCCCCCAACCCTGCCGACTTGCGCTCCTCCTCCCACCCCCACCTCACGCTCCGTCCCCGGTTCTAGCCCCATGTCTGTTCCCCACGGGGAAACTCAGACCTCCCTTTTGGGAGGAGGCCACCGTGTCCCACCTGGACTCCTCAGGCAGGAGAGTTGTCCTGACCCCTGCAGGGTGAGCCTTGGAGGCAGGGGCTGGCGCAAGGACCCAAGAGCTCAGGCCTCTACTCGGCGGTGGGCTGAGGGTCTGACAGGGGTCAGAGCTTCGTTCTCACCCTCCTGTCCCGGCAGGCAGTGGCTCCCCCATTTCTACCGCCCACCCCGTCACCTGGTGAAGAGTCAGCGAGGTGACCCGTTGCCATGGTTACGCACACTTTTATTAGTGGCCTGGCTCCCAGGGCCCTCATACAGCACCCATTGTGTCCTGGGGTGGGGCAGCTGGCCCCCCACCGACTGCTTCCTCCGTTCCCAAGTCCTGCTTCTGGGGACGGGGCCAGAGTTTCCTCTGGTAACTGTCCCCTCTCCCACTGCAGTCTGCCCCATGGTCGGAGCCTCAACCCTTGTCCTGAGGCAGACCCCAGCTGAGCACAGACTGCCTGAGGCTTGGGGCCCCCTTCACCGCCCCCTCTGGGCCCCAGCCCCTCCTCACCCAATGTCGAAGCCTGTTCCTGGCTGAAGCTGAGACCCTGTCTCTCCCTCTCCCAGCAATGAGACCCCCTCAAGCTCGGCCCCCAGGTGGGGGAGCAGAAGTGGGCAGCGAAAGGGGCAGGGTTGTGGGGCCAGCTCCCACCCAGGCCTGGGCCTGGCTCTCCTGTCAAGGCTCTGTCCTCGGGACATACGGCAGTCACACCGCTGACCCAGCTGATGGTGCCCCACTACTGAGTCCCCCCAACCACACCGCTCTGCCCAGCAGCACAGTCATACCCCTAGTCTTTCACGACAGAAGGGAGGGGCTGCAGCGCCGGGCCCCAGCGTCCTCTCCGTACTGTCAAGCATCAAGGCCCCTCACCCAGCGCATCCGGGGCTCAGCCAGCCCTGCTCCCCGTCTGCCACTTCCCTGGCCCCTGGCAGGCCCTCCTGTGCAGTGCACAGGCCAGAGCCGAGTGACCAGGAGACCGCCTCGTGCAACCCCTGCCCCAAGCCCTGTGCAGACTCAGGCTGGCCCTGCCCTGCGAGGGCAGTCACACAGTCCCTCCCTCAGAGCAGACTCATGTACTTTCTGTCCCCCAAAAGTTTCACCCCGTAGGGCCCCACACTCTACCCCGACGCAGACTCCTCTCTGCCCCTCCTCACCCACCACCTACTTAACCTCATCTGCTCCCAGCCATGTCCCACCTCCCACCACAGTCCTTCGTGCTCCCGTCCACCTGACCTGGCCCTCCTGACTGCTCAGCCACCCCCGTGCTCCCCTCAGCACCTGTCTGGCCCTCACGCCCTCTTCAGTGGCCCAGCTGGACCCTCAGTTCCCCTTCTGTCCGCCCCACGGTCCTGGGCTGGGGTCTTCCTGGCCGTTCACTGGAGCCTCCAGCCGGCTGCCGTCCGGTTGAAGTTCCTGGGCTGGGGGCTCAGGTCCAGGATGGGATGGATCACGGGAGGGGGCCGGGCGGCTGCCTCCTGCAGCTTCCGGGCGTTAAAGCGAGGCCGATAAAGGAAGGGCAGGCGGCTGAGGCCAGTCAGGGTGCGTGCCCCAACCCCGGGCCCAGCCTGGCCACCACGGGACTCAGCCACCGACATGCGGTGCAGCACTGCGTCCCACATCCTGGAGGCCCGGGAGGCGGGGGGCCGGGCGGCCGGGCCAGCAGGGGCTGTCACCCCCTGCCCTGTGTGCCCTGGGCGCTGCTCAGGCCCCGGGGAGGGGGGATCCTCCTCCTCTTCCAGCAGCTGCTTCTTGAGGCGGGTCCAGCCGCTGAGCTGGGGTTTGGGCGCGACTTTGGGGAGAGGGCATAGGTGGGGGCCTGATGGTGGGGCAGTGGGCGAGGCCCCACGGGGGCTGGAGACCTGCTGGGCTTCAGCGGCAGGGCCAGCAGTGGGGGCCTCCTCCAGGCGCAGGGCCTCGGGGGCCACAGAGGTGGGCCTGTAAGGTGAGGGTCCCGGCGAGTGGTAGGTGGGGGCAATAGGGACCACCGCCCGGAGGCTGGACTCTCTGGGCAGCAAGGCCTGGAAGCCAGGGGGTGGCCTGGTCACAGGGGACACCTCAGGCCGGGGACTGGCAGCCTGGGCCCCGGTGGGCAGCGGGCGGATGTGGGCCACTGGGATCAAGGGCTGAGACCCCGGAGGGCATGGGGCTGGGTGTCGGTCCTGGACACCCGGCCCCCCATCCAGGGCTGTCCGGGGGGGTTCCGGGGTCCCGGCCTGCGGGGACGGAGATAGCCGGATGTGCACCTGGCTGATATGCGTGCCCCTCGCTGTGGGGGCCGAGACCTGGGCGTAGCCGCTGGGGGACCCGGCAGGCTCTGGGACTGGGGCAGCGAGCTGGGGCCCCGTGGCCTTGAAGTGAGAAGCCAGGCTCCTGCGCTGGGTGAGGCTGAAGGAGAACGTGGACCTCTGTGGGGGCGACGCCACGTGGTGGATGACAGGGGTGTGGGGCGAGCGGGGCAGGGGGGCCATCGCTCGCGGGACCTCGGCGGGGCGGGGGCCTGGGGCCTCCTGGTCGTGGCTGGCCTCGCTGACGGGAGACAGGGAGGTGCGGAAAGCCCCAGGTTGGGGAGGGGGCCTGTCCCCGCCCATCTTCTTCCTGGCTGCCTTCCTCAGGAGCTTCTGCAGCCGCAGGTTGTCCTTCCCTGGCTTGGGCAGCAGGGGTGGCGGGGGTCCTGGGGGCCCCTGGGGGCATGGCCCAGCCGTCTCAGGGGCCATGGAGGCGGCCGAGATGAGCATCCTGGCGGGGGGGGCGGCCGTGAGCACAGACCTCCTCACCCAGCTCCTGTCCCCACCGAGGGCACGCAGCCCCCTGGTTGTGCGGGAGGACCGAGGCTTGCAGGGGCCACAGTCTGACCCCCGGAAGCTCTGTTCCCTGAGCATCTGGCCCCTGCCCGACATGCTCCAGGTACAAACCCTCGCCTTGGCAACTCTCTGAGGCAGCTCTGCCATCACTCCGCTTTAGGATAGAGCCCACAGGGGCCCGAGGTGCCCTCTGGGTGCCAAATGAGGGCTGGTACCCGGTTCCAGGTGCCATGGCCCGTGTGCACAGCCTGGGCCGGAGACCCACGGGCGAGCTCCAAGTGGGAGGCACGTGCTGGGCCGGCCGCCCGCGAGGGCAGGAAGGGTGCCTGCCCGCAAACGTGAGGGCCGCCTTGCCGTCGCCGGCCTGACCACAGGCGCGTCCGCTGCAAGCCAGCGGCGAGGTGGCGGCCAGAGGCTCCGGAAAGCAGAGGCTGCGTCACCGGAGGTAGACTGGCCGGGAGGTGGGAGCGGTCTCTGCTGAGCTGCGCTAAACGGGATGTTCCCACAGACATCCTGGCTGGGGTGGTCCTGGCCAAGCCACCCGCCCTGGCTTCTGGGCTCCACGTGCTTGCAAGGACGTTGACAAATGGCGGCTGGGCCAAGCCAGGGCCGCCAGGCCGAGAGAGGAGGGAGGCCAGGGGGCTGCTGCCGAGGGGCCGGCTCTGCCAGCCGGAGCAGATCTGCCTGGGGAGGGCCCAGGGGCCTGCTCGGGCTCACTCTCCGCTGCAGCCCACTGCTTGGGGGGCTGGGGCCCCAGGAACGGCGGGAAGCCCAGGTCTAGTCTCAGGGAGGGGCCAGGCCAGCAGGCAAACAGGCGGGGGGCTGCGTCCCTCCTCCCCAAGTCCTGAGCAGGGCCCAGGGCACCGGAGCACGGCATCGGGAGCAGGTTTCCAGGCTGGAGGTGGGCACGGGGTTTCGGCGGCTGGAGCGGTGGCGTGGGCCGGCCAGGCAGCCACGAGGGAGGGGCTGCAGGGGTGGGCTGCGGGGTTGGATGGCAGGGCTGCGGCCCTCTTCGGACTGGCCTAACGGCCCCCGTGCCTGTGTTTCAGCTTTCCCGAGACTGCGGCATGGGCTGGTGGCACCTCCTGGTTCCCGACCCACGTGCCCTGGAGAGAGGCCGGCCCGACTCGCCACCAGCTCGGCCAAAGAAGCCGCTTCTCACCACCGGCCCCACCCACCCTCGGCCTCCAGCACCCGCTGCCTCTGCAGCCTATTGCTCCTGGACCCTCCAACCTCTCCCTCTGACCCCGGGCTCTGCCCCTCACAGTTGGGTTGTTGGCTCAGGGACCACCCCCCCCAAGAAGCCATGAGCTCCCAAAGCAGGCACAGCTGTCGCAGAGAGAGGCCACGTGCCAGGCCCTCTAGGTCAGGAGCCACCAACACCGGCACAGCCCTGCTCCCACTCCTGCCCCCCGCTTGCTGCCCCTCCACTATGTGCAGTAAACCTCCCCATGTGTCCCCATGCAATGGCTCTCTGGTTCTCACTAATGGGACTGACAGGAAGCAGGGCTGGCTGGTTGGAAAGGCTACCCTCTGGCACAAGGGTGGGACCCAGGCCTCCAGCCTTCAGGTTTGGACACTCTGTCCTGTCCTGCGGCCTTCTGCTGGGTTAGACTCTGGGGTCTGAAGTGTGTGGCGGCCAAAGTCAGGGTGCACAAGGTGCTCAGGGTCCCGTCCTCCTCCTCCAGGACGTCTGTGATACCTGCTTCCTTGACTGGCCCGCTCGAAACTTTCCAGCAGCTGCAACAGTGTGCACTTCTGGACTGTGCCCCTAGACTGTACACCCTCTGAGGATGACACCAACCTTGAGGTCATCCCCCAACCTAGCACCCAGGAAGTGCTCAGTGAAGATTTGGTGGATGGACAGCTGAGCGGATGATGGATGATGGATGATGGAAGAATGGAGGGAGGGCAGGACCAGTAGGTGGATGGACTGGTGTGTAAATAGGAAGACAGGTGATGAATCATTGGGTGATGGATGGTTGATAAAGAATAGGTGGGTGGGTGGATGGGTGGATCTACAGAAGATTTGGGAGGCAGATGGGTGGAAAAAACAGTTGTGTAGAAAGCAGATGGGAGAAGAGATGGAGAGGCAGTCAGGTAAGTGCACGCTGTGCAGGACAGTGGGTGGACGGCTGATGTGTGCGTGGATCTGTGAGTGGATGGATGGATGATGGATGGATGGACGGATGATGGATGACGGATGGGTGGATGATGGATGGGTGGATGGTGGATGGGTGTATGGATGATGGATGGACAGACGGATGGATGGATGGGCACGTAGATGGATGGATGGTGGATGGATGAGTGGAGGGGAGGAGGGAGGGAAACAGTGAATGTGAGGATGTAGGTATGAAAATGAATGCGTGGGTGAGTGAATGAACAACTGTGTGAAGTGGGAGACAGGGTGTGGCCATCCACCCGAGCCCAGCCCCCTTCTTCTGGGTTCTAACTCGGGGCCCTGCTGCCCTTGGTGTCAGGGAGGCCCCTTGAA
The DNA here is from genome assembly GCF_048773025.1 of Camelus bactrianus. Taxonomy (NCBI): domain Eukaryota; kingdom Metazoa; phylum Chordata; class Mammalia; order Artiodactyla; family Camelidae; genus Camelus; species Camelus bactrianus. The sequence goes on from NC_133548.1 coordinate 1,434,071, forward strand.
AACCACGCCCTCAGACCTCGGACTTTCCAGGCCTGGCTCTGTTCAGAACCTGTTTTCTAGCGTCTTCATGGTCAAACTCAGCCTGCCTCCCGACAGGGGGGCAGATGTGGGCAGCTCGAAAGCACTAAAACTCAGCCGAGTCACAGCCACCTTCTCTCACCGGAGGCCCACCTCTGAGGCCGCGTCCAGGGCCGTGCTCCGCCAGCTGGGGAGCGTCTCCCAGGGGACAGGGCACTGTCCCCCTCCCACCCAGCTGGCTGGGACATTAGCCAAGGGCAGCCGGCAGAGGCAGCTACGTAGGACTGGGTGGCAGGCCGGGGCCAGCGCAGGCAGCACTGAGGGCGGGAGGGAGTGCTGGGAAAGCAGGCGGTCACACAGCTCCGACCTGCCCCAGCCCCTCCTGGGGTCCTTGGCACCCAGCCCGGCCTTGGGGACAAGGACCCAGGGTCTGTCTCCTCTGCTGCGGGGACATTCAGCCCCTGGGCCTCGAAGAACCTGAGGGGTCAGGCTGTGCCCACCGCAGATGTCCAGAGGCTGAGGGACCACTGCCTGGGCCCCAGTCCTCTGCTATCTGTCCTGCCTGCCTGAGGGCCCCGCAGACATTCTGTTGCTCCCCTGCTCTGGACGCTGCATGCCAGCCCCGCACAGAGCAAACCGGGGACCCACAGACCCCGCAGAGGCTCACAGGGCGTGCGGGGCGGCAGCCTGCAGGGCTGGAAGGGCTCATCCCCCAGGTGCTGTGTCAGCAGCTCCTATCTGGGGCTTGGCGGGGCCCGAGCCCGAGGGCTGGGCCGACCCGCAGCTCAGGTTGGCACCGGCGTGGGTGCCCAGGTCAGCTCAGGGCGACTAGGCTCCAGTCAAGGTCCCTCAGGCCCCACCACCCCCAACCGTGCACCCTCAGGGCCAGGACCCAGACTGAGGGCTTCTGCCCTCCTCCACCACCCTGGGGGTCGCCCTTGCAGAGACCTGGAGCCAGGGCTCCGGGAGGGCTGTCCCCCCACGGCCTCCTCCCCGCTCCCCGGCAGCAGCCCACCTCCCAGCCCCAGTGCCGCTGGGTGGAGGCCCCGAGCCGTCAGTCCTCAGACTCTTCCTGGGGCTGAGGTCAGTCCCCCACCCCAGCCCGGGCTGGGTCACCCAGTCCTGTACCTCCACGCCCAGCGTCCAGTCCCCCTCCAACCCTTCAGGGAGGCCCCCGCCCTGCCACCCTCTCCTCCCGCCCCAGCCCAGCCAGGCCAGGGGGACCGGGTGTGGATTACCTGCCGCAGGCCCTCGGCAGCCGGTGGCCCGTCCAGCAGTGCCCGCTCAGTGCTGTCCTGCTGCACCGCGGGCCGGGCGACCTGAGGAAGAGGTCGCTGATACCCAAAATAAAACCTGCCCTGTCCCGCCGACCTCAGCGCCCGCTCTCTGGCTCAGCCCGCTCACGGGAGAGCACCCGCCAGAGGCCAAGGCCACTGAGTGGGCCGCCACCCTCCTCTGCTGGCTAAGCAGGGCCACTGCAGGGCCGCGGCGGGCCCACCTGTGGGTGCAGCCTCCAAGAACACCCCTGGCCCGGACAAAGTGCTCCCAGCAGCTCCCAGGAACAGAGCATCCAGTCCGGGCGGGGCTGGACGCGCACGGGGCTTCCCAGGACATGCTCCAACCCGGCCTCAGAAGAGGCCAAGTGTCCCTCCAGTGTTTCCTCCACATGCAAACCTGCATCTCTGTGTTTTCCGGGGGGTCTGTCAGCTGAGGGGGGACATCAGCGGCCACTGCAGGGAGGAGACAGAAGGGTGGCCCCCGGGCTACTCGGGCCTTTTCTGGACGTGGCTCTACAGGTGACCCTCGTGGACGGAAAGTTGGTCAGAGTTGGCCAAGGGTCAGGTCTGAGTGTGGCCCACCAAACCCTCACCCGCGGAAGACCGGACAGGAGGAGGGGTCAGCGTTCTGAGCAGGGAGGCAGGAACGACCCCAGCAGCTCTGGCCTTGGGGAGCTTCCCACCCCCAGGAGCCCTTGGGGGGCGGGCAGGAGAGGGGCTCCGTCCTGCCAGCCGGCGGCCCTGGGCTCTGCCTCCTCTTGCTATGGGAATGCGGACGCGCCTTGCTGATCTTGGGTCCCTGTGGCCTTATCTTCAACTTACAGAAATTGGCTGAGATGCCAGTGGAGGTCTTCCAGAAGCCTCTGAGGGCCCAGAGCAGGGCACCAAGCCAGAGGGCGCTGGGCTGGGGTGTGTGAGCCCACCATCCTGACATCCCTGGCTTAGGCCTCCCGAGGGCTGGGGGCTCGTCTGAGTCTCCACAGGTTCACCTCTGTCCTGGGTCCCGGCCATCAGCCATTGGTCTGGACCAGGCCGTTCCATGGACCCACTGTCCGTGCTTGGCCAGCCCCTTGCCTGGAGCCTTCCGGGCCTGGAAGGAGGTGCCAGGCTGCCCTTGCCCCACCCTGTGCCTCGGTTTCCCTAATCCCAGGCCGGGCTGTAGGAGCGCGTGGCCTCACTGGCACGCACGGGGACCATGGAAGGCCCCGGCCGAGACATCTGCTGGTTGGATGGTGCCACCTGGAGTCCTGAGGAAAGAAAGACTGGGCTCACGGGCACACGGCGGAGCCTGGCCGTGGTGGGAGAGAGGTCTGTGGGGTCTGGAGCCCCAGACGGGGAGCTCTCGGGCTGACTGCAGAGGTGTGGCCCTGGCCTTGGGAGGGACCAGCCGCTGCAGGAGATACCAGACCCCCAGCAGTGCCGTTCGCATTATTGTTTTTTGCCCGTTTCTGCTGTACGTCCCGGTGGCCTCACCCAGAGAACCAGATTTGGCCCCTTGGTGGGGCCCAGATGTGGCGGGGTCCTGACTGGGGACCGACAGGGTCCTTCCTTCCACGGGGGTTCTCGGGCCCTCGGGCCTCTCCCTCTGACAGCGGGGTGGGGGCCTGGGGCCCGTGTAATGCAGCCTGGCTGGGCAGACCCCCTTCCTGGGCAGCACTTGGGAAGGAGTGGGCAGCTGAGCGGGGGCGGCTGGGACCCCAGCTCCAGGGACCCCACACCAGCCTGGCCCAAGGAGAGCCCTCGGCAGTGACCCCAGGGCCACCCAACACCTTCCTTCACCCTCCTCAGTCCGTCAAGAGTGTGCCCGCTGTCGAGGGAGTAAAAATAGAAGCTGACACTTCCTGGGGGAGGAGGGTGGACGTCGCCTCCTTCTCCAGACACGTTCCCCCCATCCTTGCCTCCTTGGGTTTCCTCCCCTGCTATTCCTATACTTGGTAAGGGGCCTCACAGCACGGCCCCTTCCCACCTGCCCACCCCACGCGCCCGGCCACCCAGCCCCTGGCCAATGGGCTGCTTGGAAAGATCAAATGTCACTATAACATGAGGGTGTGAGGCCGAGCGGGCAGTGCCTGAGCCGGTCCTGTCCACAGGGAGCTCCTGCCCGTCTCTCTAGACCCAGCCGCAGGTCAGTACAGCTGAGAGCGGCCGCCCAGGGCTGGGAGGGGCCTGCTGGGTGCTGGCTGGCCTCGGCCCCTTCTGGGCCCCAGGGTGCAGCTCTTCCAGGACGCTGTCATTCCCATCCCCTCAGCTCCAACCACTGCTTCTCAGAGAACCCAGGAAGGCCCCACAGGGTGCCGAGGTCTGGGGTGCTGGCGTTGTGGGGCGATGTTCTCTGAATATCGGATGTGGACAAAGCCATTCCAGACCAGAGCACAGGGGCAGGGAGGCCGGAGGGGAGGCAGAACGGGGCTTCTGGGAGGCCCAGGGATGAGGGGGGCGGTCCCCAGGCAGACGGCTGGAGAGAGGTGAGGATGTGAGACAAGGAGCCCTGCTAGTGGCGGGGCCCAGGCTTCAGGGCCTCCTGCGGTGCGGGAGCTGCCGTGCCTGGCCTTCCCGGCCTGTCTGGGCCCTTCCACAGGGCTCTGCTAAGCTGAGGGGCACCTGGCTAGCTCCTCCCAGGAGGCTGGGGCTCTCCATCCAGTGGCCACTGCCTCCAATGCCTCCATCTGTAAAGACAGAACCTAAGATGGGGCTGGTGTGACTCACCCCGTGATTGGCCTGTGGGGAGGGGTGGCTGGGACCCTGCAGCCTGGTGGCAGTGCCTAGGGCTCAAGCACTGGAGTGGGCAGCGCCTGGGCTCGGGGCAGGCCAGAGGGAGGAGCGAGGAGCTGGGCGTCGGTGCTGCCGGCCTGAAAAGACGGGTCCCACCTCCTGAGCCGGAGGAGCACGTGCTCCCAAGAGGCCCTGCCTGAGCTCCTGGCCCCTTGGGATCAGGGCTCCGCTGCCCCTCCTGACGTCACGGGATGGGGCGCCCTCACCGGGTGGCTCCTTTTGAGTGCCCTCGACCATTCTGGGAGGAGATGGCCCAGGAGCCACTGCCAAGTGGTCAGGGGCCCACAGTGGCAGGGCCTTCTGCCTCCCTGCCCCCATCTTGTCACTTGGGAAGGAAGGACGGGGTGTCCTCAAGGAGTGGTGACCTCAGAGGCTGTTTTGACAACGGCCCCTCTGCGGGCAGAATGCTAACTGGACAACTGGTTTCCTTCTCAGCTGTCGAATGCCACCCTGCCCCCAGGCACACCCCACCCTGGGCCTCTCCCTGACAGACAGAGCAGGGTGGGGGTGGGGGCGGGGACACAGAGCAACCCCACCTGGGGCTGCGGGAGCCCACCTGTGTGTCGCCTTCGGGTGCAGAAGACAGGAGGCCGAGATGGGGGGCCAGGGCCTGAGAGACCTGCAGGGTCACCGGAGGGGCTGTCAGGGAGGCCAGGCCAAGACCTGAGCAGGCGGCCGCCTTCCCAGTCCCCCTCCTGCCATCTTGGGTTTCTGGGCAGAGGTGTCTTGGCTATTTTGGGTGCCTATTTCTGGACACCTCAGCTGTCACTAGCTCCTTAAAAATAACCCAGCCCTGGACACAGGCCATGACCGCCCCTCTCAAGGAGGCTGACAGGTGTCGGGCCGCTCCAGCGTGCAAGGTGGGCACAGCACGGGGAGGGCCGGGCTCCTGAGAGAGGAGCCTGGGCAGGGGCAGGGCCACCAGGAGGGTCTGGGCCAAGGAGCAGGGAGACCCCAGCTGTAGACAGGGCCGGAGGCTGTCACCTGAGGGGGCAGCAGAGTCTCAGGAAGAGGCTTTGGGATGGGAAAGGGCTGCCTGGCTTCCTGGAGGGGTTAGCCGAGATCCACTGGCTGATTTTGCATGGAGCTTAAATTGCTCTGGGAAAATCAACATTCTTGCCCGGGGCTCTGGAACGCTGCTCCCGCCTTAGCAACGTGCTGTGGACACGTGTTTAGATGATGAACTTGTGTTTTTCTCGCACGGAGCCCCCAGGGGTGGGGGGCCACAGCTATTGTCTTCAAGTAAGCCATAGCATGCTGTCGTGAACTCTGGTTCTCAAAACCCTGGGCCAACATTCTGCTGCAGCTGCTCGGAGCGCTCCCAGGCCCCGGCCGCCTCAGGAGTGCGCGGTGGCCAGCTCACGGACAGACAGTCCCCAAGCGAGCTGGCCTGGCGCCGGCCGCACCTGGACGTGTGCAGCCAGGCCCGGGCACAGAGCTTCCCTGCAGATGCTGACAAATCCAAGAGCACCCACGTGGCCTGGGAAAGCGGGCTGAGGGAGGGTCAGGGTGCCCACGCAGGCTTGACGGGCACCAGGCTGGGGATGCACGGAGAAGCAGCCCAGACCCCGTCGCCGTGATCTCGGGGGGCCGGGGGTGCGGAACGGCTTGTGCTTCTTGTGACTCAGGGAAGAGGGCTCTGCACAGGGCCCCGAGGGGCCCCAGGGGGTCCCAGGGCCCTCCCGGGAGAGGACACAGGGCCCTTGCAGGAAGCCTTCAGCCAGTCAGGAGGCCGGGAAGGCCAGGGAAGGCCCGGGTGCCCCTCTGGGAGAGTGGGGCTCTGTGATCCAGGGTCTCCCTGGGAGCCCCACACAGAGGCCCAAGGGCAGATACCCCAAGAGGCAGGTTGGAAGGCAACGTGAAGGGGACCTCTCCACGACCCAGAGCAGCCGGCTGGGCCCTCCCCAGCCTGGACGAGGACCGTGCCTTCTGAACGGCCCTTCTCGGGGAATGCTGGGGAGAGGAGGCCTGCCCTGCCACGACCTTTCAGCATCCCGTCCAAGCTCGGGATTCCAAGCTCCAGGCTGGAGCCAGGGCAGGAAGGGGGGCGGAGTGGGATCAGATCTGGGGCGAGGAGGGCTGGGGGGCGGGGGGCCTGGGGCCTTGGAAGAAGCCAGACGGCCTGATGAGGAGGCCCCGGGAGCAGGAGTGGGCCCGCCCGAGGCCGGAGAGCTGGCCCTCGGCCCTTGTCCACGGCAGCCCCTCCCAGCCCAGCGCCAAGAGGCCATTCCCCCCACTGCATTACTTCTAGGCCAAGGCAACTTCTAACTCTTGTCCTGGCCTCCCCTCCCCCTGCAGAAACACCCTCCCACCATGTCGGACGAGGAAGTGTGAGTACCTGCCCGCCTCGGGGCCCCTGGACCTCGGCTGTGCCCGGCGGCCGGAGGCCCCTCTGGTGTTTGTCACACCCCCGCTGAGAGAAGCCCCCTGACCCCTCTCCCTCTCCCCCTCTCTCCCCCACAGTGAGCACGTCGAGGGTAAGTGTGAAAGCTACTTCCCGTCTGTGCGTCAGCCTCTAGGCAGAAAACCCGGTTGGGGACGGGCTCTCCAACTGCTGACGGCGCTTCCTGCACCCCGGCTGGAAGCCCCAGATCTGCCATGTCTAGATCGACTCCTCACTGTAAATGGGGTTCCCGAGCCTTGCGCCTCCCTTCTCTAAAGGCAGGTCCTCAAGTGCAGTCCCACCTGTCCGCACACCGTGCTCCGCACTGCAAAGCTGTCCAGGCGGACCCCAGGCCTGGCCAGTCGCTGCCATGGTCCCCACCGTAGGACCGCAGCACCCGTGGCTCACACCCGTCCCCACGAGCCGCTGGCATGGCCAGAGCCTCCTCCTCCTCCCTGTCCCCTTCTCTAGGGTCCCCATCCCTGAAGGTCGGGGATGGGGCATACCGGCCCCCTCCCTCCTCCCCTTCGAGGCTGGCCCCCGGGTCGCCCTCTAACTGGCTCCTCTCCTTTGTTCTACCCCCTGCAGAAGAGTACGAGGAGGAAGGTAACTCGGGCAGTCCCAGAAGTGCCCCACCCGCCCCAGACCTCCCTGACCCAGCCTCTTCCTGTCCTGTTCTGTATTCCCAGCCTCATCCCCACAGGGCCTCTGGCCTCCCAGCTCACCAATTAACCATCCACCTTCCTCATCCTTAATTCCCATCTGCCATCACCCCTAACTGTCTGCCTCAAGAACACTCATTAATCGTTCATTAATACTTTTTATGTTATTATGTATTCTGTATACATAATAATCTCACGTGTCCCTGGTGCGTGCAGTTAGCTGGGATTTGGTTGTTCAGACTCTCACCTCTTAATACCATGTGTGGGTGTGGAAGTCCTGCCTGCCTCCCAGCATCTCTGTCTCTCTCTCCATCTTTGTCTCTGCCTCTTTGCATCTCTCTTCCTGTCTCTGTCTCCATCTGTCCATCTCTGTCTCTGTCTCTCTCAGCATGCCTCCCCTCCCCTTCCGGAGCAATGACCTCCAGGCCGAGCTGGAGACCCCTCCCTGCGCCCGGTGTCTGCGCCTGGCGTCTGCGGCAGCCTCCCTGTGGTGCCCAGACAGGCGTGGGAGCGAGGGAGCCTCTGCACCTGGGGAGGGTGCACACGGGCAGTTCTCAGGCCGGACGGGAGCCTGAGTGCGGCCCCTGGCACCCACTCAGGTGCAGGAAGGCTCTCACGAACTTCACCAGGCAGGGCTCTCCTGCGGGGTATGCTGGGCACTAGGTTTTGAAAAGATTTGAAAACACTTGGCTGCCCTAACAACGTGAGCAAAACAGTTCTTTTTACGCTGAAAAGGTGGAAAGATGTCTTTGAGAGGGAGCCATGATCCTGGGAGCCGCCCTTCCCTGGGGAAGGTGACGGGGCTGACAGGCAGGGTCCTCCGAGGCCGGCCTTCAGGCCCACGTGGGACGCCCCTGCATCTCCTGGGGGTCTCCCCTAACATGACTTCGTCCCTTCTGCACTTCCGTCCCCTTTGGAGTCAGACTTAGCTAGACCCTTCCATGCACAGACGTCGCAGTCCAGGGCAAGCTCCCCCACGAGGGGTACGGGGCTCAGAGACCCCCAGGGCCAGGGAGGAGGTCACGCTTGGCAGAGACGGGGCCAAGGCCCTGAGGTCTCCGAGGCCCCGCAGGCTTGCCGCCTGGCTGGGGTGCAGGACCCAGCCTTCCCTGGCCCCTGGAGCTCCGGCTGCACCTCCCCCCAGGGCCGCCTCCTTCCCCGCCGCCCGGGTGTGGCCCTCTAACACCTTGTTTCCTCTTTCCCTCCTGTTTCTCCGGCTCCCACCTCAGAAGAGGCCCAGGAGGAAGGTAAGAGGGGTCCAGGACGCCGGCCCCTGCAAGCACATTCCAGCCCTTCTGCCCCACTGGCCCTCGTGGTGACCCCTGCCTGCCCCCCACCCCCTCTGAGGACGTGCCGTGTGCTCCTGGCATAACCTGTCCTCTCTCCTCCTGCCACCTGCACGCCCAGCGCCCCCTCCACCTGCAGAAGTCCATGAAGTCCATGAGGAAGGTATGAGGACCCAGGACTTCTGGTCCCCATGTGGGGCCCGGGGCTGGCTGGGAGCCAGGGTTGGGGAGGGCGAGGACAGCGGGGGGCCAGCCAGCCGAAGGGCCCCCACATGTGGCCTCCACCTAACCCACTAACCAAGGCCAATGCTTGACCAGAGAGGGGGCCCCTCAAGGTCCAGCACCACCAACATGGGCTGGGCTGCAGACAGAGGTCACCCATCCCCGGCACCGGGAGGGTGGGTCCACGGGGGGGGGGACGGCTGGACCAGATGTAGACCTAGCGGTCCCGGGACGTCCCTGAACCCAGCCTCCCGCCCCAGGGAGGGTAACTGAGAGCCCCCTGGCCACCTCTCCAGCCTGCCCCAGTGGGCTCCCTCCTCGGGGTCCGGGTGGACCATGTAAGGTTCAGGAGCCCCGTGCTTGGATCAGTGGACGGAGCAGCCGACGTCTGGGGCCACGCGGACCTTCTCGCAGGCTAGGAGAGAGAAGGGAGTGTGTCCCGCTCTGGGGCTACTAGAAGCAGGGCGTCCTCCAGGCTTCCTGGGCGGCAGGCCCTGCCCTTCTGGGCCCAGGTGCCAACCCACCAGGCTGCAGCCCTGCGTGCGGACCTCCAGGCTTCCGTGTGGAGTCCTTCCTAGGGGCCTGTGGGAGGCGGGAAGGGGGAGGCGGCAGAGGAAGCCACGGAGCTGACGTCCCCAGGACAGCAGTGATGTTCACAGCAGAAACAAGAGCCTCAGTTTCCCCAGCGTGGGGCAGGGACAGGACGGGGGCAGCGGCCCCGGCCAGCACTGACTGTGTCTTGCTCACTCCCCGCATGCTCCCCACCCCTCGGCCTCGGCCGCCGACCCCTCCGGGGTGACCGGCTGTTTCCTTTAACCTCGGATCCTTTCTCCTTTGACCTCTGACCCGCGTGTTGCCTTGCTCCATGGCGCTCCTTAGCCCATGAAGTTCATGAAGTTCATGAAGTTCATGAACCAGGTATGTGCCATGTCTTCCGTCCCGTAAGGGCGCGTGTGCACACGTGGCCGTGTGTGGGTGTGAACTGGCAGCCTGGCCCAGAAGGAAAAAGGGGGCGTGTAACCCACTCACATGTGGTTCTGCTCGCCTGCTGCGCCCCTGCCCCCATCTCTGCCCCGAGGTTCACACTGGTTCTCTCTTCCCCCCTCCCCCTCCATGGCGCGGCTTCTGCAGAGGAAGTCCAAGAAGGTACACTCACTGCCCCCGGCCCCCCGCCAGTTCCTGAGCCCTGACGCCTCTTCCCGCCCTGCATGACTCTCGCCACCATTCCTATGGGGTAGGGACAGGCTGGGGACAGGGTAGGCCTGGGGTGCCGGCTCAGGCAGGACTGGCTGCTGGGGTGCGGGTCTCCTGTCCCCATCATGCAGGTGAGCTTTCAGGGATGAGGGGACAAGGCCCTTCCCGGACCACCAGCAGGAAGGTGGGGGGTGACCAGACTTGAGACCAAGCACGGAGCTGAGTGTAGGGCCTGAGAGGGGTACAGGCCTCTGGAGGATGGTGCTGGGGTCCACTAGGACCCTCTGGATCCACCGGGGTGGGATGGAGAAAAGCCGAGGGGGAGAGGCAAGGCAGGTGGCCCCTGCCCTGCCCCAGACAGCAAGCCAGAGAGAAGGAAGGAGGGGTTGCTGCAGGAAGGGTGGAGAGGTAAGTGGGGTGAAACAGAAGGTCAGGCTGAGGTTGAGGGGGGGACGTGGGGGACCTGGAACAGCAGGGAGCCTTGTGTGCAAACGAGCAGTCAGGCCCCAGCATTCCCCCCATCTCCTGGGCGGGAGCAAGACACACTTGGCGTGAGGAGGCTCCTGGGTGGGCCTGGCTTTCCTGCAGTGGGGCTGGCTGTGCTCTGGGGTGGAGGTCAGGGCTCAAGCCGGGGAGTCACACGATTCCTCAAGGGGCTGCAGGCGGCCTCCCAGCTGGGCCTGAACCCCTAGCACGACCCCAAAGTGTTTTCCCTTCTCTGACCTTAGCAAGGTCCCCTGTGGAACGGGATGTGCCGGGCCCCAGGGCTGGGTGGCGGGTGCGGGGCCTCACAGGAACGAGGAACGAGGGTCCAGGGAGGGATGGTGCCGGCTGCAAAGTTACCAGGACACCCTGGAGCCAGCCCTGAGGCCCACAGACAGACAGACAGACAGACAGATAGACAGAGGGGGTGTGGAGAGGCGAGGCCGCTGTCTGCTTGCCCTCTGCCTAGGGGAGCTTAGCCGTGGGGTCCCATCATCCCACAGCGTTTGGCTCCCCACCACTCCCTCCCCAAGCATCAGTTCCCAGAGTCCCCTGTGTCCCTCAGCCCCCCAGGTGCAGGGGATGTTGGTGGGAGTGGTGTGCAGCTGAGGGGGCGCGAGGGGAGACCCTGCCCAGAGCATGGCTGAGGGCTGGGGATGCCACCCTCCCTGCCCACTTGGGGCAGGCCTGGGGCAAGGCCAGACAGGCTGAGGGTCTTCCATGTGGACTGCCCTGCCATCACCACCGAAGGTCCTGGAGCAGGGGCTGGGGGCGGGGGTTAGGAGGTTAGGCACAGCCAGTCCTGCCGCAGACCCTGAGCCAGCCAGGACTTCCCCAGGGCCCAGGGAAGGCCAGGAGGGTCAAAGGACGTAGCCCCTACGTGAGGGCAGCCAGGTTACCCCAGGCAGGTGGGGTCTCAGGTCTGAAGGCTACAGTCCAGACAGGCCTCTGGTCACAAGGCCAGCCCCATGGGGTGGCGGCGGGAGAGGCAGAGGAGGCCTGTGCAGCCTCCAGGAGAGAAGCCTCTTCAGTGTCAGGGCAGGCTCCCTAGGGCGGCTGGGAGCCGGGCCTCAGGGCTCAGCCTGAGGGCTCCCTGCACCCCCACGGCCTGTGACCGGGACTAACAAGACTTTATGAACCTAACTGTCCCAGACCCGCTGGGTTCCAACTCAGCAAAACCCAGGTGTCAGGTCCCCAGGACTGCGTGCCCCCCGCAGAAAGATTCAAAGAAGCCAGGGGCCAGCGCTCACAGGCCCCTGCGCCCTCCAGCCAGCACCAGGCCTCCTGGGTGGGGCGGGCTCTCCCAGGCCCTCCTGGGCCCACGGCCCCTCCAGACCCTCCCCAGACAGAGATTCTCTGGCTCTCAGCTGGGGCCGCAAACGGGGCCAGGTCAACGTGCACCCAGGCAAGAGGGGGTCTGGGTGTGTCCCCTGGCTGGGCCCCCGCTCACGCCCCTGACGCTCCCTGCGGCCTCGCGCTCTTCTCTTGCATGTGCGCTTACGCCCCGAAGATGCAGAGGAGGAGGAGGAGGAAGGTAAGGGGTCCCTTGGCGGCAGCACTCAGGCTGTGTCCTGACAGGCCCTTAGACGAGAGGACCTGCCTGCCCAGGGCCATCCCGCGGGCTCTCCATCCCTCTCCCTCGCCCGCCTGTCCACCTGTCTGTCCTCCTCGTCTCTGGGCACCGGGGCCCCGAGGGCTGGGCCTTGCTGCTTTGCGCTGCGTCTGCCGTGGGCTTGGCTGCCAGGGCCTCACAGGCACTGCCTGTTTCCAAGCTTCTGCCCGACACCAGGGTGGGATGGTCAGTGGAGACCAGCCAGCAGCCAGGGAGCCTGGGCTGGGGGTGCTCCTCCCTCCCCCCATCTCTACTCCCCCTCCCTCCGCACCTCTGGTCTTCCTCTCTTGCCTTCCTGCCCCCAGGACGCTGCTTGGAGCTTCCATCTCTTCCTCCTTAGAGCCCTCCCTCTTGCTCCAGCGTCCTGGGCCCCTCACCTAGCACTGCTCCGTAGACTCCACCAGGACTTCCATGGGCCCTGGGGCGGGGACAAGACCCACTGGCTCCTGGAGGGTGGGGAGAGGGGTGAGGGGCTCAGCTGGAGAGGCAGATCGCCCTGCTGGCCAAGCCCAGGAAGCCCCCCGCTAGGTGCCCCCAGGGGACTGCAGACAGGAGCTGGCTCCCGTCTCACCTGGTCTCTCTCCCCATCCCGCTCTCCCCGCGCCGGCGCTGTGCTGACCAGAGGAGAAGCCGAGACCCAGGTGAGTGTGGGCTGGATGCCGGGCGGGCCGGGCGGGCCGGGCGGGCTGGGTGGGCCTGGAGCCGGTGCTTGGAGGAGAGGCCAGAGTGAGCAGGCTGGATAGGGCCGAGGTCACTGGGGAGCCAGTACCCCCAAGGCTGGGCCCCCGGCACCTCAAGGAAAGCAGCGTCCTAGGCTCTGGGGACCCAGCCCCTGAGAGACAGAGCTGCTCCTCGGCTCCTTGATGTGGTGGCTGAGGCTCTGGAGTTCTGAGAGGCACACGATGAGAATGTGATTACTGGGGGCAGCTGGTGCCCCCCTACAGGCGGGGATCAGAAGTCACCTGGTACTTCCCCCGGGGACTCTGGAGGTCTCGTCGGGCAAGGCGCTGCCCCAGTTCATCCAGTTCATCCAAGGAAGGCTTCCTGCAGGAGGAGGCTGCGGGCGGAGGAGGGAAGCCGGGGGAGGTGGGGCAGAGAGAGGTAGGCCCACGGAGCTCTCCCCTGCCCTCTCTGGCCCTTGCCGCACCCGGCTGTGCTGTCCCTCCGGACGTGAACCAAGCGTGGAAGCGGGGTGTTGGAGGGCGCGTCCGAACAGAACCTGGGCAGGAGCCACAACACCCTCTGGGGGCACCATCCCTGCTCAGAGGCTCTTTCTTTCCCTCGTTTTTACCCACTCGGGTGTTGTTCGGAGGTTTCTGGTTTTGATCCGACTATCCTGGCTTTTCTGCTTCTGATAAACACTCACAAGCCCACAGCGCGTCGCACACGATCCCCCCTACCCCGTCCCGTGGAGCATCCGGGGCTGTGTTCGCGCCCCACGTGACGGAACATGAGTGCGAGCCCGCCCACGCCCCGGGTCCGCTCCCACCTGGGGGAAGCCCAGCCCTCCCGAGGGGACCGGGGCCATGTGAAGGTGTGGCCAGCACATTTCCAGCCGTTGCCCCTTATTTTTCAGCAATCTTAAAGAAAGCTGCCAGGTCACAAGATATTTTCTAGTTTAAAAAAAAAAACTGTTTGTGTTTTCATTATGAAAATAAAACACCTCATTAAAGAAAATTTGGAAAATACGTGAAAGTCCAATGAAAAAAAAATCATCCATAACTCTCCACCCCGCCAGCCAGACCGCGGAAAGGAGTAGAAAGAAGTAAAAAGACTTATTTCTTCCTACTCTTTTTCCATGCACAGGGCTCGGGGAAAAAAGACTGAAACTCTGAGCTGTTTTTCAAACATGGGACTGTCTATACAGCCTTGAATTCTGCTTTTTTTTTTTTTTTCTAATGCAGCGCTGTTCCTAAGTATTTTTCCATGTTTTTACATAGTCTTCTTAAATATTTTGAATGGCCACATAATATTCCATCAATTGGACAAACCATAATTTTCCTAACCATTCCTCTATTGCAGGATATTAAGGCTTTCCCCCATATTTTACTATCATAAATAACGCTGGATGGAAAGCATTTTCTGTCCTTCGGGTTATTTCCCTAGGCCGCATTCCCAGAACTGGAATTACTGGGTCAAAGAGGAGGAGTGTTCTTAAGGCTTTTGACATCCAAATGGCTTCGGCGAGGGCGGCCAGCGCGGTCTGCGCGCCGCGCTGCCGGCCCGCTCGTGCCTGCACCGCGCGGCCCCTGACGGCTGGATGAGAAACGGCCTCTCCGGCTGTTTTCCTTTGCATTCCTGCGCTGCTGCGCGGGCCTCTCCCGCGCCTGCTGACTGGCACTCTTTCTTCTGGGGGAGCTGCTAGCTTATGCCCTCGGCCCATTTATCTGACAGCGGAGGCGTCTCAGGGTTTTCTTAATCATCGGTTTGCATAAGGATATAAGTCTTCTCTGTGTTTGCTGAAAATATTTTTCTAGTCTGGTTTTTTTTCCCTCTCTCTCTCTCCCCGCTTCAAGTTTTGCCTGTTTCCACATCCATCAGCTTTTCGTTTGCCTGGGGTCACCTGGCCACCTCTCCCTGTGCAGGACGTTCTGGTCCACATTCGGCTCCCCCTTCCCCTACGGCTTGTCTTAAGAAATTGTTATGTCGCTGTTGGAGCTCCTTGCTCATCTGGAATGTTCTGGTGGGAGGGCGCCGGTCGCCGGTCGCCGTGGCTGCAGCAGCTGGACTCGGGGTGCCAGATCTGGGGGTGCGAGTCTTATTTCTTCTCCAAGGTGCTTCCTGCCCAGAGCCCCTTCCTTTGGGTCCCCAGAAAGAAACTTCAGAGAGGAGCCAAATAAATGCACAGGATCACTTGAGACGGCGGCTCCTGACGCAGAGGCCAAAGGCCCTGAGAGGCTGCGGTGCCCACCCTGCCTCCCAGTCAGGCCCTAGCTGCATTTGTTTATTTGTTTGAGAAAGAAACCAAGGCTGCCCTTCCTGGACAGACAGGGGTGACACAGCCCTTGCGAGGTCCAAAAGTTGGCAAAACAGAGGGACGCTAAGAGGTTGAAAACTTCTCTAAGGGTCGAGCCACTCTGGGGACAGTGAGTTACCCCTCTGATAAGAGCAAAGGTCACGCCTAGTGCCAGGGGAGAGCGTAGGGGGTCAGGCCGGTGCAGGCCAGGCCCACTGTCCTGGTGGGGTCCCCTCTTGTCTCCATTCACAAGTCTCTCGCTCTTTTCCAGACTCACTGCTCCTAAGATCCCAGAAGGGGAGAAAGTAGACTTTGATGTAAGTTTATGGAGCCCAGATCAACATGGTGTCCCCTCCAACCAGCCCCCAGCCTTCAGGCTCCAGGCTAATCCTGAGCAGACCATCTCCTCTAGAGCAGGGCTTCCTGGTACTATGCAGTTCTGCTTTAGTTCATCTCTGGACCGGAGGAAACTCCCCCAGTGATAGATGCCACTCTTCCTTCCTCCTCCTTCATCCTTCCATCCATCCTCCATCCACTGATCGGTCCTTTCCTCCACCCACCCAGCCAACCACTCACCCATCCATCCATCATCATCCATCCGTCTGCCCAGTCACCCATCCATTCACCCACTTCTCCATCTGTATATCCCACAGACTGTCTCGCTCCCCAGCTTCCTCTCTGCCTGGTCCATTCAGGGCATCTCTGAGCACAACAGCAAGGCCAAGTCGGAGACCGCCCATCCCAGGGGCTGACAACCGACCTCAGGGCTGTGCAGGGCCCAGAGTCACTCACAGGGAGGGCACCATTCCTACCCTGTGGCTAAGGGATCAGGCAGCCCCTAGCCCCCAGGAGGGAGCTGCAGGGACAAGGCAAGGCCAAAAGGTCCCTTGCCGCTGTCAGCTGTCCTGGCAGCCAGGTGGGTCAGGGCTCCCGGCTGGAGCACAGAAAGGTGCCACCAGGAGGGCCAGGGCCTCCAGAGGAGGCGTGGGGATGACGCGGCTCTCCCGCCACAGGACATCCAGAAGAAGCGTCAGAACAAAGACCTCATGGAGCTGCAGGCGCTTATCGACAGCCACTTCGAGGCTCGGAAGAAGGAGGAGGAGGAGCTGGTCGCACTCAAGGAGAGAATCGTGAGTGGGCAGCTCCGGGCCGAGGCGGGGCAGGCGGACCCCCGATGCGGTGGGCGTCGGCAGGGCTGGCTGACCTGCTCCTCCGGCCGCAGGAGAAGCGCCGTGCGGAGAGAGCAGAGCAGCAGAGGATCCGGGCTGAGAAGGAGCGGGAGCGCCAGAACCGGCTGGCGGTGAGGCTGGGCCCCCCCCCCCAACCGCCCCAGACCCCGAGCCCCAGAAGCA
Organism: Camelus bactrianus; assembly: GCF_048773025.1. NCBI lineage: Eukaryota > Metazoa > Chordata > Mammalia > Artiodactyla > Camelidae > Camelus > Camelus bactrianus. Next base: position 1,450,288 of record NC_133548.1, read on the forward strand.
CCAGGTGCTCTGTCTGCCCGCCCTTCTCCAAGCTTCCCCTTGAGCTGGGCCAGGGGCCAGAGGCCCCGGCTGAGCCCCTGCAAGAGGGCAGACCCAGGCCAGGACCTGGAGCTTCTGGAAGCTTCCAAGGCCAGGCGGGTCCTCAACACCTGCCCAGTGAGGGCAGCCCTGAGGTCTGGGGCCGGGGTCTCCGCAGGAGGAGAAGGCCCGTCGGGAGGAGGAGGAGGCCAAGAGGAGGGCGGAGGACGACCTGAAGAAGAAGAAGGCTCTGTCCTCCATGGGCGCCAACTACAGCAGCTACCTGGCCAAGGTGCGGCGGCGCGGGACACGGGGCGCGGGGCGCCAGGCTGTGGCCCCGCCCCCGGCTGTCGCATCACACCCTGCGCGGTACCCCTCAGGCCGACCAGAAGAGAGGCAAGAAGCAGACGGCCCGGGAGATGAAGAAGAAGGTCCTGGCGGAGCGGCGGAAGCCCCTCAACATCGATCACCTGGGCGACGACAAGCTGAGGTGAGGCCCCGCCCGAAGGCTCCCTCCCCGCCTCCCCGCCTCCCCGCCTCCCGGCTGAGCAGCAAGCCTGCCCTTTGCCACTCCTGCTCCCCAGGGACAAGGCCAGGGAGCTCTGGGAATCCCTGCACAAGCTGGAGACTGAGAAGTTCGAGTTGGGGGAGAAGCTGAAACGCCAGAAATACGACGTGAGTGCGGCGCCCCAGCCTCACCGCACTGGCGGCCATCCCTGGGCCCCGGACCCCGGCTCAGGCCCCTGTCCTGTGGGGACCGTGGCTGAGCATCCCACAGGCCGCCATCAGCCCCTGCTCCCAGGGCTGGCGGGAGGGGTGGCGGGGCAGAGCATCATCGGGGCTGGCAGGACACCTGCATCCCACGCCCACCCGGGGTGGCACTGAGCATCTCTGGGGTGGGGTGTCCTCCCCTCACAGTCTCCTCTGCAAACCCAAGTCCAGTCCCTAACCGCCCTGGAGGGCCCCGAGCGCGGAGCAGATTGAGGGCACTGTCCGACCCCACTGGCAGCTGCGGGGGTAGGGGTGCAGATTGTGCACCCTGGGGGTGGACGCCAGGAGTCCCTGAGCGGGGCTCACAACTCAGGACAGCAGCCCTGTGCAGACACGGTCCCTCAGCGTCCACATGGGCTTGGGGAGAGGGCACCAGTCCTGGTGACTCCCCTGCCGCTGCGTGAAACACAGGCACCTCCAGCCTGGCCATCAAAGGTGTGGTGCCCACCCCTCACACTCTTCCAGGTGCCCAGGGAGGCCCCTCCACACTGGGCACCTCTCCCAGCTTCCCCTACCAGCCACTGAAGCAGAGGGTGCTGGTGACCAGTACTGACAGCCGAGAGAAACTTTGCCCTTCCCAGGAGCTCTGTGCCCTTGGGCACATTTCCTGGTCCTCTGTGCCTCAATTTCCTCCCCTGAAGGAGGACTATACCCTCCAGGACCACCCACGGGGCATGTGCATCGCTGCAGGCCGCTGGGCCAGGCGTGGGGAACAGCACTGCTCTCCGCGGATGCTGCCCTCAGAAGTGGCCTCCCCTTCACAGAGCCCGGACTGGCCCGGCTCGGGTCCACAGGGCTGAGCCAGGGGCGCGAGGCCTCCCGACACCCCCGTGCGTGGCCCACGGTGGGTCCCCGGGAGCTACAGGAACCACAAGGGCCCTGGCCCAGGCTAGCCCAGTGCCCGGCAGGGCCCCGAAGACTCCACCACCAGCCACCCAGCCCCATAACCATCTTGGTCTTTCTAGATCATGAACGTCCGGGCCAGAGTGGAGATGCTGGCCAAGTTGTAAGTAGCCGGAGTCCACCCTGGACCAGACTCTTGTGTTCATGCACGGGCCGCCTCGCGCATGGTGAAAACCCAGGTCGATGCGAGTGTTGGTGGCAGGGGGCACGGGGACCATGGAGGCCTTCCTCCTGCTCCTCCTGCCCCGCCTCCTCCCCCCTGCCTGCAACCTGGGGGCTTCTGAGGCTGACCTGCTGTCCTCGTTGGTGGCAGGGGAGAGGCCTCGCCTCCCCCAGCCTCCCCCAGCCTCTCCCCGGGTCATCAGCAGGAGGGAGCAGCTGGGCCATGAGGCGCAGGAGGGCCGCAGGGCTCTGAGCTTGGCGGCCACCAGAGGCAGGGGTTCTGTTTGCAAGCCCACCTCGTCCCCTGCCCCCGGCCCCACACTCCGCGCAGGCTGGAAGGTAAGTGGCCAGATCCGGGCTGCTGTGTGTCATAGCCCAGATCTCCAGCTCAGGCCACCAAGAGCAAGTCAGAGGCACAGGTCCTGAGGGCCAAGGGACAGTGTCCTCCAAACAGAGGAGCCAGGACCCAGTAAGAGCACCGAGGCCTGCGAGGGCCAGTGCCCGGCCCGGCCTTGCTCGGACGCGGCAGGTAAGCCATCTGTGTTGTTTGCAGATCATCAACCTCAGGAGCCGCATCGACCAGGCCCAGAAGCAGTGAGTAGCCCCGCCGCCCCGGCTCTGCACAGGGCACACGGCCCCCGGGAAAGCTGCCACCACCCACCAGGGGCCCGGTGGTTTCGGCCTGGGCGACGGCCAGAGCCCTCAGCAGAGCAGTAACAAGACTAACTGGCCGGTGCCCTGAGCCAGCATGTCGGGGCCCCGCACCCCTGGACCGCAGCCTCCTTTCTCCCCTCACCCCACAGAGCCCAGGAGGACCTGAGATTTGGGGGAGGGCCGGCAGAAGGCCCCAATTCGGGGAGGTTCTGGGTGGGCCCAGAGTGGCCCAGCAAAGCCAGACTGGGCTCCTGGACATCCCAGCAACGTGTCACCTCAAAGGTGGCCTGGGACAGGGAAGCTGGAGGCCTGGGCTTTGTCACCAGCTCCTCCGAGAGCGACCTGGGTGAAATCACTTGTTCCTCGAGACAGGGAGCCCTCCGCCATATGATCACCCCTGAGGTGTGGGGGGCCCATCACAGCAGTTGCTGGGAAGGGCTGGGACAGCCTGTGCTCAGGTGGCGCCCACTCTGAGGCTCTGTCTCTGAGCCCAGGGGCTGAGCTGGTGCAGGCACCAAGGAGAGCCGTGGCCCCAGGGCTGCTCGCAGTTGGAAAATTTAATGGGGTTTTTCCCTCTTTTCCGCTGGCCCCTGCCTCCTTGCTACTCCCAGGGATGGGCTCCTCCTGCCTGGGGAGCAGGGAGGGACTGGCAAAAGCAACACGCCCTCCTCCTGGGCCCCGATGGGCGGGGCTGGAGTCTTTGCAGGTTCCTTTGAGAACCTGATATTCGGCAAAGGGTGTGCGTGCATGTGCATGTGTGTGTGTGCATGTGTGTGTGCATGCGTGTTTGGGTTCTCAGGCTGGCTCCTGCTGAAGGAGCCGGGCTGTGGGCACGGCCACCAGCGTCAGGCCTTCTCCTGGAGCCAGTCTTGAGAGCTGCAGGGCCCATTCCAGCCCAAAGTTGTCCCAAAAGAGCTCTGACCCTCCCATCACTCCACCCTAACCCACCACCCAGCTCCCCCTTGGCTCGCTGGTGTGCAGAGAGAATTAGACAGATGGGGCGGGAACCTCCTGACCCCAGGGTCCAATTCTAACTGGTGGCCGAAGGGCCAAGACTCTGAGGCAAGACAGAGGCCTCCCAGGACCCGAGTCCATCGGGCTGAGACTGCTGGCCTGGAGCAAAGGACCACAGCCGCCCGTGGCCTCAGCCCCTCTGCCCCAGGCGGCTGTGACCCACAGGGCACAGGCTCTTTTCAGGCCAGAGTGACTGGGAAGATGGTCACCACCAGCAGGGACAGCTTTCCGGGTGGGCTCAGACCTGCCCAAAGTGGGGCCCCTGCAGTCTCATGGCCACGTGTGCCCCAAGCCCTGCATGTGGGGAAGGGGTGGGGCGGTGGACCAGGCTCGGGCCACCACCCCTTTAACCTCACTAACTGCCTCAGCACAAAGGCGCCCAGGCCCGGCCGGGCAGGCACAGGTGAGTGACGGCGGCTGGGCTGGCGCTCAGCCCCCTGCTCCGGCAGAGCGCCGCGGTCAGGGGCCTGCGGACCGGGGGAGGCTGGGGAAGGGGCTGGCCAGGTCCCAGGCACCACAGTGCTCAATACCCACTTGCTTCCCAATTGCAGCAGCAAGAAGGCCGGGACCACGCCCAAGGGCAAAGTCGGTGGGCGCTGGAAGTAAAGCCGCAGAGACCGCCCCGGGCAGAGACCGTCGGCCCGGGCAGCCCACATGGCGGTGTCCGCCCCCCGCCCCCCAGCACCCGAGTCTCTGTCCTCGCTGCCCTCACCCCCTGGGGTCTGTGAATAAAGCTGGCAGACCCCCCTCCACCAGGTGTGCGCTGGCTCGTGGATGGGGTCACGGGGGGCGGGGGACCGATGGGGGAGGGGCAGGGGCGTCTCTGCAGCGCGGGGCCGAGGGGCACCGGGTGCTCGTCTCAGGGGTCGGCTCGGGAGAACAGCAGGCCACGGGTGCTGGGCCCGGACGCCCGCCGGCTCGGCCAGCCCCTCCACTTCTGCCGATGGGCTTTCACGCCTAGAATCCCCTTCTGTCCTCACCCCACAAGCCCACACAAAACTGGGGTCTCTGCCTCCGCTGGGGTCCAGGCTCCCCTGAGAAGCCCCCAGCCCCCTGAGTCAGCTCTGAAGCGAGGTTGGGGCAGCAGAGCCCGGCCTTTGCAGAGGGTCTGGGAGCAGGGCCTGGGGCTCTGTGGGGCCCTTTCCACATGTCCCCCAGAAACGGGGCAGGAGGCACCCAAGTCCCCAGGAGAGGGGCAGCGCGCACGCTGCAGTCGACGCCGCGGCCAGCACAGCCTTCTTTCTATATTGCACGAGAACACAGTGCTCACTGTGTAAGGAGTCTGAAAGTCCTGACCGGAGAGAATTACGGAAAATATAAATCACAGAAATTGGATCAAGACATAGAGCCTTGCACAGCCAAGTATTCACGGAGGAAGCTGCCAGAGTCCGGAACCGACCCCCCGCCCCCCACCACCCTGGGAAGGCTCTGCAGAACGGCGGGGGGGTGGGAAGTAGGGAGCATCCTGTCCAGTCTGCCGTGGGGTGCTGGGACCCCAGAAGGCATGTGCACACGCTCAGTGCGCACCCCAGCACCCACCTGTCCTCTCAGGGACCCATCCCCCAACATCCATAAACATGTGTGCGTCCCCACCCCCACATGACAGGGCTATTTGCAGTCGGTGGCTCAGCCAACTTGCTTCCCCGCAGTGATTTGAAGATGAGCCCCTTCATGTAATAAACGGGGTGGGGGGGATGTCCACTAGCACCGTCCCTCCACATCGCACAGAAGTGACAGGACAAAGGCTGCCCTGGGGAGGCGCGGTCAGCACACATGGATGGGGACAGAACGCCAGGACTGTGCAGATGCAAGGCGAATGGGCTGAGTCACGGATGGTGGAAGCACTGGCGGGTGAACGACCCAGGGTGCCTGTGGAAGAATCTAAGGCACATGTCACTGTCGCGGGTGGGTCAGGAGGGTAGAAGTCGCCGGGGCGAGATTCAGACAGTTAAGCTTGACTGAGGGACATGGATGGAACGCCATTTCTCCAAACTGGAGCCAGCGTGTGGAACGCTTCAGGAACGGGTGTAGACAAGGATGTAGGCTAATTTCAAGCTCTAACAGGAGGGTCCCCACCAAACGATCACCCCTCCGCAGCCAAGCCAGAAAAGCTCAGGTGGTTCATTGGCCGTATGTTCAGAAATGCAGGGACTCACTTCTGGGCAGTTGTTGGGTCACAGAGGAAACCGGGGTGCAGCGTGGCGGGAGAAGGCAGGGCGGAAGGGGGGCAGCGGCCGCAGGGCCCGCGGTGGGGGGGGGGTGCCTGGGGGCTTCACTATAGGGAAGGGTGTGGAAGACCCAGACTTGTGATAAGCGAAACATCAGATTCAAGAAGTCAGGAAAGGGGCAAAAAAGTAAAACCGAGGCAAAGAGAAGAAGAACATAAAATACGAACGGGGAAGGCCTTGGTTCCTCAAGAGAACTGCGAAGGCAGTCCAGCATCGGGCATGAAAATTGGGTGGGGAGGGGAGGGACACCAGCCACGCCGAAGCGAAGAGAGGGCACGCGAGCAAGATGAACTGGCGGTAAGAGCCCGCCGCGGCGGCCCCACACCTGCGTCTTTGAAAACTGCAGGAAGACGGCCAGTCCCCAGGGGAAATAGACTTACTGTATTAAGTATGCGGCTTGACTATAGAGTGACTTCATTTTGAAGTTGTTGGACCAGCCGTTGAACATCTCCCCACCAAAAAAAAAAAAAAAAAAAAAAAAAAAAAAAAAAAAAAAGCTAAGATTTTGAAAGATACATCATGACCAAGGGGTCCTCTCTACTGCAAAGATAGTTTTATATTAGAAAACTGAGAGATGGGACAATCTATGACACACACACAGTTTAAAGGCCAGGGAAAAAAGGTAGATGACACAGAACACAGCTCATGAAGGCTCTCAGCCAACTAAGAGTGGAAGGCGCTTCCCCAGCCTGAGAGACACTCCCTCCAAAGCCTGGTGGGAGCACGGCCTTCACAGCGACCTGTTACGGTGGAGCGCGGGCAGCAGTGCCAGCTTCCCTGTCTTCTTGTCTGCCAGCCCCTGGCAGGGACTAGCACTAGAACTGTCTGCAAGGACACTCCAGAGACTCTGCAACCCTGAACGTTAGTTAGCATCAGGACGCGTTCGGGACGGGTGCACGTGGACACAAGACTGAAAAATCAGAAGCGAGGAGACAGGTTCCAAGACACCACTGACAACAGGAACATGAAAAGCACCCGACTGCTAAGAATAAATCTAACAAAAGGTGCGCACGGTGCTTAGAGAATAAAACGCCGTTCTGGGAGAGAACCCCAGAGCGACCCCCGCCCCGGGAGGTGCGGCTGCTCCGCCAGAGGGGAGGGCGCGGCGCCTTCAAAATGCTGCCTCCCCCTAAAGGAATCCGTGGCTTCAGGGCGACTCCACCACCTTCTACCAGGGATTCACGTGGGAATTGACACTGAGGCAGAATCCTGATGGGAGGAAACGGGGCTGGGCTTAGGCACCCACCCCACGTGAAGCTGGGCTCTCCAAGCCCCTGGGACACAGAAAGGGAGTGGAGCCCCCTCCCCAAACACACACAAGGGAGCCTGACTGGTCAGGGATGGTGGGGGGCAGGCGTGGTGCCCGGAGAACGCGGGCAGAGGGTGGGCCGTGTGCACTGAAATGAGAAGCACCACGCGAGAGCTGCGAGCTCAGCGGTGTTCAGGGGTCTTGCTCAGAACTTCGGCCAGGGGGACAGCCTCTCAGCCAGCTCTGAGGACCGTCCGGGAGGGGTGGGCTGCGGGGGGCCGGGGTACACGTGATTTGGGGGGAGGGGAACGTGCCGTCGCGCGCGCACCTCACCGGGAGGCTGCTGCTGGTCACGAGGGACAGGTCTCAGTTAATGACATTGGTGCTTTTCTAAGTGTGGAAAGATGCGAGAACCCGGGTTCATAAACTGCCTCCTGAAAACATCTCCCTCTCTGAGGGCCTGTTCGGCCTGTTCTCCCAGCGCACGGAGCGCCTCATTCCTGATCTCCGCCCTAGATTCCTTTCGGGGTGCATTGTGGGCAGAACCGGGCGGTGGGCTGCGTTCCTTTACAGCAGAAACAGCTGCACATCCCCGGAGAGTAAGTAACATGTAAGCACGGTCCTCCCTCCGCCCGCCACCGAGGGCCGGCTCTGCTCGTTGGAAGACCTCCGTCTGAGAAAGGAGACATTTGCGCTTGCAGGAAAAAACCGCAGGAGACTGATCAGAAAGCTATCTTGTCAGGGACCATTACGTAGTAAATGAGACGAAAACCCCACAAACCACAAAACAAGAGATTGATAAAGTCAACAAGAATAAAGTAAAACAAAAACAAAAAACCTCTCCGCATCAAAAGAAGTTGTGAGCGAAAAGTCAAGCCGTCTCTCGGGAGGAGAGATTTGCAGCACACATCACTGATGAAGAGTCAGCAGTCAGCCCTCTGCGTCTCGGGGTTCGACCAACCTCGGGTTGAAAATACTCAGAAAAAAAAATTCCAGGAAGTTCCCCAAAGCCAAACTTGTGTTTGCTGCAAGCCAGCAACTTTTTAAGTAGCATTTACATTTATTTACAACTCCTTTCACAGCATTTGCATTGTGTCAGGTATTGTGAGCGATCTACGGATGATCTGAAGTACATGGGAGCACGTGTGAAGGTTATCTGCAAAGACTTTCACGGAGGGGATGTCAGCGTCCCGGGATCTGGGGGTCTGTGGGCCCCTGGAGCCAGCGCCCCGCGGGTCCTGAGTCGGGCTCTGTAAGGAACTGTTGGGTAGCATGAGGAAGGCAAGCAACTGAACAGAAAAAAGGGCCAAGCTGGGAGCAAACGGCACCCAGAGGAGAGAGCCCGAGGGGTCACGGCCAGTGGGAGATCCAGTTTAAACCAGCACAGAGCCAGTTCCAACCGAATCGAGGGACCGAACACAGATGTCAGGGAGGGAAGGAACGTTCGTCCCCATGGAAGAATGCAGCTAATAAACACAGGGGGTGGGGGACAGAACCAGAAGAATTCCATTTGCAACCATGACAGTGATCCTTGACGGAGGCCAGGGTCATCGCTGGCTGCCGACACGACGGGGTGGAAAGCCGGCGGAGCACCGGAGACGCCGTCTCCAGGTCCCCCGGCCCAGGGCGCCGGCCGGCAGAACGCGTGGCCCGCGCAGGAGGAGAGGGGCGCTGCTCCAGCCGGGCCGCCGCCGGAGCCTGGGCCCGGCCAGCCTCTCGCGGCTCCGAGGGGCCGCACCGGAGAAGCCGGGCTCTGAGCACAGTTGTATGTCTTGTCAGAACAAAGGACATCAAACAAGTCAGGCGTACATTCCTTCAGAGTTTCAAGAAGAAACAGGCCAGCACGTACACAGTGAGTCAGCGCGGCCTTGGTGCCTGGGAAGGGCGTTTCATCAACAGAGGACCCGCACTGGGGCCCCGGGAAGGGAGGCGCTTCGTCTTTATTTTTAACACGGACAACATAGTCAACATACTCTTCTCTTTAATGATTAAAGCAGATGGACAGTGTGTGTCTGTTGGGCCACAAACAGGCTGTTTCAGCATAAACTTCACGTCCCCTCACGTACGGGCCAGACTGCCTTCCCCACGCCTGGATACGTGCAAACGCCTTCTCTCAGTTTCCCCTCTGATTATAAAGGTTTCGATAGGAAGCATTGATGATCCAAAAATCTGCCCCCTGATGCCAGGACTGGTCCTGCCCCCACGGAGGCTGCCACATCCCTCGGTGCCAGGCCTCCTGATTTGGGTCGCTCCTTTATGTGGGTGCAGACATTCGCCTGGTTCCCCGTGTCGCGGGGAGCTGGGGGCGGGTCTGTTCAGACACAGCGAATGAGCATGGGGGCGGGGGGAGACGTTCTGCAGGCGACACACTTCATCAGTTACCCTGAATGTTCCACACAAACTTGTAACACGTGTTTTTAGCAGTAGGCTGAAAGCAAGCGGTGGACATGCCGTGAGTAGGCTGATAGGAGAAGAATGATAAGTACCTGTTATGAAAATAGCAATCACCTGTGAAGCAGGTGGAAAAAATGCTTATTCCAGGAGGGAGCCACCTGAACAGCTCCCTGGTCCTCTTACAGCTTGTAACCAGCTTGCCTCGGGGGCAATTCTTTCTAGGGCTGTCTCAGCTTCCCTAGAGGTTCTGATCTACGGGCCGCAGGCAGTGTGGGCAGCGGTGCAAACGCGCCTCGGCGTCTGGCGGGAAGGAAGCCCAGGGCAGCCGTGTGCTCACCCAGCACCTGGGCCGAGGGGCTTGGGGACGTGTCACGCCGCAACCCACGATGCGGTCCCTCCAGCGGTCGGACCAGTGGTGGCCAACACACGTCGGAGCACCTGCCTGTTTACAGACACTCCTGCCCCAGGAGTTAAGATTCCCGAAAGACCTGGCCGCCAGGTCTCCTGGAGTCCTGCTAACCTGGGCCTCCTGACTCGGTGACAAAGAGAGAAAGGAGGTTCACCTGCTTCCTGGTGTCCTGACGATGGGGCAGTGGAATGTCCCAGTAAGCATAAATCCATCTGCCCGCTGTGAAGACACCGGCGCGCCCGCCCTTGGGGAGGTGGACCATTTCCAGCACCACACGTGAAGACAGGACCCGGGGGAGGGAGGCAGTCCCTCCCACAGCATTCCCATGGACGGCCTCATTAATTGGAAGTTTTGCTGACATGGTGTTAAACCACGGGTCATTTCTCTTGTAGTCTTGCCAAAAGCCATCTGTCCGGTATTTGACACAAGGGGGCTGCTGACATAATTTACTTGTGTTTTTCTCTTTAAGACATTTGTTAATTAAGTAGGGGACAGAGTGCGTGGGGGCTGTCCCTCGGGTAACTTTCCTCCATCCCTGAGGACCGAGGGTCGTATCGGATGAGGGGTGGACACTTTCATTTGCTGAAGAATTTGAACCTGAAAGGTCAGGCCAGGGGCGGCCAGTCGAGGTGAGCGGCGACGTTAGGGACGGCTGAGAGGCCGGTGTGGGTGTCATGAGGGGTCTGTATCAGTCTTGTACTGACCAAGGAATCTGATGACAGGCCCCAGGAGCTATGCCTGGTGACGCCTTTACCAAAAAACATTTTTTTCCACACTGACATTGGGGCGAAAGTGTAGCTAAAACAGTAACTTTCAGTTTTGATAAGGAGACCAACTTTTGGTAAACAGCACAACTGAAATTAGTAGGTTGGGTCTGACAGGCCTGGTCCAGATGCCAGGGCCAACTGGCCACCATGTTGGCGTCTACTCCTCACACGGGCCTGACGGCCGTGCTGGGGAGAGTCTGAGGTCGGCAGTACCCACAGCAGGTCTGTCCGACGCAGAGGCCCCGTTTAAGTGGGACATATGAACCCCAAGGTTGATCCCCTGGAGCGCCCCCGTGCGCGAGCTGGTAACAGCGCCTGACAAGGGTCCTCCACCCAGGCCGGAGAGCCTCTTCAACGAGGCCTTCTCCAGCGCGCAGCCTCCCGGGTGCCGGTGCCGGAGCGTCTGATCTTCATCCAGAGACGGCTCACTGGAGTCAGATTCAGAAACAAGCGTGGAACGGCCTCCTAACAATTCACTTAAACTTTATAATAATGTAACATAGTAACGAGGTGTCATCTGGGAAGAGAATCTTAGGCGGAAAATACCAAACCGCAAAGACCCATAAAGCTATATTGCGGAAACATAATTTTTCCTCTTTAAAATTATCCTTATTTCTATCAAATACAGTCAAATTAAGACTCATTTTGTTTGCAAAATAAATCCGGTTTCAATAAACTCGGCCTGATTATTTACGTAAGTGTAGCTGAACACACAGGGTCTTCCATGGCACTTTCACTGAAGCGTAGTTGATTTACAGTATTATGTTAATTTCAGGTACACAACATAGTGAGTCAATATTTTTACGGATTATACTCCATTTAAAGTTATCACAAAATACCTCCCTGTGCTGTGCAATGTATCCTTGCTGCTTATCTACTTTTAACATAGTACTTTGTGTCTAAAATTCTATACCCCATCTCACCCCTCCCCGCAGCCCTCTCCCCACTGGGAACCACTAGTTTGTTCTCAGTACCTGTAGGTCTGTTTCTGTTGTGTTGTACACAATCATTTGTTTTATTTTCAGATTCCATACATGAACAATAACACAGAGTATTTGTCTTTCTCTGTCTGACTCCTTTCACTAAGCATAACGCTCTCTAGGTCCTTCCACATTGCTGCAAATGGCAGAATTCCGTTCTTTTTGATGGCTGAGTAGTATTCCATTGACAGCATAGACCACATCTTCTTTGCCCATTCATCCACTGATGAACACTTGGGTTGCTTCCATATCCTGGCTGTTGTAAATAACGCTGCTGTGAACACTGGGATGCAGGTGTCGTTTCAAATTAGTGTTTCTGTATAATTGGGGTATACACCCAGAGGTGGGTTTGCTGGATTGTGTGGGAGCTCTGCTTTGCATGTTTTGAGGAACCTCCACACTGTTTTCCATGGCGGCTGCACCAATGAGCGGCAGGTGAGGGCCCCCCTTTCCTCCACATCCTTACCAGCATCTGACATCTGTATCCTTTTGGATGGCAGCCGTTCTGACAGGTGTGAGGTGGTATCTCTTTGTGGTTTGGATTTGCACCTCCCTGGTGAGCAGTGATGTTGAGCGTGTTTTCACGTGCCTGTTGGCCATCTGTGTGTGTTCTCTGGAGCTACAGTCTCTTTTAAATTGGCTTTGCTGAAGGAACTCAAGTTGAACTATTTATGAAGGATCTCAGACTGAACCTCTAAAAGACCGCACAAGGCCAGGAAAGCCACACCAAGGACTTGCCATTCGATTCCACCTGCGACTTCTACAGAGGTAGGCGGCTTTCTCTCTTCTCGGGGTCCAGAATATCGTCTCGAGATTCTTGCATCTGCCAGAAAGTGACCCTCCTTATTCACCTGGAAAGGCTGCTGGGAACCCCAGTTTCCAAATTCTAGAGGGTTTGGGTAGAGAGAAAAGATAAATGCCTCAGTACTGTTTACAAATGTGCAATTTACCAAATTGCTGTTAAGTCATGGTTAGCTGAAGGAGAAATAGTCTCTTACATCTGGAAAACAGAGTAAAAGCCAGTGATACTTCAGACAAAAAGTCATAAAAATTATAATCCTGTTTGTTAGTTCATTCAATGCCATGTGATTAATTTTTGTTCTGAGTCCAGGTTTTCTATTAGTTCCGTCGACCTTGCCCAATGATTGAGGACGGTGGTGACTGATAATTCCAAGAAGTTTGTAAGGTTTTTGTTAAGGCTCGTCTGATTTGCCCAGTGAAGTGGGTGCCTTGATCACTGGAGAGTGTGGAAGGCGAACCCCAAGCAGAAAACACATTTTCTGACAGTTTCTTTGTTGTCGTGAGGGCGGCAGCCTTGCAGCACTGGAAGTCTTTAGCCCATCAGACAGAACAAACAAACAAACAAACAAAGTGGGATTTTTCCAGGGAGCCAGCAAGAGCCAAACGGCCGTCTTGGGTTTCCCACAGACCCAGCTGTTGATCGAATTTACAGCCCCCGTTTACCCAACGTCACTTCTCTGATTTAGGAGCAGACAGTTGCCATGTTACAAGGACATCAGGGCGGCAAGTCTGACAGTGAGGGGCTAATTTTTGGTAGGAGCAGAATGGCCTTTATCTGCAGGGCCCAGGATCCTGACCGACCCCGTGGGTGCTGTTTGTGCACCAGCCGGCAGGCCCTTGCCTCACACTGGAGCTCAGCGCCTCAGAGCGAGGCGCGGGGCTGCGGGCGGCAACGCGTTAGGTCGGCGCGTGGAAGACGTTCAGAAACTGCGTGTGACTTCTGGAACACTTACAATGCATATTTATACAGACATGACGTACAGAAGGCTTAATGGCACTTTTCAGTTTACAATGGTACCCATGTAACTTAACACGCCCAGTAAACCAGAAAGAGAGAGAGTTGAATCTCTCTCTTCAAAATGCTCTCCTTTCCCGTAACAAAATGCATTTCCATTTCTCATACCTGTTTTTAATTGAAAACATACATCCTACTTCCCTTGTATAATGAAATGATTGTCTTATTTTTTTTAGTAGCTTTGATTACAGATACGATATAACTCGAACCCTTGAAAAAAAAACCTGAATCTCTAGCAAGAACCAAGAAGCAAGCAGCTGTGAACTGTTTCTCGTGTCAGCATTTCCTGGTCGGCAGACTTACGAACGTATTTCATAACTTCCAGAAACATACGTTTTTTTTCATAGTGTAATTGCTTCCCTCGATGTGGTGTAAGACCTGTGTCCAATAAATTCAAACATCTTTACTTTTTCTCTAATAAGAAAGCAAAGTAGAGAAACGCCGACTTGCTTAGCAATGAATCTTTTAGCGTTTTCTCTTAATAGGAAATAACCTAGGTTTTCAGTCACTTCTCGTTGTCTCATTTGATTTAGCAACACTAACGTTTCAAGTTACCAAAGCCTGGGGAAAGTGCCTTTAGGTAGACAGACCATAAAACGTAATTACTCTTGAAGAGCGTCCCTAAAAACGTGTATCCCGTTTCTCTCTCTTTCATTACTTGTGGAAATGCCATCATATCAAGGTAGATTTCTTGTCGACAAATTTCGTAACAGGGAGACAACATTTTGTAACACGAGCTTATTGGCTTTCAGCAGAGCGAGGCACAATGAGAGCCCTGTCCCCCGCGGCGGGCTGCGCGGGCGCGTGCGAACCGCACCAGCAGCGTGAGTGTATTTGTAAAGCAAAGGATTAACCCTAGATGATGTGATTCTTCTAAAATTTGGGGTTAGATTTTTGTTACATTTAGAAACATTTGACTGTAAGTCAAATAAATAGAGCTCTTTTACAACTTAATTTTGATACCGTCACCCACAGGTAGAGCCAGCCTGCGTTTCTGACAGACACCCCAGCACGTACACATCCAGAGACACAGAGATCTCACAGTTTCCCTGCTTGAGCTTTGAAAGTTTCCCCTTTATTTATTTATTTTTTTTTCAGTTTTAGGTCCCACACGTTGAGCCAAGGCTGGAGTCTCCGGCAGTGTGGGCTGTGTTTGCATTTCAAGGACAGAAAAGGATTTACAGCTTCAGGCTTTCTCCTAGGAGCTCTTTTGTTCTCTGGGGGTCAGGATTGTGAAAAGATGTTTTATCAAGCTAGCGTTCTTTAACTGCACGTGCAAAAAATCCATTTGGGAACATCGTCAAGAGCCCATCCGGGCCATTTCGGGGACAGACACGGGTCAGCTTCGCACCCGCCGTGGAGGCAGCCGGGGTGGCGGTGGGTGCTGCCCACCTGGGAACCGCGAGGCTTTGGAAGCACAAGTTCCCACTTTTTTTTTTTCTAAGTTTCGTTTTAGTATGAAGTACAAGTCCTCTTAATTTTAAGCCACATTCCAAAAAAAAACAGCCGGCCAACTCAGTCCACTCCAGAGTTCCTTCTAGACCTTTCCCGCCTAGAAACCCCCCCCCCCAGGCCCTCTGCCCAGGAAATGCCCAGCACCCCCTCAGGACGCCGCCACTCAAGGTAACAGTCCAAATCAAAGCTGGGTGCCACCGCCTCACACGAGGAGACCCAGCATTTCAGGCAAAACTCCCCGCACACCTGGAGGCTGCTGAAAAGCGGGGTGGCTGGGGGCGGGCGGTGGGGGGGGCCCAAGGGGCCTGCGCCTGGTCCAGAAGGCTGGTCCCAAGGAGACACCAGGTGACCTCAGGTGGGTTTTTCTAGAGCCCTCCCAACTACACCGGGCAATGACAACAGAAATAGTCAGTAAACAGTCTATAAAGGAATAAAGAAGAGTTTTATTTGGGCCAAACAGACTAGCCCCGAAGCCAGCCTCTCAGATGGCCCTGAGGAGCTGCCCCAGAGCAGCACGGGTTTCGGCACAGTTTAATATCCCGTCAGAACACAGAACCTCAAACAAGTCAGGGCTGCTCTCCTTCAGGTTTCAGAAAACACAGACCTGCACGTCCACAGCGAGTCAGAGCGACCTTGCTGCCTGGGAAGGGGGCTTGTCATCGAAGCAGGACCAGCACTGGTGTCCCAGGAAGGGCGGCATCTCATGTATATTTTTAACGCGGACATTCTTTACTTCTGATCAATGTGCCCTTTTCTTTAATAATTAAAGCGGGTGTACCAGGCTGTTTTATTTAGCATAAAATTCAAGTTCAATCAGAATGACTTCCCCAGACCCCGATGTGCGAAAATGTCTTCCATTATTTGCAAAGTTCAAAGGGTGCCTTGGAAACAGAGGAAACTGGTGGACCACAGCCGCGCCTAGGGGTCCTTCCTCGTGTCACCGACAGTGAGACAAACAGGCACGCGCCCCTGGCGTGACGTGCACTGAGGGCGCGGCACCACGGAAGCCACGTTCTGGCCCCAAAGTTCAACCCGCGTCTGATCATGAAGACACGGCCCCACAAACCCGACTGCAGGACCCGCTTCCAGACAAGCAGCCGAGACTCTTCAAAGCTGCTGCTGATCTAAAAGCCAAGGGGAAAACAGTGGTGGCCTGATCCGGGTGAAACGAGAAAGGCGCAGGAGCGCTAAGCGCAGTGCGCTGCCCCGATGCCAGGAGGCCCCGCATCCGTGGTGCTGGGCCGGAGCGAGGTCGGGGGGCATCCTTGTCCCTGATGTCTCTGCATCTTCCTCTCGAGGCTCAGCAGGGAGGCGCTGCTCACACGTCCCTGGAGGAGGCACATGGGGGTGGCGTCTGGGAGGAGCTCGGCCGCATCTGGGCAGCTAATCCAGGTCCCTGCGGGGGATCACAGAAAATCAGAGCCGCCCCAAACCTTCGCCCAGGGGAGCCACGTGGAGGTGTATCCGTGGCCGGAGTGGACACAGTCAAAACCATGACCACAGCTGCACGTGCCCCTGGCAGAGTCTCCCAGACACAGCGCGGGCAGCGGCGAGAAAGGCGAGAAAGGGGAACACAGGGTGATGTTGCTTCCATAACACGTTTCAACACATGGAAACAAGTTCTGTGCCCCAGGTGCGAGGCGTCCCCGTCTCAGATGGACAGTCCCCTGCGGCGGGGGAGGGGCTCTTCCGTGAGGGGTCACCCGGGGAGCACAGCCTGGTCGGGTGTCGGGTTTCTTAGGCCAACGGCTGGGTGGGTAGGTGCAGGTTTTTCCGATTTTTATTTATGTTGCTGGTGTGTCTTAAACGGTTCATGATTGTTAAACGTCAGGGGAAGGACATTTGCTGAAAGGCAGCTCTTATTTCTGAGAACAAAACATAACAAAAGCTCAATAAACTATAGAAAATTATAAATAAGCACTTCCTTTATCTACCCGTGATGGTGGAACACCGAGGCGCTGCAGCCCGAGGCAGGAACCAAGCAAGGATGCCTGCTTTTACCATTACTGTGCGGCCCTGGTCTATAAACTGAAGACAATGCAAAAGCTGTAGCACGGAAATCAGATGTGCAGCTTCTGGAAAGGAGGGAACCAAAACACCGCATTCCTGGGGGCCCCCAGAGAGCCAGCGGAAGAGCCTTCAGAATGAATGAGAGAGTTCAGGAAAAGTAGCCAGATGCAAAATACATATTTTAAATCAATGTTTTCTAGTATTTTCTAGCAACCACGGGTTAGGAGATAGAGTCGAATTTTCTTAAAAATTTCATTCTCAGACAAAAGGGAAAAAAAACAAACATAAAAATACTGAGCAAAAACCCTCTTCAGAAATGTTCAGAGTCTGTCAGAAGAAAACGAGAACGTTTGCTGAGAAATATAGAACTGAAATTTGAAAAAGAAAGAAACAAAGGGGAAAAAAACACATCACGTTCTTGGGGAGGCAGTTTGCACACCTCAGATGTTCCCAAATTAGCGTAACGCACAGGTTTGTCAGATTTTCAGAATTCTGATAGGGCTTATTTGGGGGTGAGGGGTAAGCCAAGGGCGGGGGGTTTGGCAAGACGCAGCTAACACTCACACAGGAGGAGAAGCAGGCAGGGACAGCTAAGACACTGTTGAAAATTAAGAGCAGATTTCAGAAGTGAAGGCAGGAACACGGGCGCACACAGAGCGCTCCCGCAGACCTGCGGGCTGGCAGAGCTGCTGTCCCTCTGTCTTCTGTCGTTGTCGCAGCAGCCCAAGGAGGTAAGCGCCCTCCTCACTTGCGTTTCCAGAAGTGCAACCTGAAGCCCAGAGTGGGCGAAGCCGAGTCCCAAGGCCGCACAGCTCCTAAGAGTGGCCTCAGCTGTCGGCCGTAAATCGTAGCCCCCGTCGCCCGCTGTCGGCTGCTGGACAAGTTGTTCCAGCTACAACGTTTGTCAGCACGATGCCACGAAACCGGAAGGGTCTGGGAGCAGCACAGTCAAAGGTGGGCGGCGGCAGGGCCCCTCACAGAGGAGGCAGAGAAAGTCAGAAACGTGCATATGAAAGGAGAAAAAGACAATGAGATTTTCACCCCACGCCGAACACCAAAACACGTGCTAGGAGAATCAGAGGTCAATATGTTAAAAAAAAATGTTAAAAATAAAACTGGAGAATGGGGAGGGTATAGCTCAGGGGTGGAGTGCGTGCTTAGCACGCACAAGGTCCTGGGTTCAGTCCCCAGCACCTCCATTAAAAAAAAAAAACAACTAGAGAGAGACGCAGGCGCCTGTTTGCCCGCTTTCCCGCCAGGGAGCACTCCTCTGAGCTCACGGGCAGCGCGAGCTCACGGAACAGAGGGAGAT
Organism: Camelus bactrianus; assembly: GCF_048773025.1. Lineage (NCBI taxonomy): Eukaryota > Metazoa > Chordata > Mammalia > Artiodactyla > Camelidae > Camelus > Camelus bactrianus. The sequence continues at coordinate 1,468,430 of NC_133548.1, forward strand.
GCTCAGGAAGTTCGTTCCTTACTCCTGTTAAGTTTCAGTACAGCAAAGAGAGTTCACCAAAATTAAAAGGCGGAATCTGCTTCTGGCCAAGATGGAGAAACAGAAACCAGATTTATCCTCCCGCCTGAAACAACCAAAAAAAAAAAAAAAATCAAAAAAGCACAACAACAAATATGTAAATACATAAAACCACGTATTTTCCCAGACAGTGGACACTGGGCAGTGAACTGCAACAGTCCCCAGGAGACGAGCCCTGTCATGGTCCGACTTGCTTCCTCGAGAGATTTCCAGGGCTCAGTGCAGGACGGGGGAATTGAGGGGGAGCCCAACAGAATCCCTGAGCTAATGAGAAAGAGCTGAGGGTCTAGGGGGACCAAGGCAACAAGAGGTCATAGGTCACAGAATCGGAGAGGGGAGCGTGCACAGGCGGCCCTGCAGAGGGAGCACTCGAGCACTCAGCTGAGTGAGGACCAGAATGTACCTGGGGGGAAACTGTTCAAGGTCAGAAGAGAACCGTTCCCTGCAAGGGCTGGAGGGACCAGCGCCCGCTGCTCACACAGGGCTGGGAATGGGGTCTGTTCCCATCAGTCAGACTAGAAAGGTGGACAAGGCACGGGGCCCAGGGTGCTCGGAAAGGTCTTGCCTCAGCAGTGGGAACAGCAATCCCGGAATGGGGCCCTGGGTCAGACCCGCCTTACCAGTCAGAAAAACAAGACCAGAAAGAACAAAGCCGTGCCCAGGTAACTTAACAGCAGCCCAGAACAAAGCCCCAGGGTATCTGTAGGAATATAAAGATATCCTGCACCAACTAAGGGAAAACTCACAATGCCTGGCATCTGATCAAAAATCATCAAACAGACAAAGAAGCAGGAAAAAGCCGTAACGAGGAGGAAAGTCAGTCAGTCAGGACCAACGGTGACAAGCTGACGCCATAAACCAAAACCTCGTAAAACACCCACCAAGTGACAAAACAGGGTCAGAGCCGAAAGGCCAGCAAAGAAGATACAATGGGTTACAAAGGACCCTTGCTGAGGCAAAAGGAGACCGAAGAAGAGGAAACAGAGGAAAAAGAGTCAGGACAAGCAGGATGTGCGTGAGCGCCTACGTGTGACTGGTCTAGACCCCCCCCCCCCCCGTTAGGAGGCAGAGGTGGTCAGACACGGTTAAGAAAGCAGAACCTGACTAGGTGCTGCCTACAAGAAACACACTTTAAATGTAAAACCACACATAGGTTAAACGGAATGACGGCCTTTGAAATACACGTGAAGCCAAACACGGTGAAACTCAAAGGAGACAATGCCATTTGCGGCAGCATGGATGGACCTGGAGACCGTCGTACTGAGTGACGTCAGTCAGACAGAGACAAAAGTCACATAATAGCACTCATACATGGAACCTAAAAAAAAGTGGCACAGATGAACTTACTCACAAAACAACAAGAGGCTCTCACACGTAGAGAACAACCTTACGGTCGCCAGGGTGGAAAGGGGTGGCCTGGGAGTTTGGGACGAGCAGACACAAAGTGCTATGCACGGAAGAGACAGACAACAGGCCCCGCCGCACGGCAGGGAACTCTAGTCAACGGCTTGTAATCACCTGGGATGGAAAGGAAGATACAGACACAGACACAGCGCGGAACCGCTGTGCTGTGCACCGGGAACTAACGCAGCACTGTAAACCAGCCACACTTCAATTTAAAAGGAGTTTCACAAAACTGAAAGGAGAAACAGACAAACCTACAGTTACAGTCGGAGAGTTCAATACCCCTCTCTCCATAATTAATGGGACAAGCAGGCAGAAAGTCAGCAAGAATGCGGGAGACGTGAGCAATGCTGCCAAGCGGCTTGACTTGATTGACGTTTATAGAACACGCCACTCAAAGACACATTCTTTCCAAGTGCACGTGGAACATTTACCAATACAGACCATGTTCTGGGCCATAAAACAGGACTTAATAGGTTGAGAAGGATTCAAATTACATAAATTATATTCTTTGACCATAATGGAATTAAATTTTAACTCAGTAACAGCAAGATCCTTGGAAAATTCTCAAGTATTTGCAATTTAAATAACACCCTTCTGAATAATCCTTGAGTCAAGGAAAAATCGAAAAGGAAATTAGGAAGTGTTCTCAACAGAATGAAAATAAAAACACAACACACGGGAACTTACCGAAAGCTGCTACGGCAGGACGCAGGGTGAAATTTCCGCCGCCAAGTGCCCGTACTGGGCGATGAGAAAGAACTCAGATCCGTGACCCTGGCTTCCAGCTTAAGAAAAATAGGAAAAGAAATGCAAATTAAACCTAAAGAAAGCGTGAGAAAGGAAACAAGAAAGACGGAGTAAAAGCCTGTGCAACAGAGACAGAACAGCAATAGAAAGAAATTAGGAAAATCAACCCAAAACTTGTTTCTTTGAGAATAGCAGTAAAAATGGATAAATCACTAACCAACCTGAGCAGGAAAGAGGAAACTAAAACCAGCACTATCGGGAATGAGGAAGGTGACACACTGCAGGTTCTAGAGCAAGCAAGAGAGCAACACGGAGTGTGATGACTTTATGACAACCATTTTGACAGGCTAGCTGAAACGGATGAGTTTCTCAAGGAACACAAAGTGCCAAAGCTCTCTCAAAAGGAAACAGCTCACCTGAGTAACCCTGTGTCTACCAAGGAGTTGAAAGTGTTCTTTAAAGCCTTCCCAACAAGAAACCTTCAGGCCCAAGATGGTTTCACTGGTGGATTTGACCCAAGAGTTAAAGAAAGACTAGCAACTGTATACAAACTCCACACACACACACACACACACACACACACACACACACACACACACACACAAAAACCTCTTTCTAGGAGGTCAGCACTACCTTGATGCAAAAACCAAAGAAAACCACAGACCACTATTCCTCATCACCATAGACGCAAAAATTCTGAAGGAAAGTTTGCAAACAGAATTCAGCAACGTACAACATGGGTAACACACCATGACCAAGTGTGCTTGATCCCAGAAGCACGGGGTTGGTCACAACACTGGAAAATCAATCAGAGTAATTCACCGTATTGACAAACTGAAAAAGAAAACCCATATGACCACCTCAGTAGATGCAGGAAAATAACCGTTTCACAAAATTCAACACTCAGTCCTGACTAAACAGTTTATACACAGCTCTCAGCAACAGGGCTGGAGGGGGACTTCCTCAGACCAACGAAGGGCACCCAAGACTGAGTGTTTCCTCAGTTAAAGCGGGAACAAGGCAAGGGTGTCTGCTCTCACCACTCCCACCCAGCACTGTCTGGGGGCTTCTAGTGCGGTGAGGCGAGGAAAAGCCACAGGGACTGGAGAGCGAAGGAAACTGCCTTCCTCGTGGTCACAGGACCATCCAGAGGCAATCTGGGGCACAAGTGATAGCGTTTCATAAATCACGCTGGAACAAACTGGATATCCACATGCCTGGAAAGGGGGAAAACAGAGAAGGGAGGAGCGGGAGGAGGGGAACCTGGATTTATATTTCAAACTATACCCACAAATCAACTCAAAGTGGATCACAGACCTAAATGTAAAAGGAGAGCCATACAAACACAGAGGGACCCCGGGGAGCGCGGGCGAGGCAGAGCTCCCCGGCACTCAGTGCTGGAGCCACAGGCCCTGGAAAAAACAAGCCAGTCGGTTGAAATCCATCAAATTTTTTTTTTTTAATTTGCTCTTCAAAAGGCATCATCAAGAGAGTGGAAAGATAAGCCACTGGGAGGAAAAATCTTGGCAGGGCACAGACTTCATCCAAGGCTGACCCAGACTACCTAGAGAACCCTCAGGCTCAATAACAAGAACACCGGCACCCCAAGTTTTGAAAATGGGCAACAGGGCGGGACAGGCACGTGACTAACCCGGATGGCAGACGAGCAGGCGGAAGGTGCAGGACCCGCCAGCCCCAGGGAAATGGCACTGCGGGCCCCACTCTCAAAGGGCAGCCAGAGTGAAAAAGCCTGACCGTCCCAGACGGCTTGAATGCGGAGGAGCCCTAGCATCTCTGGGGCAGACGTAAAGCGAGACCGCCTGGCGGCATCTTTTTTCTTGAGAACCTGAGTGTGTGCCCCTCCCACAAGACCCGGCAAGTCCACGAGCGAAGGACACGTTTGGCCTTACAAAGACTTTCACATGAATGCACAGAGCAGCTTTCTTTTTAACTGGCAAAACCTGGAAACATCCCAAATGTCCACCAGCAGATGGATGGACAGGCCAGCTCTCGCGTATCCACGCCGCGGCCGTGAGGAGGAGCGCTCCACCGAGGCACGGGCGCGTCTCAGAGTAGCTGCTCTGAGAGAAAGAGGCCAGATTGAAAAAAAGAGTGCACACTCTGTGCAGTCTTCCACTCACAGACAACTCTGGAAGATGCAAACTGACCAGGTCACTGGCTGCCTGAGAATTCAGGGTGGGGGGGAGGGGCGGAAGGCACGGGGGGGGGGGCCAGGGAAGGGACCTCAGTGGCCACAGGACACTTTTCGGGGGGACGGGCGTGCTCACTATCCTGCTGGCTGGGGACGGCTCCGTGGGTCTCACAGAGGCCGGGACTTCCCGCCTTGTGCGCTGCATGCCAGCTCCACGTCAGTGGAGGGCTGTTTTTAAAAATTAAAAGGCAAATAGCAAAACCAGGAAAACACTTTGAGTCAGAAATGGCAGACGAGGGGGCAACATAATTAACACATCAAGTGCACGTGGAAATCCACAGGAAAAACAGGGACACCCTAATTAGTCTGCTGGTGACCAAAACCAAGGCCCACGGCTGAAACCACAGACATTGACTGTCCCCCGTCCTGGAGGCAGGAGTCTGAGGTCCAGGCGTGGGCAGGGCTGGCCCCTCCTGGGGCCTCTGTCCTCAGCCTGGAGACGGCCGTCTTCTCCTGCATCCTCACGTGGTCGTCCCTCTGCGTGTCTGTGTCCTGATCACCTCTTCTTACAAGGACACCAATCAGATTGCATTAAGACCCAGCCTAGAGACCTCATTTTACCTTAATCTCCTTTTTAAAGGCCCAGCTGCAGATACAGCCACATTCGGAGGGGATGGGGTTCAGGACTTCAGTATCTGAATTTGGGGGGACACAGCTCAGCCCATAACACACCCTCATAGGAAAAGAAGTTGAGCAAAAGATATAAACAGACAAGTCACAGAATCAGAAGTACAAATGAGCAATAAATGAACCAAGAAGTCGTGTCACCAAGTAAGTATAAATGCAAATCCATGAGACACCATGTCTCCAAACCCCCACCTCCCTCCGTTTGCAAGGCTTCCCCCGGCACTGAGGACCCTTTGTTACTGTGTACCAGACCCTGGCTAGAGGTGACCGCTACGCTCCAGGAAGCCGGACATATAGATCCCACGAAGGTGCCCGGAGCCCCTGGGGAGGGACCCGCTGGGGCTCTGGGGGCCTCCTCCAGCCGGGCCACGAGGGTGGCCAGATCTCACGGTGCTTGGCCTGGACATGGATGGAAACACCTGATGGAAAAAAACTTCAAATTTTAAAAAACATGACATTTTTTCCCTGCCCTTTGGCCTCGCTCCTCCCCTGCGGCATGCACTGTATATCTGCATTATGCATTAACCAGACCTCCCCCACGAAAGGAATACCTGCTCAACCATAAAAATCTATTTTTCTTCCCTTGACGTCAGCCATGTAACTCTTTGGAAGATAACATTCCTTTCTCGGTCCTGTGAGAGGTCGCGATGACCCACCGCTGCCCTTGGACGTGCAGACATCTTTCGAGAACTTTACGAGTAACGGCGATACACCATTTCCCTTAAAGATAGAGCCCGGAACACGACAGCCCGGCCAGATGACCTGCGGAGATACGGGCCTCGCCTAATGGCAGCTCTTGGCTTCAGCACTCACCCCTGACCTTCTGAACGTTACTGGCCGGACTGCTTATATTCTGTGGATTTTACAATATTATTGTTTCTTGCAGTGCCAACTGTGTGACGGAGTCTCAAAGAAAATTAACGCTGATTAGGTGCCTTAAAACCGTTGATCAAACATACAGTTCTATAAGATGAGTGGTTGGAATGGTGTGACCCTGAATGTGAGAAGACGCAACAGGAGGGTGCCGGTGGCTGGACCACGATGGCTAGTGAGACGGGAGCCCGGGGGCCCGTGGTTCTGGTTAACGGGCCACAGTCTGGGGGAGCGGCACACTGAGTGGCCTATCCTGGGGATCCTCGCCTGACTTGGGAGTGTGCATTCTTGCGCCTTGGGACAAACCGGTCGCGAGATGCCTCCCAGGCTTTGGTCAAAATTAAGACGGAAAGGGAAGGGGATGTAAAATAAAGAATGTTGCCCACCACCCAGTTTTGCAAGGACGAAGTCATCCTCAGCGCTGTCGCTGACCCGCAGAGCACGGGGAACGGGGCTCGGGACCGAGATCAGGACAAGCCGCTCCAGGAAAACTGGCGGAACAAGCCCTCAGATGGGTTTTTAGGAGAAAATTTTATGGACCCAGTTTCCTGCACCTTCCTATTCTTAGGAAAACACGAAAACCATTGAAAACATCTCCTACCAAGACGCGTGCAAGGCCACACGTATCCCTTCAGCAGAATCACGTACTCACTGATGCATAATTCACAGATTAACTCTTTGGAACAGCCCTCAGAGATCTCAGGAAGACTGCCTCCCGGTTACAAACCCCAGGTCGGCCCGGATCAAGCTGCCCATTTCTTTCCTGGGTGGACTACTGATTAATTTCTTTGTGGACACAGCCCTTCAGTGTGTCTGGCCCCTTTGCCCCCAGTGTACCGGCAGGTGCCTTTGGCTCGGGGGCCAGGGGGTTTGGCCTGCTTCGAGACTCAAAGCTGGACGGGGACCTGGTCGGCGAGCTGGGGAGGGGCGAGCCTGGGCCGTCTTGCCTGTGCCAGTGATCAGTCTGACCACCAACCATATGCAGGGTCACCTCCGAATCAGAAGGAACCATCCCACCCACACAGGAGGCACTTAAGCATGATTGCCACCAGCAAAATTTAGGGGCACAGGGGACTCCTGGGCAGGACTCCCAGAAACCCAGGGCGCCCACCGTATGAAGGGGCAGCTTCGACTGAGGAGCTGGTGGGGGCAGCCAGGCCAGTGGAGTCAGGAAGAGAGGTGGAGGGGGGCGCAAGGGTAGGACACCCTCCCCTCCGCAGGCCAGGTAGGTTCTAGGCAGAGGTGTGTGTGTGTGGGGGGGGGTGCCAGCCTGGCTGGGGGTCCCACGCCCCTTCCCCAGACCCTACCCTACACGTTTCTTCCATCTGACTGTTCCTTAGTCTCTTCCTGATAAACTTTTTATAACAAATAAGTGAAACATTTCTCTGAGTTCTCTGAGCCACTCTAGCAAATGAATCAAGCCTGAGGAGGCAACCGTGGGGACCCCTGATTTATAGCTACGCGGTCAGAAGCACAGGTGACGACCTAGCCTTGTGACTGGGGTCTGAAGTCATGGGAGGGGAGGGTGTGGGAACAGTCTCATGGGCCTGAGTCGATCCCCTGTGGGGTCAGGACTGAGCTGAACTGTAGGACACCCAGCTGGGTGGGAGAACGGCTCGGTGTGGAAACCACTCCCACACTCTGGAATCTGATGATCAGAACCCTCATACGGGCCAGGAAATGCCCTGACCCTTTCTAGAAGGGTCTTTGTGGTGACGTGAGCCTCTACAGCCCGGGCCACCCAGTGACAGCAGGGAGGGAGTCACTGTGCTTTTACAGAGCAGCTCAGAATTAGCTGCAGTTATCAAAAAAGTCACCCCAATCCCCTCCCTCTTTCCTTTCCAAACTGCATCCCTTGCTTCCCAGGGTCACCTCTGGCTGGTCGGTGGGTACTACCCTGCCCAGCACCCTGCTCCTGCGGGCCCAATCCCAGGGCCCATCCACCACTCCTGTCCTCGGGGTAGCCCTTCCGTGAAGAGGGGGTGGCGACGGGGTCCCTGAGGGCCAAGGGCTTATGTGTTCTACCATAGGGCCTTTGCACATACTATCCCAGTACACTCAAAATGCTGTCTTCTCAGTAAGGCTCCTCTGACAGCCTCATTTAAAATCACAGCCCCGTCCCACGTCTGTTACTCTTCCCCACATACGTTTCCAAGGGAATCCAGTGTGTCTCACTCTGTGATTTGAGTACTGTCTGTCTGTCTGTCTGTCTCACTCAGGGAGTGTGTGTTCCACGCAGGAATCTGCTGGTGTGGTTCTTGGCGCGCGGCTGTGTCCTCAGCCCCTAAAAGGACACACCAGCAGAATGAGTTAGGGTGTGAATGAGTGTCTCCTGTCCTCAGCTGTGGCCTGAAGGCACCGCCAAGCTCTCCTGTCCCTCCCTTGGAGCCCTTCGGGGGCACCCACTGCTCTCTGAAAGAAGCCTCATCTCCCCAGCCTGACTGGCAAAGCTCCTTCTGTTCTCGGCCTTCTTGCTGCCCTCCCTGGGGTCCCATCCGCACCCTGGGGGCCTGCTCCCCGGCCTCCCCCTGCTTCCCGGGGGCCCCACTCTCCCTGCATCCTGCAACGCTCCCCCTCGTGACCTCCCGGCTCAGAAAGGCAGTTGAGGTGCTGTGGGTGCACAGCAGAACAGACAGTCTGGTGGAAGAGGCAGAGAAAGGGATGGAGGGTTTCGTGGGGAGTTGGGCCAGGGGGCCAGGAGACGGAGCAGCCCCTCCTCCCCGCAGCTCTGCCTGCTGCCTGCTCTGTGCCTGAGTCTGGGGGAAGGTGGGCCCGGATTCAGCCCTATGGAGGAGGGTCCCCGCTGAGGGCTGTGTGGGAGGCTGGAAGTGGAGTGGGCCAGCATCAGGCCAGGAGAGGCCAGTGGGCTCACCGCGGAGGGTGGCTGGGGGCGCCTGGGAGGGGTCGCAGGGATGCAAGAGTGGCCCAGAGCAGGGGCCCCAACTGGGCTGGCCAGAAAGGCTGGGGAGGGGACAGTGGGGTTCCAGACTAGGAAGGGAGGACACCACCGCGGCCCAGGAAAGGGGGGAGGCCTCAGATGCACGCACCCCTTCCCCACTCCCCCAGCCCCCCACCTTGGGCAGCAGGGGCCAGGGTGGCAGGCTCGTGGGCAGGGGAACGGCCGTGGGGTTGACGCGGTGCGGACCGCCGGTGTGCTGGGCCCCGGGGCGGAGAGGGCGTGTGGGACTGCGGGTGGGAACTGCGGCTGCGCTGCGGCACGAGCGGGGCAGGCGGTGGGCGCTGGGCGCGCGGGCGGAGGGCTCCGGCGCGGCCCAGGTGCGGCCCAGGTGCGGCCCAGGTGCGCGGGCGGCGCGCGTCTTCCCGGGCGCCAGGGGGCGCTGCGGCGAGGGCGGGCCCGGGCCGTGCGCGCCCCTCCTTCCGGCCGCGGCCCCGGAAGCCGGCGATGGCGCGGAACGTGCTGTGAGTGGGGGTCCCGGGGCGCGGGGTCGGGGGCGTGGCCGCGCCCGGGACTTGGCGGCGAGGGCCGGGCCGGGGTCCCTGCACGCCCCCCGGAGGCCCGGGCGGCCGGGGCCGGGCGTCGCCGGGGGGCCCGCGCCCCGCTCCGCTCTCCCGTGAGGGCCGGCCCGTCGCGCCCGTCTGAGCGGGAAGCGCGCGCCCGCGGCGAGCACGAGCGCGGGCCCGTCCAGGGGGTGGGCGGGGCTGCGGCGCTTGGGCCCCGCGCGGAACGCGGGGAGTCCCGGCGCCCTGGGGGGCGGGGCGGGCGGCCGCGAGGGCGGTTCCGGAGCTGGAAGGCCCGCGCCGCGCCTTGTGCTCAGCGTCGGGGAGCAGGGTCCCCCCTGGGTCTCGGGCCTCTGCCCGACTCCAGCTGAGCGCACCCCTGTTCCCACCGTTACCGAGGGGACCCCCTTGCAGTGCCCGCCGCTGGTCACCAGAGGGGACGTGCGGATCTGAACTCCCATGAGGGTAGAACAAAGCAGGGTCCTGGAGGGCAGCCCTGCGCTTCCAGAACCTCCCTTCCATCCTCTCACCGGTCCCCGGCCTGCAGCGAAGTTCTGCGGGGCCAGTGGGCACGCGCTGACTCGGCCGCCCATAGACCTCGCAGACGTTCCCCAGGCACTCAGCTTAGCACTGGTTGTGCCGCAGGTGCCCTGCCCGAGCCCTGTCCTCCTTCGGGGTGCCCCACCCAGGACCAATGCCGCGACCCCCACTTCCCCAGACTTGTGAGGTCGTGAGCAGCATGGGGTTTGGCTTCACTAAGCCCCTTCCGTGGTGCTGGGGCTCCCCAAATTCAGGGCCACGTGCAGCGCTTAGGCTCGTTAATTGACCTGCAGCTAAACCGGGATGTGTTTGTGTGAAACTTGAACTTTGAGAGCTGTATTGACAGTTTTAACTGAAAAGGTGCATCATAATGGAAGATGCTGACTTTTCTGAAGGGGATGGAAAGAAATTTACCATGAGCCGGGTCTGTGGACCATGTGCTAGAAAGGAATAGGCTCAGCTCTTGAAGGATGAGTCATCAGGGGAGAGGGTAGGAGTGGGACCCTTCATGCCATCCTCTGCCCGTGTGCCCATCCTGCACCAAGCCTCGTCCCCTGGGACCCCAGTGGACCCCTTGCCCCTTGTAGACTCTGCAGACCACCTTCTCGCCCCAGCCCTGGGGCCCAGTTGGGTTCAATTGGCAGTATGGCCTCCTGGCTCACCACGTTCAGCCCTGGGCTCGGGTCCAGTTAGCAGTGGCAAGTTGGTTGGAGCCGTAGGTGGTGGCCCCCACACCTTCTAGATGTCTCTGCTCACTTTAGGGGGCTTGGGGGCCTGGGGAGGTGGGCGGTCAGCTTGCATGTAGCTGGGGAACTGCACACACTGCCTCCGCCAACCCCCTTCTATCTTTTGATCTTCACTCTTGTCAAGGAGCTGTTGCTCCCAGCACCAGAGATGTGGAGGTGACCCTGTCCCTGTCCCCGCCTCGGGGGCTGAGCCAGTTCAGAGCAAGCTGGTTCTGACCGATTGCACCTCACCTGAGCAGCAGGGAGCTGGTGGGCAAGGCCAGCCCCTTGTGGGGCCCGGTCCCGGGGGCCACAGCCATGCCGGGGCTGCGTGCGTGTCAGAAGGGCACTTTGAACAAACACGTGTCTCAGAGACTGTTTACGGGGGCGGGGTGGGCATGCTCTTCGCTGGCCTCTTTATGAATCATTCACTGGCCCTTTCCAAAGGCCGGCCTTGGGGGTCAACAGCCCACACCGCCCCGGGGACTGGGGAACCGGCTGCCCACATCAGGTGATCCAAGGGGTCACAGAGGTGGGGTAGGGGCGCGGGGAGCTGCTCCGTTTACTTCCGAACTTGCTGGCAAGGTGATCTATGGACCCTGCCGGGGCGTCCTTGGGAGCCTTGTGTTCCGAGTTTTTGACACGACCCCTTTCCCCTCCCAGGTACCCCCTGTACCAGCTGGGCAACCCCCAGCTCCGCGTCTTTCGCACCAACTTCTTCATTCGGCTGGTGCGGCCTGGCACAGCCCAGCCCGAGGATACTGTGCAGTTCCGGATCCCCATGGAGTAAGCCCCCTTCCCCTCCGAGGGGTGCAGGTTGGGGAGCACCAGGGGTCCTGGAGGTGCCCCCGACCCCGGTCACAAGCTCCCTGTGAAAAGGCAGCCTTGCGAGGTCGGTCTGAGGCCTGGTGTTTGCAGAGCCTCGGGCCAGGCTTCCCACACCCGGAAGCTGGGCCCAGAGCTTGGGACTCCACTTCTTTTCTCGCATCGAGCCTGTTGCCCTTTCCAGGGGACTGGCCTGTGGCCCCTGCACCTGCTCGCCAGGCTTCCAAAGCCTTCGTCCTCAGCATTTCCTTCACCAAGGCCCCAGTTACTGAAGGGACACAGCCTCCTTGTCCTCCATGCTGAAGCCTTAGTATGTGACCATCTAGGCCTAGTGCCCCGGGGTTGGCGCGAGCTCCTGTGTGAGCTGAGGGGCCATGTTCTCAGCCTTCAGAGGCAAGGGCAGGAGAGGCTGAAGAGGGGAGGGGACCTAGCCCACTGTGCCCTCATTTCTGGGATGTGCCTGTTAGGACGGGGTGGCTGGTGGCAGCTGCAGATGGGGCCTGCCTGGCACTGTGGCCTGGCTCCTGGCAGCCAGGGGGCACTCGAGACTGTCCCTTCTCTCAGGGACCTACTCCTGGCAGCTTGGCCCCCAGTGAGCGTGGCCAGCGGGAGGGTGAGTGGGAGTGACTGTGCCCCCGGGGGCTGGTCCCCCACCCCACTGTCACCGCAGACTGCCACGTTGGGGGTGGGAGGGTGCCAGGTGGGGACCAGTGGCTGCACCTCTGGGGTGAGCCCCGGCTTCTCCCAGGTGCAAGGGATGAGGCTGGGTCCCCAGCTGGCCCCCACCTGTGGCCTGCAGTCAGCAACTCACCCTGTCGGCCAGGCTGCTTTTTCCCTTGGCCCAGTTCAGACTTCCCTTCTTTCTCTTTTATCCCAGGATGACCAGAGTGGACCTCAGGAACTATCTCGAGCGCATTTACAACGTGCCGGTGGCAGCCGTGCGGACCAGGATACAGCACGGTGAGCCCGCGTGGTGGGGGCTCTCCCCCGTGGGCCAGGCTGTCCATGCCACTGGCCTGCAGCCCCCTTACAGCCTCCCTGGCATCTGAAGAAACTGAGGCACGGGCCTGGAACCTGGGTGGGCTGGCCCCCTACTTGACCCCCCCCGCCCACCTCCCCCTCTGCCCCCGAGGTCAGTTCAGCAAAGCCCTCTTTTTATCACCGCCCCCCCCCACCGCCCCAGCCCTTTCTTGTTCCTTCCTGTTGACCCCGTCCCCCGCCCCACAGTTGCTCAGTTGTAAATATGACAACCTTCATTCTGAGCTGAGGTCAGCCTGCAAGAGCCTCTGTGCTGACAAAGGAGAAATTAGTTTCTTGAGTTATTTTAGACACATTTGGGTTTCTAGAGTGGAGGCTGAGGCCTGTCCGTGTGAGCCAGCCTGTTGGTCCAGGCATGCCAGGCTGCCTGCTGTGGACCATAGGTTCCTGTTTGCCTCTTTGTAGAAAGTGGGTCCCTGGATTAGTGGGACTGAAAACTGTGCTGAGGGGGACATTTTTTCTCCCCACTTTCCAACAGGTTCCAACAGGAAGAGGGATCACAGAAACATCAGGGTGAAGAAACCAGACTACAAGGTGGCCTACGTGCAGCTGGTGAGTGGCTGCGGAGGCCCAAGTCCTGGGCGAGGCTCACCCCGACTGCAGCCTGGGGGCGGGGACAGGGCCCCGGGGCCCTGGGCTGCCACTTCGTTCCAGTCCATGTGGAGCCCCTGGGGAGCTGGGGCTCGGAGCACAGAACCCCTTGTGGGGGCAGGCCCTGGGGAGCTCCTCCGGGACCAGCCATGCTGTGCTGTGAGCCGCCCTGAACATGCCGTGGGCGAAGGCAGGCCCGCTGGGCCCTGGGTGTGGAGTTGGGACAGAAAGCAGAGGCGGTCAGCGCCTCGATGCCGTGGGGGCGGAAGTTGCCGCAGGGGCCTTGGTCTCAGCCCGGACCGGCGAGGGTGTCCTGGGCCCTGGCAGACCTCCCCCCCCGGACAGGAGTACGGGGCACAGCACAGCCAGCAGGTCCTCTTAACCGTGTGCCCTGCCTGGCGGTCGGCACCTGGCCTGAGCCTTTGCTGACCAAACTCAGAGCTGTCTAGAGTAAGACCCGGTTTCAAAGCCCCTTTTCCGGGCTCCTCCTCTCCAGTCCCAGGCGACCCCTAACACGCTCTCTCTGGTGTGCTCTTGACCCAGAGTCGACAGCCTGGTCCCAGCACCGAGGCCCTGTGGGCTCCAGGCGGGCTTCCGCTGATGGGGCAGGTGACCTTGGGCCTCAGGCGTTGCCAGGAGTCTAGCCGGGTTGGGGGTGGGGAGGATTTGCTCTAGTTCCGGGTAAACAGCCCGAGCCTGAGCCGGCCGGCCGCTAGATGGCAGTAGCGCTATTGCGAACCGGCCGGCACGGCCGGTTGGCGCTGGGGCTGGGGAGGCAGTTTGCTGGGAGCCCAAGTTCACATGACAGTTTTTCTGGAAAACAGTCACAGTTGTTCTCAACTGGGCCCCCCCTCCCCAATTATTTGGCCTAATATTTGCTGCACGTAGAGTCGGCCAATCCAGGCCGAGAGCACGGCCGTTAGCCTTATAAAGACGCCTGTGTCCCTTGTGCCGGCAGGCCATCTGTCTTTGTCGTGGCATTCGCCACCGGCCCTTCGGCAGGAGCTATAGTTACCGGTGGCTTTTGAGTCATCCGAGCCCTGGCGTTTCCCGGGCCCCACCCCGCCCTGGAAGCCGAGCTTTGGGCCTGGGATCTAGTGTCTGCAGCTGCCACTCGGCTGCCCCCCCCTGTGAAATCGAGGCGGCACAACTGGGGCACACAGCGTCCCTGCCGGGCATGCTTCCCTCCCGAAATTAAATTTGTAACGGACCCCCCCCCCACACCACTTCCCTCCTGGCTGCAGCAGACTTTTGCCTGGAAACCAGCCGGGAGGTTAGGCCCTCGTCCCCCGAAGGGGTCCTTCTCTGTGCCCCATCTCAACACACCTCTCTGTGTGCCCCTCGGGGCCCCGTTCCGTTCCGGACTTCTGATCACAGAGGTGATTGCAAAGCCCTCGGAGGGTCGATGGGAAAGACAGTTAAATTCCCCAAGTTGTCTGTGGTAGGCAGCGCACGCGGTGGGGGTCCCCGGTTCCCGCCGCCCAGTCTCGCCAGCCTCAGTCACCCACACTGCCGAGATCCTCGGGTTGCAGGCTGCACGGAGCCTGCTGGTGACCCAGGCCCACTGCCCCTTTGGCTGGACTCTCCACTTTCCATCGTGACACTGTCCTCCCTTCCTGTCCTTTTCCTCTTCTGATCAGCTTCGGGAGGATGAGGGTTTTGTTTTCAAAAGCAAGAGGTGCCGGTCTCCAGAGAGGGAGCCCCGGAGGCCCCCGCCCGCACCTGCACGTGGCCCTCGCCTCCGTAAGAAGCGAGGGGTTTCGCCAGCGTCCTCCGTTTTTGTGGATTGCCATCTTTGTATTTGTATCTGAGAGTGTCGCTTTGGGTCTCCCCCACCTCAGAAGACTAGCAGAATCACCTCAGTACATAAAACATAAACCCCCCATTCTGGGCAGTCAGCCCTGCATGTAAACTATTGCCCTTTGGTATTTTGAAAAAGGAGGAAAAAAAGTTCTGAAGCGTGCGAGCAAGTCCTCCCGCAGGCCGGCTACCGAGCACACAGCCGCTGCCTTTCATCACGCGGGGCCTGCGCGCCGCGCCACGTGACCCGGATTTATAAGCCTTCCACTCAGGGCGGAGTATGTGGGCTGCTTCAGGTCATACTTGGCTGCCTGCCCAAATCCAAACTTCTTTACAAAACAAGGGTCTCTGAGAACCAAGCGCCCTTCACTGACTTTGCTTATTAAAACTTTCCAGGTCGGGGTGCTGTCCTCTGCCCCGCCCGTCTGAGCACAGGGGCCGTGTCCCCCACCCCAGCCCCCCATCTCTGGGACTGATCGGGATATGATGTGTCACACGTGGAGGTGGGACTTCACCTCGCGTTCGGGGCCCCGGGGAGGAGCGTGGGCCTGGCGGGGACCCCGGCCACGCACGAGGCCGGCGCTGGCGCTTGGCCGACGCTCGCATTCTGAGCTTTGAGCGAAAGATGTAAGCAAAGCTGGTCTTGATTCATAGACTGCTACGCATGTACATTTCTCTGTGTGTTACGTGAGTTTCATTTGCCGAGCTCTGAGCCAGGAGGAGGGGTGGTCTTTAATGTAGGCAGAGGCCGTTATTTTGGGTGGAGAGGGTTCCAGCGAGGCACCAGACGTCATTTGTGCCATGTTTCCTCGCGCCTGCCCCAGTCCGGCCGGGCTGCTCCCCGCCGCCCCGTGTGAAGTGCTGACCCCGGTGAGGGGGGGCACCGTCACCGCCGCTAGGGTTCCCACTGCACCGGGGCTGCTGGCCGGGCGCCCTCCCTGCAAGCGAGGGGCAGGAGGATCCTGTCTGTCCTTGCTCCTCTTGGGAAGTGTGGCTCCACGTGGCGGCCCGTGGTTGTACCCACGGGAGCCCCAGGCCACCCTCTGGGCTGAGCCTTCATCCTTCCTCCCCAGGCTCATGGACAGACCTTCACGTTCCCAGATCTGTTTCCTGAGAAGAAGAGTCCTGAGGGCAGTTCTGGGGACCATGATGACATCAGGGACCAGCTCCTGGAGGACCAGCGGCAGAGGCAGATCCCCGACCCCCGGCGCGGGGGCGTCCCCAACTGGTTCGGCCTGTGACGGGCAACCGTGACATGTGACAGTTCGAATAAAAATGCCGCTTATGCAGAACTGGCCCCGGCTGTGCGTGCTTGCCCTCGTGCCCCGCCGCCCACGACGGCTGCCTCTACTGAAGCCACTGTGCACCGTGCAGGGGCCCGAGTGGACCGTGGGGGCTGATGGGCCTGCAAGGCGGGCAGGCCGGAGCCCCCTTGTAGTGGGGCAGGGAGACAGGCCTGTGCAAGGCCCCCAGGAGGTGACCCTGAGCAGTTCCGCTTAAAGGCTTGAGTTGGGGCGGCAAGTTGAGGGGGTTAGGGTGACACTGAGAACAGGGGCCCTGGGAGCCCATCCAGGCTGAGGGTCCACTTTGGCACAGTTGGTGGTCTGGAGGGGGAGGGATCCAAAGGAAATGGCATTCAGGAGACTAATCCAGGGGGAGGCTGTGGAGCAGGAGGCAGGAAACAGACCAGATCTGGAAAGACTGCTGGTCTGAAGTCTTGAAGATAGGAAACAGAGGGTGGTCAGGGGGCATCAGCGCTGGGGGAGGGCCATCGGAAGGGAGGGTGTCTGGTGGCGGGGGTGGAAGTGGCCGCGGCCCCAGGGGTCGTCTCTGAGTCAGGCTCTGCACTAAAGGTCCCCCAGCCCTCCAGAAGCCGGCGCAGCGTAGACCCAGCCCAGCCCATCTCTGTGTCTGCGAGGGGTCCTGATACTGAGAGCTCGGGCCCGAGATCGGGAGCACCAAGAGGGCCTGGTCGGTGTGCTCGGGGGCCTAGGCCATGGTGCCCCTGGGTTGGGATGCAGCACCGCAGGGAGCTTGGGGACTCCCAGACCCTGAACGCCATTCTGGAGCCTTGGCACTGAGGGCCGCCTCCGGGGCCTCACGAGGGGCCCAGAGTGTGGAGCTGGCTGGGCCACCCCCTCCACCTGAGGGACCCAACACCAGGCCTGTGGGCCTTTGAAGCTCCCTTGCCCTGGAGGGTGACAGTTCGGGCAAACTCCGCCCCTCAGCCTTGATTTAAGTGACGGGGAGGTTCGGGAAGGAGGTGGGAGTGGGGCCAGTGGTATTTTCCTTAGAGAAATAATTCATGGGGCCTGCGGCCCCGAGGACCCCGACTCAAGGCCAGGAGAGAGATCTCACTGTTCATCTGCCACACGTCCCCCAGACTCCCCCAGACGGCCCCCGTGCCTCTGCCGGCCTCGGCCTTCGGACCCTCCCCGCCCACTGGCCCTCCACTGCCCTGCCTGGGCCCCCAGCGCCCCCACAGCAAGGGTGTCTGCTGGTCACTGCTGGGGAGGAGGGGGGCCAGTGGCAGCATCCTGACCCCTCAGCCCCCCAGGGCTGTGGTCTCAGAGGAGCTCCAAGACAGGGCTGGCGGGAGGGGAGGCAGAGCTGGGAGCACAGGGCAGGGGAAGGGGCTGCCTTGCAGGACGCCCAGGAACAGGAATTGGGCCTGCGGCTGGGGGACTGCCCACCCCCCCACCCCCCAAGGCACGGAGCTGCTTGGCATCCCTAGTGGCCAGAAGGCCTCTGCCCCCACAGCTGTCTTCCCTGGGACTCCGACTCCCCCTCCATGGACGTCTGGGAGGTGGCGGTCCTGGCTTCCAGTCCCAGCAGCCTCGTCCCCACTGCACCCCCGGGCATGGGGACCGGAGAAGGGCGCTCCATCCTCCCCACTGAAGCCTGGCCAGCACCTCCTCTCCACCCCACAGCCTGTCCTCTCCTGCAGGGACAGGGATTTCCCACGGGCCTGGCCTTGCTGGGCAGCCTCACGTGGGGCTGGGCACAGGGGAGGGCCCTGACCCAGTGGGCTTGCGGCTCCCTTTCCTGCAGGGACAGTCCTGTGGGGAGGCCCCCGGGCCAGTGCTCAAGGGAAAGTAAATGGCCCAAGGGGGCAAGTCAGAGGCCACAGCACTGCCCCCCGGAGCCCCTGTCATCCGTACGGTCACGAGTCAAGGCGCGGGGGGACGTGAGGCCCAGGGGGCAGCCGGCGGAGCCTGTGAGGGGAAGGGCTGGGGGCCGGGGCCCGCCGCCTTCCCGGCCCCTTGGGGTTGCGCCCAGCCCTGCTTGGAGCCGGCTGGCCTGTGCCGGTGAGTTATAGCTGCAGCAGGCCCGGCCTGTGGCCCCCGGGGACACATCCCAGACCCCCCAGCAGCCCCAGGTGAGGCCTCGCCGCCAGGGCCGCCGGGATGGAGCGGAAACCCATCTGGCCAAAGCCTCTCCATCCGCGTCTGGTTTTCCTCTTCAAGGGCCAGAAAGTCTCCCCGGGGCTGCATCACGCTGTCATCTCTACTCCAAGCCATTGCTTAAGTAACTGACTGCAGGTGCCCCACCGCCTGGCCGGGCCCCTCTGCTAGGGGGGAGACCCACTCTTTTCTGTGGCCGGGACCGACCCCCGGCCGAGTTGGAGGTCACTGCCTACTGGGGGCCCCTGTCTTCTGGCCTCTGCGCACCCTCCCCGGCAGCCCTAGCAAGGGGCCTGGGCCCAGGGACACAGCACTTCCTCCCACCCATCCCCCCCAGGTCTTAAGACACAGAGGAACCTGAAGAAGCCAGCGCTCCCCTCCCCACTCCAGACTCTCATGGGACCCTAACTCTGGGAGTGAACGAGCAAGCGAGCGTGCGTGAGGATAACCGGTGACCCCGAAGCCCAGCTCGTCAGCTGGGCCACACAGGAGCCCCCTCGCCGTCCTGTCCCGGGAGTTTGAGGTGGGGAGGAGGGGGTCTGGGTGAGGCCCAGGCACCTCTGGCACCAGCCGCTGCTCTCGCTGGAGCTGGCGGCTGCCGGTCCTGACTTCACACAGGGCAGGAGAGCTGGTCGAGGGGCATTCTTTCCTGTTTTCAAACAGCTTTATTGGGATACAGTTCACATGGCCGACCATCCCCATTGCAAGCGTGCCTTTCGGTGTGTCAGTATTCCTGAGGTTGTCTATCTCTACAGTCAATCTTAAAGCGTGTCCTTGTCCCCCATCCGGCCCCCCGCACCTGACTGCCAGCACTTGCCACCCCTGCTCCCCGCCCTGCCCCCGCCACCCCCAGGCTGATTTCTGGCTCTGGATCTGCCTGCTCTGGGCACGCCACGGAGCTGGGGTCTGCAGCGTGTGGTAGTCGGTGCCTGGCTTCTGTCACTCAGCGTCATGCCCTCCAGGTCCACCCGGGCTGTAGCCCATATCAGGATGTCCTTCCTTTTTAAGGTTGAGTAATACTCCATTGCGTGCACGGGCCGCGTGCTGTGTATCTGTCTGTCTGTGGACAATGCTTGGCATGTGTGTTATCATCGCCTGGGGAGGCCCGGTGCTTAGTCTGGAATGTCTCATGTGCGGCCGGTGCTGCCTCATCACCACAAGGGTGTTTATCAGTCCCTGAAAGTCCCTGAAGGCTCTGGAGAGATGGAGCCATGTCCACAGACCGTCCCCACTTCTGGGGCCCCAATGGGGACACCACCCGTGGTCGGCTCCTGCAGGGCCCCGGGAGCTCTGCTGGAGTCAGTGTCAGGCTGGGGTTGGGGGCTTCTCTTCTGTGAGGCTGGCACAGGAAGGAGGCCTTCAGCCCCAGGACCCCCCTCACCTTCCCTAGATGCTGCACCCCAGGTCCCAAGGAGACTCAGCTCTGGCCCTGGGACATCCTCTTCCCAGACGTGGGGGCCAGCACGCATGTACACGGCTCCCCAAGGCGCCGTGTGTGTGGGTGCCTGTCCCATCTTTGTCACTGACTCTGAGTCCTGTCAGGACAAAGGTCTCCATCCCTCCCAGAGCTGGGGGGGTGCCCCCACCTCAGGGAAGCCCTTGCATTTCAGCCAGTGCCCTGCTCTGGCCTCCCCGGCCCAGCCTAGAGCCATGGTCTCCCTCCCAGGTTCTGACCCATCCAGCCTGGAGGAAGCTGTGCCCCTCCAGGGCTTGGCCGGCCACCCCGAGGCAGACTCAGGGACACCAGGGCTACTGGCCCAGGAAGCAGCAACCAGGACCGCTCCCCTGCGGGCCAGCACCTGCCCTGCTCCTTCCCGACTGAGACCGTCCCCAGCACCCGTCCCCCCAAATCACTTCATTCTTTCTTTGTAAATAGGGCTTTGCCTAGTCAAAATAAGCAGCGTTTTTTTTTTTGGCTGGTCCCACATCTGGCTTTGATCAGCCGCAGCCTCCTGGTGGGGGGGTGGTGTTGTGCCGCCCTGACGCTATGGCGCTATGGCGAGGAGACCCCTGTCCTCTCTGGGCACAGTGCACTCCTGTCTGGGCCCGGCTCTGTAGGCTGCATCCCTGGTTCTGCCTTTGCAGGGTTGGGGCCTAGGGGCTCCCCCCATGGCTAGATACTTCCCCCGCCAGGCTCCCCTAGCCTCCACAGGGGCCCAGCAGACACAGGGCGTGAGATTCACCTGGCTGGTGTTCCTCCCCCTCCCACGTGGGCACTCACATCTCCATCAGGGGCCAGAACCCAGTGCCTTCCCACAGCCCTCAGGGCTCTCCCAAGAGTGTCCCGGAGCACAGTCCTGGTTGGGGTCCCCAGCGGGCCGCCTGCAGGCCGAGGTCAACCCCTCCTCCCTCCGGCCCACTCCGCTGGGTGTCCTGTCCCTCTGAGTCCTGGGAGGCTGCTTCCCTGCCCCCGACCCTCTGGCCTAAAGCTGGGGTCCTGGGCCGGGTCCTTGGGCACTAAAGCTGGAGCAGAGAGGGTGGCACTGCCCCGGTGCCCGGGGCTCTGCTATTTGGACAGGTTTGGAAGGGCTCCAGTGCGCCCACGATCAGCACCCAGCATGTCTGGGAGTTTGTGCCAGTGCGTGGGGGGTGCCTCCCGCCGCCCCCTCCAGATGGGCACATGTGAGCAGCTTTCTAGGACATGGAGGCGGGTGCCCTGGGTTGTCCACCGCGCTGTTCCTGTGACATTCTGTCTGGCCACTGGGTGACAAACATCGGGACAGTGGGTGCAGGGAAGACCCCCGCCGGCAGAAGTGTGCCCGCTGATGGCTGAGGGGGAGCCTGAGAGTACTCCTGAGGGACCTCAGGAGACCACCGAGAGGGGCTGGGCTTCTGAGTCCCCTCGCAGCGGGGCGGCGCCTCCCAGTAGTCTGCGCGCGGGGGCAGGGCAGGGGAGCCACGTCCCCATAAGCAGCACAAGGAGCTGGCCTTCTCACACCTTGTCACACCTTCCCTCTGGGGGGTGTTTGGGATTCCGACAGCCCCAAGAGCTGATGTTCGCTGCCAGGTCCTCCCTGGGGCTTCACCGGCAGCCAGGGCCCTAAATAATTCTTATAAAAACCGTGTCAGCCCCAAACTGTGTGGTACCTGATTTGTAGCCCCAATAAAACCCCATGCCTGCTGGTCAGAAGGGTGGGGGGTGTGAGCTGGGCACTGCAGAGCCTCACGTCCGGTTGGTGCACGTGTGTGAGTGTGCGAGCGGTGCCCGGGGGCAGGTGGGGTCCCGCAGCTCTAGGGACCCCCACTTCGGTTTGTGGCTCCACCGGCCCCCGCCATAGGCACCCTCCACCCTGCTCCCTGCAGCCAGAGGTGTCACAGGCCTCAGCGGCAGGTCATCCTCGCCGGACAGAGCGGCTGGCGGCGGGGTGTAGCCCCTTCCTGCCGGACAACCATGGGGAGGGACCTGGAGGCTGGGAGACCAGGTTCTACTGACCAGCGTGCCTGCCGAGCGGAAGGCCAGGGTGCCCAGAGCGGGACACCTTGGGCCACCTGAGCACACGCAGCCCAGCCGTGCTCAGTGTCTGGCCCTCCAGCTGAGTGGCAGGGTCAGTGCCCCTGGCCCTCAGGGTGGGGCCACAGCTTGTCCTTCTCTTGGGGCTCCAAGCTGGCCCCACTGATGAGCAGTAGGGGGGTCCCCCTTTGAACATCAGTCCTGGGAGGTGCCCAGGAGACCCTGGGACGCCTGGTCTGGCCACATCAAGCCCTGACACCCCCAAGAACACCCTCCAGCCCCCTGAGCGTGACCGTGAGCCCACAGCACCCAGCTCAGGGTGTCCAGGGGCACTGGGTGGGGCGTGGCCACTGACAAGCCGGTCATTGAAGGCCAGATTCAAGGGCCTGCAAAACACGCTCTTTAGAGAGGCCGGCCGGAGCGGGCAAGGGGTGCAGGTGGGCGCCGGGGCCCAGGCCACGGCGGGCAGGGTGGCAGGCGGCCTTCCGAGGCTGTCCTGCAGTGTCTGAAGCCAGAGCACTGAATGATGGCAGGCCATGGGGACCTCAGACATGAGAGGCCCATCTGGGGATTTAGGGGGACACAGGCACCCTCCTACCCCACTCCTAGTGGCCAGCAGACAATGGCCAGCACCTGGGCAGGGTTCTTCTCACTGCTCTGGGGTGTCGTGAAAGGCCTGGAGCCCCCCTGCCCAGCCCAGGTCTCTGTCCCCATGGCTGTCTGTGACCACGCCCTGCCACCTGTGCGGCCTGCCACAGCCTGTGTCCCCACTGGGCGTGGCGCCCTGGTCCAGGGTGAGCTCCCTCACATACCAGTGTGGAAAGTCTCGTGGGGCGTCCAGTCCATGGGACTGTCCAGGCCGGGGGGCACTGCTGGAAGTGGGTGCCTCGTCACTGCCAGGTGTGGCATGTCGGCCCACATCCTTGCAAGTGCCTCCAGTCCTGCTGGTCTATGTTAGAAACCTTCCCTCATCCGGCCCCCGACCCTGGAGGGGACAGTGGCAAGGCCAGCAGGTGGCCAGCAATTCCAGGGAGTCTCTGCTCATCCAGACCCTGGGCAGGCGTAGCTGAGTGTGTGAGTCCCGAGCCCTGAGGCTCTGGCCTCTTGTCCCCAGAGCCCAGGAACAGGAGGGCCCCACACCAGGGTCCTGGGGCACCACGGAGAGTGACCACACCGGGCTGGTCCTGGGCCCCCTGGGAGAGGCAGCACAGTTCCAGAAGGCACCTCCCAAAAATAAGAACGAGGCCCGAGGCCTGGGGGCCCGTCCTGAAGGAGGCCAGTGGTATTAGGACCAGCTGCCACTCCTGTCCTGGCCTGTCCTCACCTCCCAGAACATCCCCTGCTTGTCCTGGGCCCTGGGCTCACCCTGGCTAAATCCGCCTGGGCCCCTCGGCTGGTATAAGACAGGAAAACTGTGTGTTCCGAGCCTCCTTTGGGGCTTAGAGAGTGAGGGGAGCCGGCAGCTGCCCGGGGAGGGTGATGAGCGATGTCCTTTATCTGAAACTATCGTGTTGCCCGCCTGGATGCCGGGGGGCCCGCGTGCCAGCCCTCCTGACTCCCGCTAAAACCAAAATAGCTTCGGGAGGTGGGACGCAGCTGTGCACATCGGTCACAATGACCCCAGCCAGAGCGGCGAGTCCGAGTTCCCCTGACCTCAGGCTCTTCCAGGGCTGCTGACCAGGGGTCTCCAGACCCCAGGGCCAGGGAGGATGTGAGGCCCCCCAAGAGGCCCCCAGGAGAGGGGTGAAGAGTAGCCACTCAAAAGCCACTGCTGCGGCCCTGGCCTCCGTTCCTCACATTGGCCTGGACTCTCCTCCCCACCCAGGGCCCCTCTGCAGGCTGGGATGCTGGGCGGGTGTCCTAGCTGGAAGTCGCCGGTCAGCCGCCTGTTCCCTGAGAAGCAGGACAGACTGTGGGGGCGGCTGGGGGACCAGGACCATGAGGGACCCATGGAGTGTGGGGCGCATTGCAGCGCAGGCGGGACACAGCATAGGAAGAGTGACCAAGGGTCTCTCTGCAGGGACACAAAGGAAGGCAGGGGACGCGGAAGGTCCTTGTACCAGGAAGACAGCAGCAAGGAGGCTCCAGACAGGCAGGGTGGCCGCAGCCGGAAATCTCCGGGCCGGGTGGTGACCCTGGGGCCGGAGGGGAGCAGGCGCCGGCCGGGCGTGCTTGGCCTGGCATGCTGGGCCACATGCTTGCCCACGGGGCTCATGGAACATTCTTGCGGGGGGCCAGGTCCGGGGCCCGAGGTGTGTGAGTCCCGGGGGGGCACCGGGCGCCATAACGCGGCACACGCACACTTAGTCACCTCTGAGGTATGGCTCCCCGGCCTCGCCCCATATTGCCATGACAACGCCGGGAGGGGCCCACAAACAGCCCAAAACAGAGTGGCCCCCTGACTCCTGGTTGTCCCCTCGAGGGGGTGGGACAGGCTTGGAGAGACACTGCCAAGTTTGGGAGAAGGAGCTTGCAGGCTGGCCTGGCTCCAGCCCTGCCCCGGGACGTGTGCACCCCGTCCCATCCCTGCCCCGCCAGGGCCCGAGCCAGGACGCCATGCAGGGACCTGTGCACGGGGGCTAGGAGGCTGGGGCGAGGCAGCCAGGTCCCCCGGGCTTGGGGGACCCCAGAATGTTGGGGTTTGTCACGAGAGGGGCTTGGACATCTTGAAACCATGTTCTGGGGGCTCTGGGGCTGTCTGCTCATAGATGGACGCCCCCTCCCAGCAGGCCTTCATCTCCTTCTGCTAAAATGGGGACCCAGGGACCCCGCCACAACTCCCCTGCCCCTCAGGCTGGCAGGGTACCCGGACCCCTCAGAGGAGGGCTGGGGGAGGCCACCGGGATGGAGCCCTGAGGGTGGCCGCCTGACGGGGGCAGTAGCGTCACATGGTGAGAGGGCCGTCTGCTGATGATCTGCAAGGGCCCCTGCCCCCAGGAAAGGCACCTTCCTGCCACCCCCTCCCCAGGAATGCAGGCCCAGACTCGGGCCTGGGGCCCTGCAGGCTCCGGGGCACCCATCTTCGTTTCGGGGTGCCTGTCCAGTTTGAGCCATGCTGGGCAGGCAAGGCCTGGGCGTGGGGGTCCGGGTGTTCCCTAAGGGCCCGGGGGAGGCTCCATTCCAGGTGGAGACCCCTGGGGACCACCTAGAGGAGTTTTGTCTGTATCACCAGGGGGAAACCCAGGCAAGCTTCAGTCTGGGGTCTTTT
Source organism: Camelus bactrianus (assembly GCF_048773025.1). Lineage (NCBI taxonomy): Eukaryota > Metazoa > Chordata > Mammalia > Artiodactyla > Camelidae > Camelus > Camelus bactrianus. Next base: position 1,493,415 of record NC_133548.1, read on the forward strand.
GTGCACCTCCCCCCAAACCAGGCTAACATGGGGGCCAACCAGGGCAGTCCCAAACTGCCAACACCCGCACCCAGGCCCGGCCCCTGGGGGCTGACAGCTGGTGTGGACCCAGTGCCGGGGCCTTGGACGGGACAGTGTCCCCCACGGCCTCGGGCTTGGAAGCACCCACGTGCGCCCCTCATGTCCCCCAGGGGCGGCGCTGCTGGCCAGGATGGGGTCCGGGTGTGGCTTGGAAAGGTTGTGTGCGGTGATGGCCACACTGTCCTTCCCGGCTCAGCTGTCGGCAACCTGAAACCTCTGTGCTGGCTGGGAGCCTTGGGGCCAAAATTAGGGTCTGAGGAAAAGGCTATGGCATCACCGGGACATCTGAGCCTCCAGGGCAGCAGAAATATCCGACCCTGATGCCGGAGAGGCCAGTGCCACCCAGAAGGGCAGCTGGTGACAGGTTTTCAGAGAGCTCCAGGTGCCCCCAGGGAGGACGCCCGGGGCAGGGGAGGGGCCCGGGTCTCAGCTGCCCCTCCTCAGCCAAGGCGGCCCCCAGGCCCTGCCTTCCAGCCGAGTCTGCTCTCTGGGTTAGAGACCCTCCCCACGGGGCTGTGTCTTATCTCTGGGAAAGAGATTATGCGGTTTCTGACATTAAATTTTCATGCTGAAGTTTTCAGCATGCAGTTTGAAAAGTATTTTTCTTTTCCAAATAACACCTGGAGGGGAGGACAAAAGGGATGTTAAGTCTGCTTGCACAAGACTTTGAACGTGGGGGTGGGAGGGACTCTCCATCCCTCAAGCAACACCCCCCCCCCCCACCAAAACCAGCAACGCTGGGGATGCCTCCCCCTCCCAGACGTGAGTTACGGATCCCGGCCACATGAGCCTCCTCACTGGGGCTCGGCTCTGGCCAGACCCCTCCAGCTGCCAAATCCTGCCAGCTGCCCTAGCCCCTGGACCCCGTGGCGGGTGCCGAGGGTGGCATGGGGTCACACTGCGTTTAGCACTCCATCATACATTGTTCTTTGTCTCGCACGCCGGCTCCAGGCAGACCTGCTCACATCTGTGGGGACACGGGTGGCCAGCGGTCCTAGCCTCCTGTTCAGGAGAGGTGAGCCAAGGGAGCAGAGGGCTGAGGACTGCTCTGTGCGTGCCCCGGTGGTCCTGGGGCCCCAGCTGCATTACTGTCCGCAGGCCGCGGTAATGGAAACGGCCTGTCCACTTGTGTCTTTTGGTGATTGAAGGGGCCCTCTTGGAAAATCTAGTCTCAAGCTTGTCTGTTGGGTCATTTTGACTTGGGGATTTCCAAACCTTGGGGCCACAAGAGGTCACCCCGCCAAGCCCGGCCTGCCTCATTATGTCACAGCCAGATTGCTGTGACACCTGATGGAGTCCAGAAGGCTCCCAAGCGGGCGGCGGGCCGGAGGTGGGGGCGGGGCGGCAGGGCGGGGGGCCGCGTGCTGCCGGCTCACTCACCCCAGTCCCACCGCACTCTGGGCAAAACCGGTTTCTCTCATCCCCCGCTGCCCCAGCACGCAGCCTGGGCCTCCGCACTGACTCCAGCCTGCTCCAAGTCCTGCTGACTGCTAACGCCAGCCGGGCCCACGTGTCCACCCTCAGAGGCCTGATTCCACGCCAGACACTGCCCCCTGCTCCCCACCCCCTGCGACAATGTGGCCGCTCCCTGTTGCCAGCCTCATGTCACCCCCTCTTGCCCAGCCCCACCGTGCCCCACGTGCCCCCCCACCATCCTGGCAAGACCGAGTGGGTTCCTGACGCTGCCAGGGCCCTGTGTCCTCCCTCCTCCTTCATGGCCGGGGACCCCCTTGGGCCCTTCCCTCTGCCTCACGTTGCATCTTCCTTGGGGAATGGAGTTATTAGGCTCAGGTCTGAGAGCCCAGCCCCTTTGTGGTCTCCCTGGGGCCCGGAACGGGGCCAGCGCTCATTTGGAGCTCCCCTGGGGTACCGCTCTCGGCCCCACCCCAAGTTCCCCGGCCTGCCTGTGGCCCCTGCTTCTCCCGGCCCTTCGGCTATTCCTCCCTCGGGGTCCCTGTCCGGCGCCAGCGCGCACCGGGCAGATGGGCCCTGGCTCTTCCTTCTCCGTCTCAGCATTGCCCGCTCGTATCCCCTGGGACCCACAGAGTGACCACAGGGTCAGAGACCACAGAGGTGGCACGCCTGGGTCCTCCCCGGGCCCTCCAGGCCTATTCCTTCTAGAAGGCTCCTGGGTTTGCCTCAGCACTGCTCTCCGAGACTCCTCCCTGCGGCCTGGGGCCCCCCAGGAGCAGGCAAGAGCTAGTTAGCCTGGAGGTCAAGCCTTCCTCCATCAGGAGTTGGGCCCCGTGAGAACTGGGGGCAGAAGGCATGCAGGCGGGGTGGGGGCACGTGGGAAGGTGCCCGCAGGGGCCGGCAGGGTCACTGCCTCCATCCGCCTTCTCCTCCTCCTCCCTCTGCTCCCAAGGGAAAGGTGGGCGGTCCAGGGTCTTAGAGAAGGCACTGGGTGGAGGGTAGGCAGGAGCCTTGGTTGACGGGTGGATGTTTAACCCTCTCCCTGGTGACGGCCAACAGCCCGGCCTTGAGTGGCCAGGCAAGCCCGTCCATGGGCACAGAGCCGACAGATTTGGTGGCTCCGGTGCCCTGGAAACGGGAGCTGGGTCGGCAGTGCCCAAGGCCGGGCAGCAAGCTCCCTCCTGTCCCCTCTGAGCCTGGCCTGTGGGCTCAGCCAGTCAGCACTTTTTGCAAACCCTGCACACAGCAAGCAGAGCCTGGCCAGGCGGCCCGAGGCACGCCCGCGGAGAGACCGGCGGCCAGGCCCCGCTGTGAGCCAGGGCACGGCCATTTTCCCCGGCGCGCACCCCGCCACACTGCTGCCTCCTTGAGCCGACTCCTCTGGGGTCTCTCATCTCCCCAGCACTTCCTGCCTGCCCCGAGACCCTCCTCAACTTCCAGGGGCAGCATCGTGGCCTGGGAACCCTCTTCTCCCGGCCCAGGGGGCCGTGCGTCCTCTTCCTGCTGCAGAGAGAGGCGGGTGAGCCCCAGACGAGGGCACCCCGGACCCGCCTGGAGCCCGGTGGGCAGCCACGGCCCCAGGGGGCTGGAGCCGGATGAGTGGCCAGCGTGTCTCTCGGGACAGGAAGCGAGAGAGCAAGTAAGGTGTGGGCCATCTTGGTCTGGCTGTTGGGTCGTTTCTGGATCCCCAAACCCCCAAACCCCATATTTCTAAGGGCTCCAAGTTCAGTCCCACTGGGGTTCTGTGGGGCCTGGGCAAGCTCCAGATTGGCCTGAGGGCGGCATCGGGGGTCCCATGGTCACACTGTAAGGGGAGCAGCAACATGCATGGGTCCAGTGCTATAAGGCGGTGGCCCCCAGCTGAGGCTGTGTGTGGTCCCCGCAGCAACCGGTGTCCCACCACTCCATGCCAGGCCAGGACACACAGACACCGACGGGGTGACCACATAGTCGCCAGGCCAGACCTCCCCCAGGCCCAGGATGGGCTCCAGCTGCCCCTGGACTGGCTCCTCCAGCTGTTCATGCAGAGACTGCAGAGAGACACCCTGACCCCTGCCCTCCAGCCCACCAACCCACCCACTCACCCACGTGGCTTCCTTGGGAGCCACGGGCCACCATCCCACAGACCGAAGCCCCTCCGAGCCCGGCCCCTCTGAAGCGGGAGCAGGAAGCAGGTGGACATTTCTGAGGGTCAGGAGCAGGAGAGAGGAGTTCGTGGGGAGGGTGGGGCGAGACCTGCACACATGTGAGAGAGAATGCAAGAGGGGTGGGCGGTCTCCAGTGGGGACAGGGTGGACATTCTGAGAAAGAGGAAGGACTTGGGGGAGGGAGTGAGGAAGACGGTCAGGTGGGGGCCCTGGGGAAGGGGCCAAAACACCAGACTGGAGGGTGGAAACTGGGGGTGGTAGCCCCTGGGGCCGGGGGGAAGGGGCCCTGATGGCCACTCCTGGAGATAGAAGAGTGCGCGAAGCCGGCAGGGGCTGGAGGCAGAGTGAGCGGTGCCCGAGGCCCAGGAGCAGCATCTTCCCTTCTTGCTGAGGGGAGCGAGACGGAGGCCATTTTGTGCGGCCCTGTGTGCCTGGCGGGCGCCCCCGCTCTGTGTGCCTGCAAGCAAGAGCACCCTCCAGCGGTGGACACACAACCAGAAGGACAAGCGTCTGTGTCTTGGAGGTTGTCAGGGTGGGAGGGCATGGGGGGTGCTGGGGGTCCCGGGCTGCATTCTGCCCTCGGGGCAGCCCCACCGAGAGGCCAGGCATCTTCACCGGGAACAGGGAGAAGGGGGAGACAGTTGTCTCAGAGCAGGCTGAGTGCCCCCGCAGCAGCTGAGGGCTGGGTGCTGGGCACTGGGGTCCAAGGCAGGTGCTCTGCCCAGACGAAGCGGCCCTCGTCTGCTCACCCCTGCTCCTTTCCCGCACGCTCCACTTGAGCAGGATGGTGGTCACTCCCCTCGGGGACCCCTGCTGTCCACTGTGGACCCCAGCGGCCCACTCTGTCCTCTCTGGGCTTCTGTTCCTTGCATGTTGGGATCACAGACCCATTGCCCCAACTCCATGATGCCGGGGCTGGAGGGCGTCTGGGGAAAGCCCCCCAGAATGCAAAGCCCCGTGGAGTTCAAGGCCTGCGCAGGGGGAGGGCACGGGGAGGGCAGGGGGAGGACCAGACTCCTGGTGCGTGATTTAGCTGGTGCACATTATTTGCTTAAGTCAAAACTCCCAGCCCAGTGGGGTTGGGGGCTGGGGAATTAGGGTGAAGGACACAGGGGCCTTTTCCTGATGGGGTCTGCTTATCCCAAAGGCCCCTTAGGCTGCAAGCATGGCCCCCACAGCAACACACTTAGTGTGACACCTGCTCAGAGGACCCCCTTCTGGGACTCAGGGAGCCTCCTGAGGGGCCGGCTCTGCTCCCACCTCCTGGGAAGCCAGGATGCGAGGGAACAGGCTGAAATCAGATGGGATCAGGGACACTTCCTGATTTGGGGTCGGGGGTAGCTCCTCCCAGGGGCCACGGCCACTCGGGCACCAGGTTCCTGGCCGGGTGGCTGGCAGAAGGGGCGGCCGTCTCCAGGTGGGACTCAGTACCCTGCAGCCCACGGAGCTGGACTCCGGGAACCTCCTTTGGTGAATGGTTGCCGAGGGGAGGCATCGCCCCCCACTCCAGCTCAGGCGCCCCCGCCAGCCCCTGGTCGCATCCTTACAGCCCACACCGGGCCCTCCTGTACCGGGCTGGACCCTGAGGCTTTTCAAGGACTAGCTCCAGCCCAGACGTCCAGGAACTGACCTGTCCCAAGCTGCACGGCCGAGGTGCGGAGGCGGCCGTGCTGGGCTCCGGCCCAGGGTGGTCTCCGGGTTGGTGCCTGGGGCTCGGGGGAGAGGGTTGCTTTTCATAGTTTGGCCGAGGGGACGGCAAAGATGTCCTCCGTCCCGGTCTGCGTGCCTCCTTCACCCACGGACATGGCCGCACGCCGGTCTCCATCATGGCTCCATCCTTGGCCATCTCACCGAGACTCGGGGACCCACAGTGGCTGCTCCCCCACTGGTCAGCTGGGAGACGGCCCTCGTCGCAGGGCGCACGCCGAGGAGGCCAGGGATTGGTCACTGCCTGAATGTCCCCGGACGGACGCCCGTGTGCCCTTGGGCAGCCTTCCCCTCCGACAGGCTGTCCAGGCCGGGAAACCCTAAGCCAAAGGGATTAAGAAGAAAGGACAGAATCGGCCGTTCCTGTGGCTGTGCCTGTTTGAGCTCCATTTAGTGTATATTTGCTCGGTGGGTAAAAACACAGAGGTGATGGCGCCAAGAGCCCGGACGTGCTCCCGTCTCTCAGGTCAGCCTGTGCGGAGGCCCCCCCCCCCAACCGCATCCTGCCCCGCCCCGCCCCGCCCGGCCTCCAGGGCAGCCATCTTGCACATTCCTGTGGTCAGCAAGGAGGGCTCTGGGATAAAGGGATGGGGATGAGTGTGGAGCCCTCAGCGTGGGCACCCCAGCCAGTCCCTTGGACCCCAGGGCCCTGCCCAGCCACCCAGCCTCCAGGCCGGCCTTGCCCCACCCCGGCCCTGAGGGTCCTCCCTCGAGGCCTCTGCTCCACGTGGGCAGGAGCTGCAGGCGCCACTCTGGCCTAGGCTGGGGGCCCCTCCCTGGATCCCGCCCCGGTCCCACCTGGGGCCAGGCGCCTGCTGTCAGGTAAAATGCACCTTGAGCAGGGCCTGGGCGCCTGGAGCCCCTGTGCCCACAGGGCTGGGATCTTGGGCTCCCTGGGTGGCTGCTCCAGGGCCCCCTCGGCACCCTCCTGGCTCCATCACCGGCTGGAGACTTCCTGGGGTGTTGGGAGGGGGTGGAGACCCAGGAGGGTCCTTCCCAGGGTGGGGCTGGTAGAGGAGGCACTCTGACCCTCCCACCTGTCAGAAAAGGCGCTGACAGTGACCTTAACTGCAGGTAATCCAGGTCACCTTCAGGGAGGGCAGAGGGACCCCGAGGGGATGGAGAGGGACCAAGATCTGGCCCCCGTCCTCCCGAGTCCTCCCTGCCCCCCCTCTGGTCTCTTCCCCGGCTGGGCTCAGAGACGTCCCTTCCAGGCTCTGGGGTGGGCCCAGCTCAATCCCACTCTCGCGGAGCCCCCGAAGTGCGGGTCTGGAGGGGTGGGGGCGGGGGGCAGGCCTTTCCTTCCCCCAGCCCTGCACTCGCAGACCCGACCACTTAAGAGTAATGAGGTCCAGGTGGCCCCTCGCGAGCCTGGATCCTGGCGGGCGGCAGGGCCTACCTCGCGCCCGGGAGCAGCTAATGACAACCAGAGGCTGGAAGGTGAGACCCCTCCTTTGCTGTCAGGGCGGTGCTGCTGACCCTCTGGCCGGCAGGTGGGCAGCAGGCCTGGGCCCTGCTGGCGACGGTTGACTCGGCCGCTGCCTTGGGACATGGGCCCCTCCACCACTTCTCTGTCTCTCCACCCAGGGCCCTGCTGCCATGAACCATCCATGGGACTGGGGAGGCTAGCCGACGTTTCTGTGTCTCGGGTGGCCCCTTGAGGAGAGGGGTGCCACGGAGCGGCTTCCTCGTCCACCTGCCTCCAGGGTGAGGGCCAAGGAGGCCAGGCGAGCCAAGGGGCTTCCGTTCGGGAGGAGGAAGCGTTACAGAGAGGTGGTGAAGGCTCACAGCAGTGGAAGGTGCTTGCCGTCCCTGCCCTGTGCCCCAGTGGACGGGTCCAATGGCGGTTTCTATGTCACATGTATTTTACCACAATAAAGCATAAACTGCCCAAGGGACTGGAAAACTTTGAGCTCCGGACTGCCTGCACTTGCCAGATGGCAGCGTCCTATTCGCCGTCCCTCTCCAGGTGGGCCTGCCAGCCTGGCTCTGGCGCCCCGCTCCCACTGACACCCCCCCCCCCGGCAACCAGGAGACTGTGTCCTCTGACCCACCCCTGAACCCCGGCTCCCCTAGCCCTGCCCTGCACTGCACAGAGTAGTGGAGGCTGGACCTGAGCCAGCTGTGGCCGCTGGTGGGGAGCTGTGGGGACAGCAGTGTGGGAAGGCACACATGCCCCGGGCACCCTCAGCATGTCCCCAGGGAAGTGCCAAATTCATCCCCAGGAAGGCAGCCAGGCGCACTGGCCCGGCCTGCAGGGTGGACGCCAGCGGGGTGGGCAGCGTGGGAGGCAGGGGGCATTTAGAGACTGGGAAGCTTGAGAAAGGTGGAGGGGAGAGGGCCCCCGCGCACGAGGGCACTAGGGCGGAATCATGGGTGCATGTCTTCAGGTGGCCGGGCGCAGGGAGGAGGCTGCGGTCAACCCACATGGACCCAGGGCCGCGTGCCTTGGGGTCCTGTCGCAGTGGGTAGGAGACAGAACTCTGATTTTTATTACAGAAAAGAAAAGGGGGAACTGTTGCTGAAGAGTGTGGAGTTGGAGCTATAGGAGGGCGGGAACCGAGCTGCGGGCAGGCTGGCCAGCTTGGGGGAAGGTCCAGGTTCAAGGCCCTCGAAGGGCCCGCTCACCACGGCCCTGAGACCTGAGCATTGGTGCATCCCACCCCGGGCCGCCGTCCAGCACAGACGTGCTGGCTGTGCACTTTCGGAGTGACTGAGACCATTGTGCAACTCTGGTCTGATGGAGAACAGGGTGGCCTGAGGGGTGTGCTGGGCGAGGCCCAGGGTCTCTGGTTGGGACACCCCCCCCCCATCAGCATCAGGGAGCCCACCAGCTGTGCCCGCGAGAGTCTGTCCTCTGGGCTCCTGGACGTGTGGGGGTCACAGCCCCTACTGACATCTGCCCTGTGCACACCTGGCTGGGGCGGCCCCTGCCTCTCTCCTGGCCCAACCCACACTCTCGCCCCTTCCAGGAGGGAGCTTTGCCCTTTGGGAAGCCCCCAACCCCAGGCTGCTATGGTCATCTCGGGCCCCATCTGAGGAGCCTGCCCGCCCGCCCGCCCAGAGGGTGTGCTGGGGTTGGCCGGCCCATCCCAGGGAGCAGGTGTCGGTGGGTGAGCTGGTCCCCGAGCTCTGAGCCAGGTAACTGGGCCCAGGCAGATGAACATTCCTGGCAGAGCCTGTGGCCCGCAGGACACAGTGGTCCCTGTTGGAGCCCTGTCTGCCTCCCTCCAGGGACACTCGGAGACCAGAACTCCAGACGGGGAGCGGAACGGGACGCCAGCAGGGGGGGCTCTGGGTAGCGTCTCCTCACAGCTTTCCCATGACGCCCCCGTAATCTGGGCTCTGCTCCTTGGCACCCCCGGACCTCACAGCTGCTGGGCCCAGCCAGCTGCTCCTCCCCCCCCGCCCAGCCCGGGACCAAGCAAGTGTCGGGGCATCACTGCCTTTTCCCATGGCGAGGCTGGGGCTGGGGGGCAAGGAATTTGAGGAGGAAGCAGCAGCAGCCGAGAATTTGGAAAATGCATCCCACTGCTGGGAGCACTGGGCAGATGCCGGCAGGGGGATTAGGAGAAAGAAAGTGTGGACACACAGTCCTGGGTGGGCCGTGACGGATGGGGCAGCCGGGGGCTCTCCTGCCCATGCGGGTGAGGCTGCGGGAGCAGCTGTTCCCATCCGTCAGCCTGCCCCTCCTTTCAGTGTCTCATCGAAGACCTTCGACCCCAGGCCGGGGGAAACTGGATTGGAGACCCTGCCTACACCCCCAGCCTGTATCGCCAGCCTGCACCCCCAACCTGCACGGGGACCTGAGACAGACGATGGGGGTTCAGGGTGCAGGGCTCCCCAGATGTCAAAGTCTGGGCCTGGAGGACCACCTCTTCCGCCGGCTCCATCCTCTGTCTCTCGCCCTCGCCTCTGAGCCCCTCAGTTTGGGCCCCCAGTGGGGGTGCCCCTAGGGGAAGAGGGGTTAAGGCTGCTGTCTGGTGGGTCTGGCCCCTGGGAAGACTCCGGAATAGCAGCTGTCCCCGCCGCTTGGAGCCGGCTGACAGGTCTGCCTGGCCCCCTGGGCCAGGGCCTCTGTGATCGATTGTGGTGGCTACTCACACCGGGGCAGTGAGCCCTGCAGCTGCTCGGAGGGGCCGCGGGGGCCGAGGGGCGCCGCCTCCACCCCCACACCGCCCCTCCTTCCCCCCTGCCTGCCTGGCCTGGCTCCTTCCCCTCCCGGGGTCTCAGGAAGGCAGCCCCCGCCCCCGCCTCCCCAAACCCCGGCAAAGCGACCCAAGCGTGGCGGCCAAGGCTTTTGGTGACCTTAGAGAAACCAGGTCGCCTCTGGCCCAGCGGAGGCATGACTGGGGACGATGAGATTACAGCTGCCCCCTACCAGGTCCAAGTCAATTTGCAGCACCAGAGAAGCAGAAAATTATGCTGCCCACGCAGGGGAGGGCTTGGCTCGAGGCGGGGTGGGGGTGGGGGTACTCAGGGACACTGCAGGGGGAGCCGTCCCCAGGGGGAGAAGGGCTGGGCCTCAGCCCCGGATACCCGGGGTGGGACGTGGATGGGGCTGCTGGGACCACCGCCGGGCCTCCTGGAACATCAGTCCCAAAGGGGGGTGGATCATGAGTTGGAGTTTGACCTGAAAAACAAGGCTTGGGGGAGGTGGGCGGAAAGGGGGCCGTGGGGGCCCCGCCAGTCACGTCTCCCTGACATTCGGCGTTTGCTCAGCCAACTTTGCAGAGACCCGGGCCGACAATCCCCTGGGTCATTGACTCCTGGGCCCCCTTCCTGTGGCCTCCTCACTGGCCTCGTCTCTCTGCCCACCCCCAGCCCCCGCCCCCTCCCTCTGCGCTGTTGCCTCACTCCCTCTGGGGCCTCCAGGGTGCATGGGAAATGACACTGCCCACCCGGCCGAGGAGGGGAGCAGGAGGGGTCTGTGTGGCGGCCTGGGGCTCCCACAGCTGCACCCACCCCCCACTCCCCACCTAGCAGGACTTCAGGGGCAGAGTGCCCAGGCGCCGGTGCTCCTGCTCTGTCTCCGGGGCGCGCGCGTGCTGGCCACTGCCCTCAGACCAGGGTAGAGAACTCCACGTGCAGGTCCTCAGGCCACCCTGGCCCCACAAGGGCACTGAGCCCCAGGAAACCTCAGTGCGGCCAGCCTGGCAGGCCGAAGGGGCCCGCGTGTGGGCGGCCCCTACCCGAGTCCTGGTCCTTGGTCCTTTCTCTGGGGGTCAAAGTGGGCTCCACCGTCCGGGGGGGGCTTCTTACACCCCGGCCTGGGCCTCCCCCTGTTGCCTCGGGGTAGGGAGGGGCGGTGGGGGGGGGGCGCTGGTTCCGGAGGGCGGCTCTGTCCCAGGCCCCTCCGGCCCACCCTTGCCCGAGCCACCCCCACCCCCGCCCAGAGCAGGGGTAATTGTGGGAAATGCAAGCCGCAGGCCTCGGGCTCGTTTACACCTAATTCAGCGGGATGTGCAGCCGGGGCCTTTGATGTCCAGGGCCTGCCGGCCTTTAGGGCTTTGTGGGCTGTGAAACAGGAAGCCCAGGGGTTTGGGGGCAGAGCCGGCGCCTCCTCCCTCCACAGTGGGCTGTCAGGGACCCAGGGGCTGTCCCCTCCTGGGGGAGGGGAGGCTGGTTGCCAGGCAGCCCTGGCGGTGGCACAGGCACCCCCTCCTTCGCCTGTACCCCTGCCGGGCAGTGGGATGGAGTGGGGTTTCTCTACACCTCCCCTGACCAGGAGCAAGTGCAGCCCTCCTCCAGGAAGAGCTGGGCACCCCAGGGCGGGAGGGGCCGAGGTGGCCTGGGGAGAGCAGGAGGCCAGATTTGGAAAGCTGGTTCCAGGGATAGGTCAGCGCCCAGGTCAGGAGCAGCCCCGGGCCACCTCACTGCTGACTTCCTGACACCCAGTCAGCCTCCTGGGCTGTGGTCACGCCAGAGGGGCAAGGGCCAGCCGTTGCGGCTGGGAACAGGCTCCAGGAAATCATCCAGGGCAGGGGGCATGGAGCCCGCTGTCCCCCTGTGTGGGGGCCACTGACCCAGCCTCTGCCTGAAGGCCTGTGGGCAAGAGGGCACGGGACCCTCACTCAGGCGGGGTGGGGATGGGGGCCTGCCAGTTGCCCATCAGGACCAGGCTCCACTGAGGTCTTCTGGAGGGCTTCCTGGAGGTGGCAGCTTGGAGGAAAGCCGAGAGGGTTGGGGCAGGCTGCAGGCCGAGGTGGACACAGGCTGGAGCCCAGTGGGAGCAGAAGCACAGGGCTGCCCCAGGGTGTGTTGTGTGCACACAGGAGCAGGAGCGAGTGTCTTGAGAACTCCAAGCCTGGAGCGATGGGGCCGGCGGGTTGGCCAAGACAAGCCGGCCCTGCTGGGTCTGCAGGGATGTCAGGGCCACGCTGGGGCACAGGACACACAGGACGGAGCCCAGAGCCAGTTTCCTTACCCTGACCGTGTACAGCCGGTGTCCCCCAGGGCGCCCCCAGCCCCTACCCCCAGCCAGAGGGCTGTGTGTGCTGGTGGGGCGGCGGACAGCTGTTCGTCTCTCCACATTCCAGACTCAGGGCCAAGCATTTGGGTGAGGCTGTTTTTCTTAAAAAGTGTCATTTGAAAATAAACAGAGTTGCTGGTGCTTCTCTGATTGCCTTGGATCCCCAGGGAGCCGCCGCAGTCAGCGTCTGAGGGTCCAGGTGGGGGAGGTCTTCCCCTGCCAGATGGCTCTGGAGGCTGGGCACCCGGAGACGGGGAAATTGCCTCCTGGCCTGGTTGATGGGTCCAAGAGGTGGCCTTCCTTCCGTACGTGGCTCTGTTCCCAGGGCAGGGCCCGGCCCGGCTGGGTCTCACTGCCGGGGGACGATGTGGGGTGACTGAGGGTGGCTGGGGGGGATCCCCCGCACCTCTTGGCCTTACTCCTACATGCCCGGGGCTCTGGGGGGCTGAGGCCCTCACCCGCTTCCACCTCTGCTCTTTGCTTGGCAGTGGAGGGAACAGGGGCCCCTCCTTAAGCCCCACATCCCCATGGAAACCGAGGTCTCTGGGGCTTCCTGGGGACCCCCGCACCGTGCCACAGCCCCGCCAAGGGAACTGGCACTTTCTCCTCCTGGAACAAAGCCCAGCCCCCACCTTCCCAGGGGTCCTGTGAGCCCAGGCCCGACCATGACCTCTGGGGGGCGACGTGGGAGGCTGGAGGAGGCTGTCTTCCACCTGCACGCTGACCCCTGCCCCTAGGGCTGAGGCACCCTTGGGCCCCCAGGCAACGGTGAGCAAGGCCTAGACCCCTGCCAGCCTGTGGGCTTGGAGTTCTCATGTGGCCCCAGCAGGGTCTAGAAACAGGGATGCAGGCACCTCGCCCACGCCACACACCCCATCTCTTCCCCTGGCCTGGCGAGCTTCTGGGCACGTGATCACACCAGGCCTGCTCCCGGGCTCAGCAAAGCCTCGGGAAGGCGCCTGGGGCAGGAGCTTTTAGGGGGCCTCCGTGGCTCCTGGCACTGCGTGCGTGGAGAGGCCCCACCTGTGTCTGTCCCCACGCCAGGCGCAGCTGGGACCCCTGGCATTCAGGGGACTGGGAATCCAGGTGCGAGGCCCTCCCGGCCCAGAAGGAACCTGGGGACACTTGGGAGGCGTCTGTGAGCAGAGCAGGAGGTGTGCGTGCATCCCCAGGAGATCCTCAGCCTTGTCCCAGAGTCGCCCCCAGGGCCAGGGCAACCTCAGAGAGACAGGGTCTTCCTGGGTGGGCATTGCGTGGGGTGGCCAACTCCTGTCCCCTGCCAACAGGACCCTGCAGCACCGTGAGATTGTAAAGACGGCCTGCACTGAGGGTGCAGGCAGCAGGGGGAGACCCCAACCCCACTCGAGGCGACCTTCGGGCTGGACATGGCATGAAAACAGGGCAGCATGAGGCCTGCCGAGGGGCTGCCTGCTCCCCTCGACACACCGCCCTTTCCCCCCGCTTCGTGCACACCGACCCTGACCCCCGTCCACCAGGGGTGGGCCCAGCCCCGCTGGCCCTGTTTGAGCTCGGAGGTCAGTGCCTGGGGACTTTGCCTTGGGGGTGCATCCCGGAGCCCACGTGCTCAGCATCCCTACGTCCTGCCCACTCTGCCTGGGCTGGGGAGTGGGCGGTGGGAGGCGGGGTTAGACCGAGACCCACCTTCCTCTTCTGGCTCAGCCTCGGAAGCCTTTCACCTTCCAGAAAGTTCCTCCGATTTCTTTGCATCTGCCCCTCACCCTCACCCTCTAGGGCGGTCTTCTTGCTGGTGGACGGCCCCCTGTGGATGGTGGGCAATTCTGCTCCTGGCACCTCCAAACACCCCCGACCGTCAGGGGCACACCAAGCCTGAGGGCGGTCTAAACAGTGGGGGTGAGCCTGCCGCCGCAGCCGCGTCCTGGCTGGTCCCTTCAGTGGCTGCGGGAGCTCGGGGACCCCTCCCGCCTCTCTGTGCGATTCAGGGGAGTGGCGTGTGTTTCCACTAGAAGGTTCCTGGGGTTAGCCCGGTCTCCCTGACTCCTGCCGGCAGTGCTGGTGAAGGGGGCCCCCGGTCGGCGCTGGAGGCCAGAGAGTCCTGGGTTGGGACCTTGAGCCCCGTCTCCCAGGAAGCTTCCTCTGACCACCCAGCTGCACCTCTGCCCATGGCAGGGTCCTGGGTCACCCCCAGTCTGGAATAACCCAGATCCAGAAAGGATAGCAGACTCAGTTCAGGCCGAGTGGCCGCTCCCGTGGGGCCCGCTGGGGGCGGCGGTTGCTGGGGCTCAGGCTGCAGAAGCTGGCCGTCAGCTTCTCCTCCCCGCTCAGTTGTCCGGCTCAAGTGTTAAAATAAAAAGGGGGAGAGTGTGTGTGGTGGACGAGGGGGTGACGGCCGAGGGAGACAGGAAACCAGACCAGCGCGAGGCCCGCAGGCGGGCAGCCTCCTCTCCTGGGAGCGAGCCCACAGGCCCGGGGGGCAGCGGGGGGGCTTCCAGCCTTTCCAAGGAAATCGCTCCTTCTGGGATGCGAAGTCCCAGGCGCCCCACGCTCCCCGGGGGTCTCTCCTCCCGTCTCTCTCACCCCTTCCCTCCTCTGTTTCTGGGCAGGGCTCCTGGCAGAGGCAGCCGCTGTGGGGACCAGACGTGGGCCTCCTGCAGCTTGACCCAGCTCCCCCCCGACACTCCCTGCCCTGAGCTGGCCTGCTGGGGGCAGAGCGGAAGGTCTTCTCCAAGCGCATTTTCACCCGGCCCGGAGCAGCAGGAACCCCGGCCACCTGTAGAGGCCTTGCCGCCATTTTGGAAGTGCCGGGCCATTTGCTGTTGGCTGAGACACCCTGGGCTGCCTTCCCGTGAGACCCAAGGGGCATGGGCTGGATCATGGGCACCCCCTTTCTGAGGCAGCCAGTAAGTACAAAAGGGCTGCGAGGAGAAGCTGCGGCTCCTGGAGCTGGTGTCTTTGGGGACGAGTCAGGACAGATGTGCACAGGCTGTGCCCCCCACCTCCAAGTGGACAGCCACAAGCCCAGGCCAGGAAGGGGGTGTCCCAGGGCCATGCGGGCAGTGGGAATCAGGGGCCCCTGGATGACGGCGAGGTGTTCACAGACCGAGGGTGTGCTGGGGGGGCCGGGGCTGGGGTCTGGATCCTGCACGGGGCCTCAGCGGGAGAGGGGGCACATCTGGGACAGGTTCCTGGGTGACAGCTCTGTGACGGATGGCCAGGGAGCGGGGATGTCTGGGGCTCGTCCTGACCCTGTGGGCCCACTCCAAGCTGGGCGGCCAGGGCCCTCCGGCCAGCCTCTTCGTACCGACCCCGGCCTCCCGGGGAGGTCTGAGCATGGCGTCCAGCCCACTTGGCTGGGCCCAACACCCAGCTCGGAAAGGGAAGTCTGGGTGGCTTCTCGGGGGGCCCCCTACAACACCCACAGAGGCCCGGGTAGGCAGGCGTGGGGGTCTGTTTCCTGGCCCGAGGCCTTCTTGCCGCTCCAAGAGGCTGAAAGGCCAGCAGAGCAGGCAGGGGTGGACCTCTGAATTCCATTTCCTCCAGACCCCGTCCTGCTGCCCTTCCCACCCAGCCCCCAGCGTCCCCTCCTCCCCGTGAGCACTTACCCGTGACAGGCATATCATGTCAACCCTTAATCCCAGGGTCCCAGGCCCCCTCCTGTGGTCTGCGAGACTCCCACTCCCCCGCCCCTGCACTGGCCCCGCCGTCTGAGGCTCACAGCCCCTTCAGGCAGGGGCCGTGCTCACCCAAATCCAGGATCCATGAAATTTGGCCTTAATTGAGTTGTCGCATGACAGCGTCCCACACGTGGGAGGCTAACACTCTGGGACCCTCTCGGCCGCCTGTGGGGCGGGGGCGTCCTGGGAACCGAGTGAGAACTGTCTCCCGGGAGGCGGGGGGTGCTGAGCCTTGCCCCGGGCACAGGCCGCTGACTGGGGGGTTGGTGTGTCACTGTCCCCCTCCCCCCGTGCTCTGGGCCCTGGCCTGCGGGGAGCCTGAGGCAGCGGCCTGGCCTTGGCTACGGCTGCCCCTCGGCCCCCTCTGGCTCTGTGCCCACTGGGAAAACAGCCACTGTATCTCGGCCACCTCCCGAACTGCAAACAGCCACGTGTCCCTTGGGGGCCACTCTTGGCACACATGCCCTCTGCCCCACGTCCCAGGTGAGGTCGTTCACCCTGGGATGGGGCCACTGGGGTCGGAGGCTCTGGGCCCACGGCCCCCACCAGGCCGGCATGAAGGGAAGGCATGGGTAGGGTGAGAGGCCCGGGTCCGGGGTCAGCCCCAGAAAGGGCTGTGGGGAGGGAGGGACACGGCAGAGAGTCAGGGGGATACAGGCAGTTAAGTGGAGTTCAGCCTGGATGGTGAGAGCTGGCAGGGACCCTCCTGTTGACACAGGGGGCTGTCCCCCTTCCTCACCCCTTCCTCGGTGACAGAGGGCCGGGGGCCCCTCTCATCTCTCCCACCTTCTCCTCCTCTCCCTCCACCACCCCTCTGTCCACAGGCCAGGGGCTCTGGGGTCTGTCCCAGACCAGTACACAGGTACCCATGAGCTCTCAGGGCATCCCACGGGCTTCCGTCTCCCCGGGAGTCGGGTCCTAGGAGGGGCGAGGTCCCCCCTCACTCTCCTGCCATCACTTCCTTGGCCATCCTAGGCTGGCTCATCCCTTCGGGGCCTCAGGAATCTCTCTGGGTGGGCAGTAGCCTCAGGGTGGCAAAGTCTTGAAAGTAGAACCCCCAGCAGGCCAGTGGACATGGCAGTGTGGCCACGGGGGCTGTGGAGGGGAGCAGTCCCCCCAGCTGGCCCTGGTGCTAGTGGAGCATGTGTCCCACATCCAGAAGCCTGGCCTGGGCCCCATGCCAGGCCTCAAGCTCCTGGGCCTCTCTAGGGTCCCCACAGCCTGGCGGAATCTGGGGGCTCCTCTGTTGAGGAGGGGACCCTCTTGGGTCCCTGTCACGTGCAGAGGTTCTGGGAAGCAAGGCTCTCGGGCCATGTCCTGCCCTGGCCCTGTCCTAGACTTCCCGCTACCCTCCCAGAGACGGGGGCTTGTGGGGCCTAGCTGCAGGGTACAGGCCAACCTCTAGAGGAGGCCCCAAGAGGTCCCCTTTCCTCAGGGTGACCCCGGCTGGGTGGGCAGGGTGTCACCATGGTGGGTCTTCCCATCCTCCCATGGTCCCAGGGTGGCAGTCAGCCAGAGCTTGGGGCCAGCAAACCCCTTCTGGATTCTCTGAGATCTGTGGGGGGCTGGCCCGAGTTCTGAGGGACCCACTGGAGCCCACTGTGCTGCGCTGGGCCTGAGACCCATCCCAGAGGCCGCCGTGTGCCCCGCAAAGCCACAGGCCTCTTCCAGAGGGATGAGGAGGTGGAGGCCAGGCCCGTGGCCCCCATGCTCTCCAATGGGGACACTGGGACTCGGGATGGGTGAGGGAGGAGGCCTCCACCCCAGACCCCAGAACAGTGGGCCAGTGTGTGGGCCAGGGGTGGGGGGCAGGGTGCAGGAGGAGGCCCGAGTGGGCCGGGTCCTGCTTCATAACCCCCCAGCGGGAAGCTGCCGACTCCTGTGCACTGTGTTGACACAGGGGTGATGTCACCACCAACAAATGGGGAGCCCATCGGGGGCTCTGTGTGTGCTCCTCTGCACTCCGTGGGCCCCGCAATGCACGGGGCGCGATCTGAAAGCCACCTGAATAAACCCAAGGGGCCCTACTTCCTCCCAGTCTTGTCTCCTGCAAGTCCCACCAACTCTGCTGCCCAGACAGGAGAGGCGGGTGCAGGGATGGGTGGGGCGGGAGGAGGCCTGAGCCCTGGTCCTGTGCTCCGCTCAGATGTGTGGCCCCCAGAGCCTCTCCCCCAACATCCCTAAACCTCCTTGGCCACTCTTCTACACATCGGGGTTCCCGTGGCAGCCAAGGATCCCCCAGGCCACACCCTGGGTCATGTCATGGCAGTGCCTTTGTCCCCACTTGTGCCCGGAGCCCTGACCTGCAGCCTTGCCCAGACCTGCTGCTCCGAATGCTCCGGGTGGTCGGTGTTCTGCCAAGCACCCTCTGGGCCACCGCTCGCCCAGGTCTGGGACTGGCCGCCAGGCGGCTCTGTGCCCCCAGGGTCAGCGCTGGTGGCCGTCCTGTCTCAGGCATCCTGAACTCCTGACCTCTTTGTTCCAGAAAGCCTCGAACCCAGGGAGTGCTCTTCCCATGTCGGCGGCCTTCCCTTCCTCCTCCCCCACCTCCGGGGGCCTCTTCCCGCTCGGTTCAGGGTGAACGCTCCTGCCCAGCCTCCCGCCCCCGCTCCTCCGCCCAGTGAGCCTTCCATCTGGGCAGATGGGTTTCTGCAAAGTGTGGGAACCCACGGCCTGCAGCCCGCAGGTGCCCCTGCCCCCTTGTCAGCTCTGCTTCCCGGGCCTGCAGGATGTACCAAAGGGCCTGGGCACGTGGTGGCATCGGGCAGGAGCGGGACGGGTTTCCCCCGCGCTTGGCGCCTAGATTGTTTGCTGGTCCAGCCCCGGCCCGCGCCGCTCCCTGCGGACCCGGCTGCCCGCCTGTGTCCGGCCAGGTGTTCAGTGTCGGAGCGCGGGGTCCCGGAGGACAAGGATCTCAGTGTCTGCTTTATGCAAGCACGGTGCTGACAAGGAACAGAGTATCCACAGTGACCGCTTCCAGGAAACGGCTCCCAGCGGGCGGGGTCCGCCAGGGAGCAGCCCCTTCGCAGCAAGCTGGCCTGCAGGTGGGCTTCCAGGAAGGGGCCCTGCTGGTGCCCTCGCCCCGGCGAAGGGCCAGCCGTGTCACCAGGTGCAGGCTGGGGAGAGGTGCAGAGAAAGGAGGGGCGGGGGGGGAGTAGATGGGCCTAGGGGCCTGGGCCGTGGCCTGGTGTGGATCCCACAGCTTTGAGGGAGGCCCAAGCTGGCCACGCTCCTTCCAGGGCCTTCTGTTCCCCCTTTGGGGGTCATGCAATCTCCACGGGGGCCCCTGGCTCCAGACCTTGTTGGTGCAGCCCACGAGGGGACCCTGGACACAGGGAGAGGCGAAGGAAAGTGCTCCCAGCCCAGGCCAGGGTCGGGTTCCAGCTCCCTGTCGGTGCCGCCCCACTGGCCTCTGGCCTGGGCCATGGCCCACGGCACCCTATGTCCTCCTGGAGCCCGGGGTGCAGCGAGGGGCCGCCTCGCAGGCCCACCCTGTTTATTGAGACTTGCCGCTGCCCCAAAAGTCACATAGGGCCTGGTTAAGGGACGTCGTTTCTTTCATGCTGTCGAACCTTTTTCTGTTCCCACTCAGGGGTCATCCAGAGCCGGCCTCCACCCTGCCCGCACTGTCCACGTCCTGCCTGAAGGTGGGCCTGGGGTCATTAAATTGGGCCGAGACCAAACCCACACACACACAAAGGCATGCACGGGCAGGCCCAGAGTCCATGCTCCAGGGGACACTGCCTCCCCGGGGCCGGGCCACACAAAAGCCAACAGGCCCCGCAGAGCGCCCCTAAGCAGGAGGGGGCCCTCTTCCATGCCTCCAGCATGACCACATGGCTAGAGACCCTCGCTCACAGCCCCAGCCACACGCCCGTGGACACACAGTGCAAGAGAGGAGGCCAGTCAGGGCTGCGAAGCCCAAGAGCACGCAGCTGGCAGTTGACCTGCTGCACTGAACTCCTCGAGGACACGCACACACATACACACACACACAAACACGAGCACACACGGACACACACATGGACACACAGACACGTGGACACACACGTGCACACACAGCTGTGTTGAGTGCTGTTTTCTGGGCAATTTGGCGATTCCTTGGCCTAAACCCTCCAAAGAAGCACAGCCCGGGGAGGGTCCAGGCGTGAAGACCCTGGTTTCCCCCGCCCGCCCCCACTGGGTTTGGGAGTGAAATTCAAGCCCCTGTTTGCTTGCTGATATTTAACTCAGCACAGGGGCATTTTGAACATGACTTTGGTGGGGGGTCCCGGCCTCTCTCAGAGCCCCCTCTGAGCCCCTTCTCTAAAAGGAGGAACTTGGGCTGGGCCAAAGTAGCACATTCTAACCTGGGGTCCCCAGCTCCACGGAGGGGCAGTTTTCCCAGCTCGGGCAGGGCTCATCCCTGGCTGTAGAGCCAGGCCTAAGCCGTGGGTCCCCGCCCCACCACCATCCTGCCTGCAGGCCGCCCACACCTCGCCCAGGGACCTCCAGGTGGCTTCCCTCCTGGTGCTGCAGGGAACCAGCCTTGGATCCAGAGTGGGTGTAGACTGCCCTGTGTGTGCAGACAGGTGTGTGCACGGTCCCAGGCTGACCTGGGGAACACGGAGTTGTCTCCCGCAGGTGGGTGTGGAGAGGAGCGTCCACCCCAGCCTAATGCCCATCCAGATGTGCCCACTTCCCCAGATCAGCCTCAGGGCCTCAGGTGGAAGCCCGGAACAGAAGGATGGGTGTGACCGGATGAGGCCGCAGCCCCACTGTCCTCGCAGCTGGAATCCGTGGAAGCAGGCAGAGTCCTCTGTGTGACCCAAAGAGGTTTCCAGGCCACCCGAGGTGCCCACCATACCACCTTCCCCAGCCCCTGGGAAGTCAGATGTTTGCCATCTGAGGCCCAGCTTTGAAAGCTCTGCGAGAGCTGGGAATTTGCACTAAGGGCTGTGGGGAGACCCTGCCTGAAGGACGGGTCCCTTTGTCCCACTGGCAAAACCCCTGTCGGTGAGTCCAGCCAGCTGTGGGCCTGGAGACAGGTGTGGCCTCGCCCGTCAGCTGCCCCCTGGCCTGTGAAAGCCTCGGGGGCAGCAGCAGGCACTCAGGAGACCCTGAGGCGCCGTCGTCGAGGCCTCCCGCAAGCAGCCCCATCCCCTGCATTGGTGCGGACCGCGGCCCGGCTGGCTCTTGTGCCCCAGGAGTCCTGCGGCCCCCGTCGGGTGGGAGGATGGGGCCCAGGGAGGAGACCAGACACACGGGCTCCGTGGGGAGTGCACGGCGGGGTGAGCTCCCGGGGCCCGACTCAGGGCAGCCGAGGGCCACGCTGCCCGGACGCTGGGAAAGGCCGGAGAGCAGGGTCTCCCAGGACTTCGCTATCGCATCTCGGTCAGTCGGCCCGCGAGGCATTTCCTGTCTGCCCTGAGCTCAGGAAGGGGTCAAGGACCCGGCCCTGTTTCCAAGGGCTGCTCCCTCGGACTCCCGCCCTGCGCCAGGCGCCCAGGAGCTGAGAGGCCCGCGGGGGCTCAGAGGCAGAGGACGTCATTGGCTCAGCCTCTGTCCTGTACCCAGACACCGACCGCGAACCCCAGGAGCAAACCCCAGGCCAGGCGCCGGCAAGACACGGCCCTGGGGTATCAGCGGCAGGACCCCAACCACAGGACCCCTGCCACCCCTGGGCCCTCACCTCCTCCCTCACCCGCTCTGCCCCTGTTGCCCCTGTCCTCTGCCCACGGAGAGCTCGAACTCACCCCGGCCGGTCCGCCCCTTGCTGCAGCTGAGTGGACTCCCTGGAGCCTCTCCCTTGTTGCCCCCCGTACCCCCTGCACCCCTCTGCGCCCCCCCTCTCCCTCCACAGCGCAGTGTGAGGGGAGGGGACATCTCTGTGCCCTTGAGTTCTGGGCTCAGCACTGGCAGGGCTGTTGGTGGGGCTGGCTGGGCTGCCTGACCTCATGGGCCCACGTCAAGCCCACTCCCCTCGGATGACTCCACAGACCAAACCCCCAGATTGGGATTCTGGGGCCCGGGGCGCAGGCTCGGGGAGGCTCAGGTGTCACGTGTGCGGGCAGTGATTTGTGGGGCAGGGCGGAACTTAGAGACACTCGGGCGGTCCCCCACCAGGGCTGACAACCCTCTTCGCCATCTCAGCCCCCACCTCTCCCTGCAGGGACCCCTGGGTCCCACAGCAACACCCTCTCCCTGTGGTGCTTGCCCTCCACCTTGTGTTCCCTCTGCTGCCTCAGCCCACGGGCCACAGCCCCCCAGGCTGTGATCCCACCTCGGCCCCTCCCCTCCTGTGCGCCTCAGTCCATCCCCGACACCCCTGCCCAAGCCCCATCCCCACCCCTTCTGCCCACTTTGCTCCCATGTGCCCCGCCCCGCCCCTCAGGTTCCTCCCCGGTCCCCTGTGTGCTTTGCGTGTCCCCCATCCACGTCCCGACCTCCCCGTCCCTGTCCCCCCAGCCCAACGGTCCCAGTCAGAGTCCCGGAGACAGATTCCTGTGACTGAGTTTATTGATGAGTCCAGGCCTTCTGGGGAAGTCCTGGTGGGGAGGGGCACGTGGCGAGAGGGCCGCATGACGGAATGCTTCAGGGCTGGCTCGGTGTCTGGAGCCTCCAGACTAGGCGAGGGGAGGGCGGGGCCTCACACACTCGGGCCCCAACCCAGTCACCCCCAGACAGAGATGAAGGACAGGTGGGCGCTGGGCGGGGCACGCAGGCCAAGGAGGCCGGGCCACTCAGCAGTTTGCTCAGACACTCGCTCAGAGACCCAAGGCTGGTTCCAGAACTCCAAACCAGTGCAAACGACTTAGTGCAAATTAATTCAGGAGGGACGGGGAAGCGGAGTCCTGGACGCTCTGGGTCCTCTGAGCAAAGGATAGAGGAGAGAAGAGTAGAAAAAAGTCAGAGAAAAGGATGAAGAGGAGGAAGGGAGGGTGGTGATGGTCTCCTGGACGTGGCAGGGTGGCCGCAAAGATGGAATTGCCGGGCGGTGGGTGGGTGCGGCCGCGGGTGCCGCTGGTTCGTCCGGTGGTGTGGGTCGTCTGTTCCTTTGGCTTAACCTGCAGGCAGAGACCAAACATGAGGGTGGGGCAGGGCAGGCAGGCCAGGGGGCCTCGGGAGGGGTGCCTGCGCCCACCTTCCAGAGCTGGTTTCTGAGTCAAGTGGTGTAGTGGTTCCAGAATGCAGCATATTCTTGGATCAGAGCTAGAAGGACTTGAAGAAGTCCGGGTTCCAAGGCCCAGGCATGAGCTGGGTAGCACCATTTCTGCGGGTCGGGAGAGAGTGAACGCTCGTCTTTTGGCCCGGCCCCACCCCTCCCTCCCCCCTGGGTGGCGGGGGACCCCTCACCTTGTCGTCTTGAGGGTTCTGGGGTCTAGAGAGCAGCATAGTGTATTGGCTCCTTCAGGAAAGCAAAGGAACAGAGATGCTGGTGCCCAGCTCCCCACGGGGCCAGCCAAGGATGTTCTATGGGAAAGAAGATGGCATGAGGGCCGGATGCGGCTCAGTCAGCCTGGGGGCCGTGGCCTGTACACACACTTACCAGGGAGGCCGGACGGCATCCTGTCTGTCCTCACCGTCACGCCGGACCATATCATGTCCCTCTGAACATGTCCTACCTACCGCCCGGCCTTCGGTGGCTGGCAGACACGTCCACCCCCGCCGGAGACGTGACTGTGGGAAAACAGGAAGATGCTGGTTGAGTGGGCAGAGGCGGCGGTGGGGGTCGCGGGGGAGGCGGGCTGGACACTCACCCTCGTCTCCGGTCCGAGCGCAGAGGCACCGATCTCTGCTCCATCATCACCCGCAGAGGCCCGCTTGGCCACGGACTCGGAGGCCAGTGCCCCCTGGCTCCCCGCCAGGCTCCGGCTCCTCACCCCCGCTTGCGCCCCAACCTCCCCCCCCCCCGGAGAACTCCCACTCACTCCACCCCGCCCGCCTCGCCTAATCTGGTCTCGCCAGTGCCCTTGACTCCCCTGGGTGCTGTCCTGTCTACCATGCCAGTCCCAGAGGTGAGCGGTGAGGGCGTACAGTGTCCCCAAGTGCCGGGGGCCCTCCCGCACCAGCCCCTGGGCCGCAGTGCCTCGTGGGAACGGCGCGTCCGCAGGCCAGGCCCCCAGCAGCCTCCTTGCTGCGGGAATCTCTCAGGGGCCCATCCTGCGGCCACCGCTCCCTCCAGGTGACAACCCGCTGCGGTTCCCCGCGCACTGCTCCTTCTGTCCCTTTCTCCAGCCCTCGAGGCTCCGGCTCAGGCCGTGGGAGGCCTGGCCGGAGCTGCTCCTGTACCTTCTCCTAAATGAATTGCAGTGGGTGAGGTGGCGGCTGGGGACCCTGCGGTCCTGAGTCCCCTGCCTCGTCCTGTCCGACCCGGGCCTGGAATGCCCCCCGCAAGTGCTGGATCTCTGCGGCCCCCTGTCACCTCCCTCGCTGGCAGCCCTTCCTCTTCTCCCCGCTACTCTCTCGAAATGCTCTTCCCGCCTGGGACGGCCTGCGGCCCCCAGCCTGCCTGGTCTCAGCTCCCCCTGAGACGGTGTCCCCTGTGCTGCCTGCCTTGCCATCATCCCCGCTCTGCCGGGCAGTCACCCGCTTCACCTCGCCGGCCTTGCTCCCAGAGCCTCCTGGTGCAGAGGCCAGTGGAGCAAGGCCCAGGGAGGGGAAGGGGACTCACCTGGCCCGGCAGACCGCTGTCTCCACCTGCCCACGGCTGCCAGCTACACCGCTACGGCCCCTGGCCCCGGGGCGCACCACTCTCCAACTGCCCCTGTCCACCAGCCGCCACGACCTGAAACCAGAATTGACCGGGATGAATGTCTGGCTCCCCCCTCTTCCTCCTGCACCCCCAGCTTGGGCCCGTCACTCTCCAGCCGATGCTATCCTGCCTCCTGAGCACCTGGGAGCCCGCACCTCGTCCCCGCCAGGCTCCCAGGTGCCCGCCAGCCCTGCCCAAGCCAGCCCCTCAGCCCCTCTCCGCTCCTGCCAGACTCCAGATTCCAAGGTGATCCTTGGCCCACGCACACGTCCCTGCACCCCGCTTCCCCACGCTTCCCTGGTTACCCCTCGGCTCCCCCGCTTCCCCAGTTTCCCCCGAGCCCCCCCATCCCTCCCACCACCCCCCTCCCACACCCTGCTGCCTGGGCCCTAGCCCGGGCTTTTTCTAACTGGAGTAGCCCCGCCCAGAGCTCCCGCCCCTGCTCCGCCAGCCAATCAGAGCGGGGACCGTGCTTGGGGCCACCACAAAGCCCACCTCCGCCGGCTCGGTCTAGCGCACGTTCCTCGCCTGTCCTGGAATTCTCCAAAGAGGGCCTTCCCCGCACCCCTCCTTTGGCATCCTGTACACAGGGCTTGGCATTGTCCCCAAGCCTCCCCTCCCCCCTTCCCTGGGTTGAAACGGTCATGTCCCCTCAGGGCGGACCGTGCCGTGCAGGCGGCTCCCCGCCCAGCCCCCACTGGGCGCACACTCTGCCCTTGGATGGAAGTCCTAGCTGGGGCCCCAGGGGCTCAAGTGAGACTTGGGGACGCCTTCTGCCACCACCATGGCTGAGACCACATTTTACCCCAAGATCCCAGGGTCCACGGAGAGGTCCCGCGGGGTGCGCTGGGGGGTCAGGGCTCAGGCTGGGCCCGAGGAAGGGCCCGAGGTCTGCCTGGGTCAGGCGGCACCAGCGCCCAGCTCCAGGACCGTCTAGTTGATGGTGCCTATCGCAAGCACAGCAGGTTTTATGTGGTGGGCTCCCCGTTGTGGCCGGGGCGCCCCGTCCCCTCGCCACTGCAGTCCGTCGTCTGGACGCGGCACGCCTGCCGTGTCCCGCAGCTCACGGGTGCGCTCTGGTGACAAGCCGTGCAGCCTCACAGCCCTGCCGCGGCCGCCCTATGCACCACCGCCCGGGACACTCTGCCGTTCAGTCAGAACAAAGACCTGTGATCTTCGAGCCCCCCCAGCCACCCCTGGATACCCCGTCCTTGGGGCGGCCACCTTGGCCTTGAGGGGGCGGGGGGAATTGGGACCCTGCAGTCCAAAGGGCTGGGCCACCAAATCTAGGGTGCTGGTGCCATTGGGTGGGGTCACGTCTAAACAAGGGACCCCGAGCTTTACAGGGTCTCCCGCACCTCGGAGAGAGCCTTGGGGAGACCCTGCTCCTGGGAAGCACGTGAAGTGCTGCGTGTCCCCTGCCAAACCTGAGAGCCAGCTTTTGCCATGGGTGAACCCCCAAGTTTACAGTGGAAAACCCAGCCTTTGCTATGGGTTAACCCCAAATTTACATTCGGAAAACCCCAGGCTTTGCTATGAGTGGACCCCCAAACTTACAGTGGGAAAACCCCAGGCTTTGCTATGGGTGAACCCCAAATTTACAGTGGGAAAACCCCAGGCTTTTCTATGAGTGGACCCCCAAACTTATTGTGGGAAAACCCAGCCTTTGCTATGGGAGGACCCCCAAGCTGGGAAGAGGTGGACCCCCACATCTGGCCGTAAGCAGACCCCAGCCGCGGCCAACCTGGGCAGCGATGTCCGAGCCTGCGCTGCCGCCTCGCGGTCGCTTCTGGCTCCACACCCACAGCTGCTTGGTGCCACTCAGGGGTGAACGGCCTGTGGTATTGGCCCAAGGCAAGGAAAAGAGACCCCCCCACAATCCTCTTGCACTTGGCAGGGCAGCACCCAGTACCCTGCTGCTGGAGGCCCGTGGGAAGGGTCTCCCTCTGAAGCCGATTGCACGTAGCCCGAGGCGTGGGGAGGACTCATTGCTCCCCAGTGCCCCCTCTCGTCTCCGTAACTTCAACAGTGCAGCCGAGGGTGACTCAGATGGGGTAACCTGGGATGGCTCGGATGAGCGCCCCATCTTGCCGACGGTCCTTGTGGACCACGCGGTATCTGGCCGAGTTGGACCCGGCACGCCGTGCAAGTGGATCCCGGTCACGGACACCCAGGTCAGCGATGTCCGAGCCTGCACTGCCGCCTCGCGGCCGCTTCCATCTTCACATCCACAACCACTTAGCATTGTTTAGGGGTGTGACCAGCTCACAGGGTGGCCCCTCATGCAGGGGGCGGTGCCCAGGGCCCTGTACTGCCGGTGGCCTGTGCGGCAGGTGTCCCTCCGGAGCTTGGGCTGTGACTCTCGGGTCCCATCATGTCCTCATCACTCCAGGACACGGGGTCCCACTATTCCCATAACCCCTCTCACCCCATGGCCTTGGACACACGGGGCCACGACCCTAGGCGGCGATGGGACCACCCCCAGCAGTGCATGGGCTCCAGGGCAGACCCACGGTGCTCTGTTCGGGAAACGCACCTCCATGGGCTCGTGAGGGTCCCGGAGCACAGCGTGGGGAACTGACCGGCCACAGAGCATGCTTGCCCATCGAGATCCCCACCGTTTAATGGTCCCTAGGCACTAGGGTGCCCCTGCACCCTACATTGGTGGCGGCACTCGCGCGAACGGCTGCCCTGCCGCGGCAGAACCCGGAAGCAGCGGCACGCCCAGATCTTTAGCATCTCAAACAGCAGAACTGCATGGAGATGTTAATGACTGGCTGTTAGGGTCTGAGGTTCACACTGGAGGCAGATTTGGGCTCAGTAAAAAGCCCGGAGTTCTGGAGTACTGCCTTTGGTGTGCCGCCGTCCTTGTGCCTGGCAGACGTGACGTGGGACCCACACCGCGGGACCTCAGACGGGGACCCATGGCTGAAGCTGCGATGTGGCCTGACCTGGGGACTGGGGTAGCACGGACGAGCGCCCCATGTCCCTGAAGACCCTCGTGGACCACCGCGGAATGTCTTGAGCGGACCCAGGAGGCTGTGCGGGTGGACCTGTAATGCTGTAGGAGTGGATCCGGGACGCCATACCGTCAGACCTGGGACACCACGTGGGCGAACCCCAGCTGAAGATGTGTGAGCCTGCACTGCCGCCTCGCGGCCGCTTCCATCTTCACATCCACAACCACTTAGCATTGTTTAGGGGTGTGACCAGCTCACAGGGTGGCCCCTCATGCAGGGGGCGGTGCCCAGGGCCCTGTACTGCCGGTGGCCTGTGCGGCAGGTGTCCCTCCGGAGCTTGGGCTGTGACTCTCGGGTCCCATCATGTCCTCATCACTCCAGGACACGGGGTCCCACTATTCCCATAACCCCTCTCACCCCATGGCCTTGGACACACGGGGCCACGACCCTAGGCGGCGATGGGACCACCCCCAGCAGCGCATGGGCTCCAGGGCAGACCCACGGTGCTCTGTTCGGGAAACGCACCTCCACGGGCTCGTGAGGGTCCCAGAGCACAGCGTGGGGAACTGACCGGCCACAGAGCATGCTTGCCCATCGAGATCCCCACCGTTTAATGGTCCCTAGGCACTAGGGTGCCCCTGCACCCTACATTGGTGGCGGCACTCGCGCGAACGGCTGCCCTGCTGCGGCAGAACCCGGAGGCAGCGGCACGCCCAGATCTTTAGCATCTCAAACAGCAGAACTGCATGGAGATGTTAATGACTGGCTGTTAGGGTCTGAGGTTCACACTGGAGGCAGATTTGGGCTCAGTAAAAAGCCCGGAGTTCTGGAGTACTGCCTTTGGTGTGCCGCCGTCCTCGTGCCTGGCAGACGTGACGTGGGACCCACACCGCGGGACCTCAGACGGGGACCCATGGCTGAAGCTGCGATGTGGCCCGACCTGGGGACTGGGGTGGCTCAGACGAGTGCCTCATCTCTCTGATGACCCTCGTGGACCACTGCGGTATCTGGCTTGAGCGGATCCGGGATGCCGCTAGCGTGGACCCCGGACGCTGTGTGGGCGAACCCCGGTCGATGATGTGTGAGCCAGCACTGCCGCCTCGCGGCCGCTGCTGTCTTTACACATACAACAACCCAGCACCTTTAAGAGGTGCAGTGGGCCAG
Organism: Camelus bactrianus; assembly: GCF_048773025.1. Lineage (NCBI taxonomy): Eukaryota > Metazoa > Chordata > Mammalia > Artiodactyla > Camelidae > Camelus > Camelus bactrianus. The sequence continues at coordinate 1,521,746 of NC_133548.1, forward strand.
TGGGGTTGGCCCAAGACCAAGGGAAGAGACCCTGAAATACTTCTGCATTGGGCAAGGCAGCCCCCAGGACCCCTGGGCTGCTGGAGGCCCTGTGGGAAGGGTTTCCTTCTGGACCTGGTCTCCTGTCCCTGGACTTCCATCCCCTGGGCTCCCAGCCAGGTTCACTCCAGGGCAAGGGGACCCGTTGTGCCTCCAAGCATCTGCTGTCACCTTACCGTTGACCCAGGTGACAGGGAGCCGAGTCAGGTCCCATCCCTGTGGTCGGGCTCCCTGTATTTCGAGGGCTCCTGGGCTGACCCAGAGCGCTCCTGTTGGTTCTGTCTGCTCGGGCCACAGCACCAGGACCCAGAAGTCCTCCTGGTTCAGATCCGCACTATGCTCGTGCACCTCTTCTCTTCACTGACTCTAGGCTGGGGAGGATTTGGGGATATTTGGAGAGAGCCATTGACCTCAGGCTGTTTGCCTCCTGATGGGACATTTGCATCTCTATGGACGAAGTGGAGGAGAGGTGGGTGGCAGCTTCCACTGCTGGAGAGGACTCCCTAGCGGAGGGATGGCCAGGGCTCCCCAGGGCTCCTGGCACCCGGGCCAGGTCTGGTCTTGGCTGCAGTAAAGTGGGTGGCTCGGGGCTGTGATTCCCAGGTGGGACAGCACCAAGACGAGCTGGGTAGAGCCCCCGTCCAGGTGCCCAGAGCCTGCAGGTGTGGGCGGGCCAGGGAGGTGGGCTGCCGTGGGCAGACCTCTTCTCCCACGGGCACTCTCGGCCCCTGTGCTGCGGGCATCTCCAGCCCTGCATGGCTTGACCGGCATCTCACTGCCTCGGCCTCCGTCACCCCAACTCCCCCAGGAGCAAGATGGAGAGCTCTCCAGAGACGCAGCCCTAGGAACAAACCCTGCCGCACAGAACAAGGTCGCCTCCCAAGCGTCTGCCTGCTGAAAGTCATGGGAGAGCCCGGCCCAGTAGCTGCGCCCCCCTCTGGCCCTCACCTGGGCACTGGGCCACCTAGGACTACCGCCTGACACTGTGCCGCTCTAGTCCACCGCTCCCGTCCAACTGCTCAGCCCGCAGAAAGGTACTCAGACGGCAGCCGCCGCGCCCAGCCCTGGGGACACGGCGTGACCGCCTCGGCAGCTGGGCTGGGGTGCGCAGTGGGCTGTCCAGCCCTTCCGGGCAGGGTCAGCTCCAGGGCAGGTGCCCACGGGAAGGGCTGCTGGCGTTTGGAAGCTAGAGGAAAGTGCTGGCTGGTGACATCTGAGAAGTCACTCTACAGTCCCCTGCAGTGTACAGGCTTAACAGTGGGTGATGAGGGCCTCCCAACGCGAGTGACTAGAAAGGGTGTCAGAGCAATGCCCTTCCTCACCCGCTGGGGTGAGGCCGGGACACAGGGGACGCCTTTGACGCTGATGCCCGGCAGGCACAGGGGTGACAAGTTGGGTCACCTTGCAGACTTCTCTGATGAGCTGGGAATGACTCCCTGGAGTTCCAAGTTGGGGGCCCGGGGCTCCATTTAGGCCCACGAGGACATAAGGCCATGGTCACATGGGCTGTCCTGGAAGGAAACTGCAGAAGGCCCCACCCTGAGCCGGGCAGAGGTCCAGGAGCATCGCTGCGTCCGGAGGGAGGCAGAGACAGGAGCACGGCGGGGGAGAGCCGGGCGCGGCAGAGCCTTCAGGGTAGGGTGATGAACTGGCGTCACGTGCTGAGGACAGCCAGGGCTGTGGCGGGCAGCACAGGTCCTGTGGGGCCACGGAGAGCGCGGACCGGGGCGGTGGGGCACAGGCCGGCTGCCGTCACCCGTCCGTGCTCCTCGGCCCACGCCCGGCCCCTGCCAGTGCTTGTGCCCTGATCCCAGCCCATCAAACCCTTGGAGGCTCCAATCGAAGGACTAACTCGTCCCTAGCCTCTGTCCTGGCAGCCCCACATGTGCCTCTAGGCCCCAAGCCCAGCCACTGTACCCTCCACCTTGCTTCCCCCACGTTCCTTTCTTAGAGGTGGCCTCGTCACCCTGGCCCTTGCTCTCTCCCAGCCTCCAAATCCAGTCAGTAAGAAGTTAGTCTCTTCTACCTCCGTGAGCTGGTCCATCTCCCTGCCTTTCCCCTCCACCCTGCCAGCCCCAGGGCCAAATTCATCAGCAAGACTCAGTGATACCTCCACGGGGTACCAGTCTCTCACCAGGGTGCCAGCCCCCCGCCTGAGTGCCGTACAGCTTTCCACCACAGACTAGCCTCCCACGCAGTACCAGCCTACCTGGGCATCAGTCTCTCGCCCAGGTGCCAGCCCCTCTTCTGGGTACCAACCTCCCACCCAGTGCTGTGTCCAGGCCCAGCCACACCAGCTGACCGTTTGCCATCGTCTGAACCTGGATCTGCCACCTCCCCTGAAACCGGCCGGCACAGACTCTCCCCACGGGTACAATCGTGGGGCCATCCTAATGCCTCTGTGAGCCCTGGCTCCCGCCTCCTCCTCCTGCTGAGGAAACTACTCTCCTCTTCCTCAGCTGCTGCAGGACAGGTCCTGGTTGCCCATTAGACCCAACAGCAGCCCCTCCTCAGCCTCCTCGCTGCACACCTGGTCCCCCTCCTTCCTGCAGTGCCTCTGGGTAGCACACACATTTCACACTGGAAACTTCGAGAGCTTTTTTAAGCAAACCCAAATCTTCTCATCTGACACTCAGAAACCCAGTGCGTGGGCATCAGGCCACTCCCCTGCCCTCCCCAGAACTGCAGCGCCCCCTCTGCTCCCCAAACAGGGCTGGATGCTTCGGGCCCCACTCCGGAGGCAGCAGGGCTGAGGAGCAGGAGCCTGTTGGGTGAACCCCTTGGTATTTGTTCCAGCCGCATATACCATGCATGACTAATTGCCCCCCACTTCCTTACACACCCATCAAATCTTTTATTAGAAGCTTCTAGTTGCTGTATTGTTATGGTGTTACACTTACCAGCCTCCCTTGCAGCTAGGTGTGCCCGTGGGACTGGTTCCTGACCTCAGGGACGTGGCCATCCTCCCAGAGGTCCGGGCCTCTGTGGCCCCTTCCCCCTGGCTATGATGTGCATGGATGGTCAGACCCTGAAGTTCCCTGGGGCTGCCATATCCAAGTGCCACAGACTGGGGGGCACTAGAATAACAGGAATTTAATCACTCACAGTTCAAGAGGCCAGACGTCCAAGATCAGGGTGTCAGCAGCGTAGGTCCCCTCTGTGAGCTCTGAGGGAGAATCTGTTCCAGGCCCCTCCCCCAGCTTCTGGCCATGACCCACGGCCCTTGGCGGTCTGTGGCTGGTGGCCACAGCACTCCTGTCTCTGCCTGGGCCTTCACGTGGCCTTCTCTCTGTGTCTGTGGTTCTCTTTTGACATACGCCAGTCACACAGGCCGCAGGGCACTCCCTGCTCCAGGAGGACCCCATCAGTGATCTGTCACGACCCTGTTTTCAAATCAGGTCCCATTCTGCAGTGCGGGGGTTAGGGCTTCGACCTCTGCATCCGGGCGAGGGAGAGGGACAGAATTCAGCCCACTGCACACCCAAGGTGGAGACCCTGTGTGGGGGGCAGAGCAGCCAGACTGGCGGCGGGCCCGTCACGCTCGGCCTCCTGACCTCACCGCACAGGCAAGCCAGTTCGGCAGGATCGAGGCCCCGCTCGTGTTCCTTGCTTCCCGGCTGCACCTCCATCCACTCTGATACTCGCCTGAGACCAGGCACCATGGGCGCGCAGAGGTGGCCAGGCTCTGGGTGTGGGCGCAGGTGCAGGTGGGGAGCTCCGGGGGAGCTGAGCACAGACAGCATCCAGGCAGGGCTGCTGGGCTGGAAGGAGCTGGCGTGAGCCTGGGAGCCAGCGAGCAGGTGGACTGGGGACAAGGGAGCCGCACTGAGACCTGCTCCCCTGGTTCGTCTCAGGTTGCTCTGCTCTGGAGCTGAGGCTCTGCCGACAGCCGGAAAAGCTGTACGTTCTCACCTTGGGAGGGCACCTCTGCTGCCCAGCCTGGGTCGAGCGAGCTCACCCCGGGGAGATTGGACACGCGAGCAGAGCGGCCGCAACCGTCGTGGCGCAGATCCCCTGGGGCCCTCCCCCAGGCTGCCAGCCCCCACACCCCCAACCCTCCTCTTCCTCCCTCTGCGACCCACCCAGAGACCCACAGGACTCGGCTGTGAGGGGCAGGATCTCAACCCAAGCAGCTTCAGCTGGATCCCAGAACTGTGTCCCCCAGGTAGGTGCCCCTTGGCAGCCCTTGGCCCTGATGCCTGTTTATTCTTGCTTCTGGAAGGTCATCCAAGCAGCCCCAGGACAGCAACCTTCCAGTGTAGCACCTACAATGAGCTGACGGCGACCCCCCTAGAAGGTATGTCTCCGCTTCCATCCCCCAGACCTGTGAAGCAGGCCTCAATGGGGAAAGAGTCTTCACAGCTGTAACGACGTTGGGCCTCATACGAGCTTCTCCTGGATTACCTCGGTGCGCCATAAATCTAATGACATGCATCCTCAGAAGAGAAAGGCAGAGCGACATAGGGAGAGGAGGAGGACAGACGCAGAGGCTGGAGGGATGTGGCCACCAGCCGAGGGATGCTTGGGGCCCCCAGAAGCTGGAAGAGGCAGGAAGTACCCCCCTCCAAGCCTTCAGAGGGAGCCCCGCCCTGCCGCCTCCTTGACCTCAGGCCTCCAGCCTCCAGGACCGAGAGAGAAGGAGGGCCGATTGTGGAAGTCACCCAGTGTGTGGCCACATGCGTAGCTGCCCCAGAAGCTCGGAGGCAGGCTTCACCGTGGGACGAGGGCATCTCCCCTAATGTTCCCAGTGAAGGTCCCAGAGATGGGTCTTGTGGCCTAGCGCAGGTCCTCGCCCAGCCTATGTCAATCCCTGGGCCCCAGAAGCCCGATTCTCACACAGAAAGGGCACCCCACAATCCTGGACACGGTGGGCACAGCCAGCCCTGCCCGGCAGAGATGGGGGAAGGCCCTGGGCAGGCAGAGATGGCCGGTGCCCAGTGCGCCCCAAGACAGGGCTCAGAGCGTCCTTCCTGCAGACGCCTTCCTGTCTTCACGTCTCACAGTGTCCAGGTCTGTGAGCTTTGACACAGCACAGGGGTCACGGAGCCGTGGTGGGGGTGTGGGGTGTGCTCTGCATTGCCGCATCCCCGATTCCCCTTCCCCAGGTGGATCGGGGCTGTTGACCACGGGAGGACACTGCTTGATGTCGTGGCTGAACTGTGTTCTCCAATGTCCCTGCACTAGAGTCCTGACCCCCAGGACCTCAGAGTCAGGCTGTGTGTGGAGAGAAGACCTTTAAAGGGGTGATTAAGGTCAAATGAGGTCACTGGGGTGGGCCCTAATCCCATAAGATCAGTGTCCTTACAAGAAGAGGAGATCAGGACGCAGACACACGCAGAGGGACGACCATGTGAGGACGCGGGAGAAGACGGCCAACCACGCCGAGGAGAGAGGCCTTGGGCGGAGCCAGTCCCGCCCACGGCTGGGCCTTGGACTCCCGCCTCCAGGGCAGGGGACGGTGACTGTCTGTTGTTCAAGCCACTCAGCTTTCCTGTGGCTGCCATGACAAGCCGTCATAAGCTGGGCAACTGAAATCAACAGTAAGTCATCCTCTTAAAGTCTGGAGACCTGAAGTCGGAAATCAAGGCTGCAGGGCTGGGGTCCCTCCTCAGGCTCCAGGGGCGGGTCCTTCCTGCCTCTCCCGGCTCTGGGGGCTCCAGGCGTCCCTGAGCTGGTGGCCGCCTCCCTCCAGCCTCTGCTCTGTCCTCACGTGGCTCCTCCCCCACGTGTCTGTGTCTCTATGTTCAAGGCTCCCTCTTCGTACAAGGACACATGTCACTGGGTTGATGGCCCACTCTGCTCCATCATGGCCCCAACTTCACTTGACTGCAGGGAATTCCTTTGGTGTCAGTTGTTTGGACTCGGTGACGCTTGCCACATGGGTCACTCCCGTGGAACTTGATTTTCCGTGGCACTATGCACGCAGAGCTCATTTCCAGTTCTTGATAGAGCTGTGCTTAATTCTCGGCATTAGTGTGGGCTTTCTTAGGGCTGTGCTGTAACGCGATATGTCCTGTCCTACTGTTCAAACCTGAGCGCGCACACTCTGTCGTCGTGGAAGCGTCGTCAGTCAGCGTGTCACTCCCTGGCATGCAGCGTGATGTCCCAGCCATGCTAATGATGTATACTTCAGAATTTTCCAAGGCAGTTCTTTGGAGCCTATAAATGTGAATTTTGGTGTAGTAACTGCAAATGAAATTACATTGAAACAGTAAAAATAAAAAAGAGAGATCAAGTGTGGGCCCCGCTGGCCTGTGGGCTGTCTGTCGGGACGTCCCGCAGTTGCCACTCCCTGTCTGCAACCCCGGGTCCCTGGCCTCCCCCAGGCCCAATTTCTATTCCTTTCTTCAGGATGCTTCTCTCTCATTCTCAGTACTCACAGGTCTGAGACCACGGAGGGGCACCCCCCAACCCCACCACTCTGGAGCCTCCAATCCCCCCAGCTTTCCTCACGTGGTCCCCTGGCTGCCGCCTTTCTGGCTCGCTCAGGAAGACGATTCTCAAACAGCTCAGCCCTGTCTCCAGGGCTCTCACTGCCCTGACCCGCTCACCCTCGTGGGGACTGTCAAGACTCCCCCCAGACGAACATGGTCCACCACCCAGACGACCCCTCAAAGGCAGTCGGGGCTCCGGGCCTCCTGCCCCCCCCCCCAAAGGCTGGTCCGGGGGTCCTCGTCTCCTTGACCCCTGTCCTCCACCCACGGGGACCTCGAGTCTCAGTGAGTGCCCCAAACGCTGCGGGCCAGACCACGGAGGCTGGAGAGCTCTCCGCACGGCAGCTTCATGCAGGAGGGGTGTCCAGCTCTTCCCTACGTGGAGATGGGAAGGGAGTGAGGGGGTGGCCCAACTCTGTCTGTGGGAACGGGTACCAGGGCGCACAGCGTGCGTGTGAGGGAGGCCGCAGGAAGAGGGGAGCGGCGTGAGTGCCGGGGGCAGGAGGGGCCTGGACCGGGGTGGGGTCTTGAGCCCTGGCCGCAGGTCTGGGTCATAGCAGACGTGTTTACTGAATAAATGAATGAGCGAGTGAGTGCACAAACGGGCTGATGCCAGGAGAAAGGAAAAGAACGTGGCCTCATCCTTTCAAGGCACAGAGGTGCCTTCCTGGCCCGGATTCCAAGCGGGGAATGAGGGCCTTCCTGCTCTCACCGGGGCGGTTGCTCCCAGCCCCTTCTAGAATCATCTGGAAGCGAATCCCTTCGAAAACAAATATTTCAGACATCTCAACACAGGCCCTCAAGTGGGAGCCTCAGCAGATGGCCGGAGGCCTGGACACTCTCCCACAGCCCCAGATGCATGAGCGCACCACCGCCTCTCAGCAGCGTCCACGGGGGACACAGGCCTCGGCCAGGAAAGTGTCAGAGCCGCCAGCCACCTGCCTGGGCCCCCGCCCCTGGGCCCCGTCCATTTTCCTTGGCAGCTCCGGCCAGTCTTCTTTCCTGAAGACTGAGGCTACACGTCGGGGGCTGGGGGCTGGAGAGGCCTTGCGGGTCCACAGTCACCACATGGCCGAGCATCACTTCTGTCTCTTCTGCCCCATCTTCCTGGACCCTGAGGGTGACCCGGGAGACGGAGCGCTCTTCCGACATCCCCCGCACAACCAGGCCTGGCCTGCCCGCCCTGGACTTCGCCTGCTGAGGGCCCTCTCTGCCCAGCGCCCACGACACACAGGGCCAGATTTGGGCAGGCCTCGGGCCCCATCACAGCGGCCTCCTGTGGTGGGGGCGGCCTTCTGCGATCCTTATCTTCTGCTCAGGGCCTGGAAGAGGCCTGCTCTGGGCACCTCAATGTCCCCATTTGAGCCTTTCTCCCACCCAGATTGCAAGCTCCCTGAGGACAGACTGGTCGGCAGAGCCGGCCCATTGGGGAACTCAGGCCAGTGGACTGAGTGCCGTCACGAGCCCTGGGAGGGGTCCACCCGGCCTACAGAAGACCAGGGAGCCACATCCTGAGGCTGTGGGGACGGCAGAAGGGCTGATCAGGGAGCAGAGGGACAAGAGCTTGGAGGCGGACGGGGTACTGCCAACAGGCCCGGGAGGACCAGTCTTGGGAGTACGTCTTCCAGCACCATGCAGGGCGGGCGCCAACATGCGCAGGAGCCTGCCCAGGGCGAGTGAGTGGGAGGGGTTGTGCCCCTCTGGGTCTGGCCCATCAGTCTCTGTAAGGACCCTCTGCTGGCTCTTCTTCCTCGACCCCCAGCTGGACGGAGAGGACTGCCCACATTCCCAGGAGTGCGGAGCCACAAGACAGCAGGAACCCGGGCCCTGCAGACGCCTGGAGCAGAGTGCTTGCCCTCCGTGGACAGGCCACCTCACTGAGCTGAGACCCGCGGCTCCCACTGGCTCGGGAGGACACCGTGGGGACGGGATAGGATCACAGGGCGGTGATGGGAGAGGCAGCGGGGTTGGGGGGGACCAGGCTTGGAGGTCACCAGGCCTGTGGCTCTGATGGTCTAGGGTGCAGCCAGCCCACCCAGGACTTGGGGCTCAGACCCCACAACCCATGCCACCGAGAGTTGGGGCAGCCAGGAGTGGGGACGGGAGGAAGCTGTGAAGGTGAGGGTCTCGAGGAAGAGGGGCTGTTGGCGGGTGGAGACCCCAGCTCTGTCTGAAGGAGCACCAGGGCCTGTCCTTTCTCTCACCCCTCACACCACATTTTCCAGGAAGAAAGCACTCCCAGCTGCGCAGCGGGCCCCCGGAGGCGGGCGTCTCCATCTGGGCTGCGCTGATGACCTCTGCTGGAGGGGACTTCCGCGTTAACTCACTTCCCCGTCCAAGCTCATGCGGGGACGTGCAGGGGAGGCAGAGGGACAGGGATGCATGAGAGGGAGCTGGCCGCTGGGCAGGGGCTTGGCAGCCTACGCTGGGCCTGTCCCCACCTGCGGGGGCAGGATGCTGGCATGACTGTGAGTCGAGGGCCTGCATTCCCCGTGGCCGGGGGTCCAGGGGTGGGGGCCATCTCTGCAGCGCGGCCCCTCCGGACTCCTCCCCAGGGTCCTCTCGCACAACTGCTCTGCTACGCCGGTTCCCACACTGTGCTTCCAGCCGCTGGGCCCCAGCTCCATCCATCACTCGGCTGAGGAAATGTTCACTGCTGTCATCCACCCGGACCTGGGGCCTCTCTGCATCCCTGGACCTCACTCGGGGCAACGGCCCAACTTGGGCCTCCCCCACTGCTCCCCTCTCCTTGGGGCTGCACACCTGGGCTGGGGCTCCGTCCTGGCCAGCGGGACCCATGACCTGGCTCAGGGCCCGACCCCTCCCCTGGCCCTGCTCTGGATCTCCCACCCCTGCTCTGCTCCAAGCACGTCCAGGCTCCCCTCTTCCCAAGGATGTGCAAACGTGATGCTCTCTCCTCTTCCCGTGTTCCTGCCGCAGCCTCTCCCGCCTTTTCTGGTGGCTGTCAGGGGCTGAACTGTGTTCCCCAAATTCCTATGTTGGAGTCCTGACCCCCAGTATCTCAGAGAACTTGGAGGTGGGGGTCTTTACAAAGGTGAATAAGGTAAAATGAAGCCACTGGTGTGGGCCCTAATCCCAGGGGACTGGTGTCCTTACAAGACGAGATCAGAACGCAGACACACGCAGAGGGACGACCAAGTGAGGGCCCGGGGAGAAGGCGGCCGTCTCCACGGCCGAGGAGAGAGGCCCCGGAGGAGCCGGCCCCGCCCACGCCTGGGCCTCGGACTCCCGCCCCCAGGACGGGACAGTCAGCGTCTGCTGGTTAAGCTCCTCTGCAGGGCTTTGTTAGGGCAGCCTGAGCAGACGGTGACAGTGACATTTCTGCCCTGCTGCAGTCTCCCCACCGCCTCTTGGCCAGTCTGTTTGATTTTCTGGGCACATCACTCCCCCTTCCCAGCAGTTGGAAAGGCCCCCTTTGCAGGACTCACCTCTCACGGGCAGACCTGTCCTCGGGGGTTTTGGGGTGACCAAGCACAACCTTCAGCCTCTCAGGGCACCTCCATGCTCTGATGCCCGGGCAGCCCCCTGACCACCCACCACCCACCTCCCTGTTCTGAGGTGCAGGACGCCTTGGGGTCCCTTGCCTGGGCACCCTGCTGTGGCCTTTCTGGGTCTGGACAGGGGCAGCTTTGGAGGCTGAGGCCCTTCCAGAGTCAGGCCCTTTGCCATCCAGACAAGGACCCCAAGGCCTATGGCAGGTGGGGGAGCAGAGCCAGGTCCCCCATGCCAGCAGGTGGCAGGTGAGCTGCCCCCCTGACCTCACTGAGGGGCAGGGCCTGGCCACCTGGGGCTCAGGATTCTGTCTCGTCACCTGTGCGGGAGGGACTGCCCCTCCTTGGAACTGACAGCGGGCGTGAGGGGAGCAGTGAATGGCTGAGCACAGCCTCCCATGTTGGGTGGAGCTGGTGGGGGGCTGCCCGGCAGTGGCTGTGAGGGGCCCGCTAGCCTGGGCCCAGGTCTCCCTCTGACGTGGGGCCTGACTCTGGTGACTCTCAGACCCTCAGCCACCACCTGCCACCACCAGCTGCTGTGTTTCTGGTCGAGTCTGCCTGCCCTGTGCCCCCACTGACACCCTGGCCTGCCTCAGTCCGCTGGGCCCGAGCCTCGGTTTCACATGGGAGATGATGTGGATGGTCAATCCGCCGCCACTGCAGAAAACCACCTCCTGCCTCCCAGAGAAGTCCAGGGGGATGGGTCCCATCCTGAGCCCGGGCCTGGCGGGGCTGCTGCCCAACTCCGTGCACCCGGACTCTCCCGAGGATGTGCTTCGGTGCTTCCAGGACTACCTCAGGGCCAGAGCCCTGGCCAGTGGCCCCGGCCCCTCACGGCTGACCATGGAGACTTGGGGGGCTGCGGTGGGCGACCTGAGGCCACCCTGTTCTCTCTCACAGGAGCTGCCACCTCCTGGGCTGTAAATGATGGAGAAACACTTGCCCCAGTGAGATCCTCTTGGCATGTGGGTTTCACGGTTGTGGGCTCCCTGGGTGCGCTCAGAGTGGATCACTGTGGGGTCCAAAGGGGCACTGACTGGCAGGGTCCTGCTGGCCAAGGAGCCCGGGGTCTCCAGGCAGAGGGCAGGCTGGGCTCTGGGCCCCTGGAGGCCCTCCCGTCCACTCCCACCACTCTTACCACCTCCCCGTCGGCCCTCTCCCTCCTCCCTGCACCCGAGGAGTCCCACCTGGGGGTCCCACTCAGCCCAGACTCGAGGGCTGGGCCGGGCTGAGCAGGTGAACCTCCCCACTGCTTGCTCACGGCTGCTCCCCCCGCGGCTGTCCACACTCCCCCAGTTCACTCCACACCTGCCCCAGTGTGACCGAGGGCATGCCCCTCCCAAAGGAGACTCGGGGTGGTGGGGGCCCTGCAGGGGTGGAGGTCTACTTCTACCATGTGTCTTCAAAGCACCCAAAGGCCCCACACACTGCCCAGCACCCCCCAAAAGGGACAGGGTGGAGGTTAACTCCCAGAGCCCACAGAATCCCTGAGCGGTGGTCTCCCGGCCTGGCCCCTCCCCCAGGGATGTCCCCGAGAATCTGGGCTGCTCCACCCATTCCCGCCAGGTGGCCTTTGGGGGTCTTCACAGCCCACTCCCCTCTGTCCCATGCACAGCGCAGGTGTGCGGGGGTGGCGGTGTGTGAGCTCCCAGCAGCCAGGGCGTTGGCTGGCGCCTCCCCCCACCCCCCCCACCCCCGCTCCGAGCACCCACACCAGATGCATGTTCCCAGCTCAGAGCTGCGGGACCAGAGGGACGGCCTTCAGGGGAGGCGTGGGCTCAGGGCCTCCAGTGGCCCTGCCCGTTCTGTCCTGGGGATTCCGGCCTGGGCTGCAGGCAGTTCAGCCAAAGACTCCGCCGGAATGTGAAGCCCAGGCCTGCCTGGGAAGGTTCCTAGGGTGCACAGAGCCCCTGGCCACCACAGGGGAGCCAGGTTCCCCCTCTGCAGAGCTCCTGCTGGGGGTCTTCAGGCTCTGGCCTGGTCAGGCCCTGAAGGAGCTGTCTACACTGAAGGCCAGTGAGCAGCAGTTGGGCCGTGTTCTGTGCAGGTGTCCGTCTGGGTACCCACGTGGCCTGGGGCCTAGGGGTGCTGGGCCGGGCTCAGGCAGGGACTCCATCCTCACGGGGCATCTGGTGTGGAGGGCTGGGGAGGGGGCTGCTGCCCCCCCCCCGGTGTTCTCCAGCTGGGCAGGGTTTAGAGCTGCTCGTGGAGTGAGGACATACAGGGAGTGACTCCCCCTTAGAGGAGACCCCTGCCCGTCTATGTGGTCCTTGCACCAGGAAGAGAGGTCCTTGGACCTGGGGCCCCCGACCATCCTGGCAACGCCTAGGTGGCTGGGACCACTCAGGGGTCCCCCCTCCAGCGGCCAGGCAGCTCCATTCCGTCCCAAAGACCCCCAGCTGCCCATTCAGCTCAACCCCTGTCCCCTGGCCTACGCAGCCTACCCCTGCTCTCTGGCCCCGAGCCCCGTCTCCATGTGCCCTCTGGAGTGTGGTTGCCCCTTCCCCATGAGGTCTGTCAGGCCCAAGGCCAGGTGGACAGCCTTGGCTCCTGTCCCTGCTCCTCTGACCGCCCCGCCTGGCCTGGTTGTCCTGGTGCGTTTCCTCCACCGTGGGCTTCAGGCTGCTCGTTGGGCCGACACCAGCTTAAACGTGCCCCCCATCCCCTCCTCTCCCTCCTCCTCCTTCCTACCCGGCCAGGCCTGAGGCTCAGGGATAGGCGCTGGGGTGAGGACTGGGCTGGGGCCTTGGTGCCCAGCCCAAAAAAGACCTTTAAAAAATGAGACGGGAAATAACAAGACAGCCTTTCCCAGTCTCCCTCCCTCTCTGTGTCTCTCTGTGCCCCCCTCCCTCCCCTTGCATCATAAAACAAGGAATTTATTTTTCACTGTGCCTGGGGTTGCAAACCAGGCTGTGGCTGTCCTGCTGTGTTGGGCTGGGTTCATTTGGGGTGGGGGCGGGCAGGGGGTACTGTTTGTTTTCTTTTGCTTTTGCAAGAAAAGGGTGGGCAGGGGCTGGTGGACCCGCAGGGCACCCCTCCCTCCCCCACTCAGAGGGGGGCTTTACTTCCCCCTTCACTTTCCTTTTCCCTTTTGGGGGCTGAGGTTAAACAGAGGGCACCCAGGGCCCGTGACCTTTACCCTCTGACATCTTTGAACTCAGGACAGCTTTGATGTCTTAACTGCCTGCCTCACACCAGCCACTCTCTCCCGAAAGCGGGGCCGTCCCCGGCGGCTCTGGGTGGGTAACTCCCCCCACCAGGAGCAGGACCCTCTGCAGTTGCCCTTTCTGGGCCCCCCAGGTCCCAGGAAATTGGCCTCACAAATAAAGCCAACCAGGGACTACCTCGTCCAGGTGGCCTGTAGCTCGGCCACCTCCCCTCCTTCCTCCCTGTCCCCAGAGCCCCCGCCTACCGTCCCTCC